>NC_134016.1:5602281-5945781 GCF_040712315.1 Castanea sativa
CCCCCAGACTTGCTGACAGTACTCCCGGCACAAGGCCGCGAAAGCCTCTATCAGCTGCTCTTCTGTTGCAGCTACCCCTTCCTCATAACTCGCCTGCTTGGCGGCCTCCAGAGAGCGTTTGAAAGCGCCGGCTTCCTCCTTCATTCGCGCAAGCTCCTTCTCCAAATCCGAGCGCTCCTTCTGGGCTTGGGAGAGCTCGTCATCCTTTTGGTGGAGAAGCTTGCGCTGCCTTTCTATTTGGGTCTTCATAGTCTTCAGGCTGGCCTTGGCACCATCTCTTTCTCTTTTGAGATCAGCCACCTGAGAGACGAGTTTCTCATTTTCTGCGAGGGCCTGGCCTAGGGACTTCTCAGTCTCCATTCGAATGTCAACCTCCATTCTGGCCTTCTTCCGAGAGTCCTCTATAAACTTCTCGGCTACAAAGACTTCTTGAACGGCCTACCATAATATGTTAGAGAATTAGATATAGCAGAACACTCATTAATCATTCGATATTATGAAAAACGAAATGTACATAAAAAGTTAAAAACTTACAAGGGCCAGTTCCCTCTTTAAAGACAAAAACAGTTGAGGTTGGCTCATTCTCTCCAAGGTTTCCATGTCCTTGGGCAGCAGAAGGGGGCGCTCCAACGCATCGGCCAGGTGGTGGGCGTGGCCTTGTTGGATTGCCCTAATACTAGACTGGCAAGAAATTGGTGCACCGTCCAGTCTTAGGTCAGGAGACCAGGTAGCCGGTGCTCGGCGCACTTTGCCCATATCTCTGATCTCCCCACTCTTGACTGAGCGAGCCCGACCTTTGCCCTTGTCCAGCTTCTGCTGCTGAGCTGGCTGCGGCTGTTGTCGTGGCCTTTTTTGTTTTTCACCAGCAGTATCCTTGGCCTCCCCCTTTCTTTTCTTTTTCGGCTCCTCAGCTGGAAGCTTAGGTTCGGTTGGAGAAGGGGGAGGTGGCAAAGATGGAAAAGCTTGGGACCCTCCTGCCCTCTTCTGGGCAAATTTTTCGCCTCTCTTGGTTAGAAGGCCTTGAAGTTTGTCCATATCCTCCTCGGAGTCGTCTTCGGGGTGGGCAACAATGAACCCTGCAATTTCGAAGGCCTCGGTGGGCTCTTCTTCCTCGTCAGAAAGTACAACGAATTGGTTTCCTCGGGGTCTTTCAAGGTCCTCGAGCTGGAACTTATCTATTTCGTCGTCCAATGTGTGCGAAGAGGACACTTGCTCCTCCGGAACAGCAGTCGCTTGGGAGTGTGTTGAGAGGGGGATCGCCGCAATTGGACGACTGTACAGAATGGTGTTGGGGTCGTCGGGGATGTCGTCGTCGGCAAGAAATCGCGGTCTTGCTACGTGTATTCTCTTACGCCTTCTATCCCCCGCGATGATGGCGTTCTCTATCTCTTGGAAGTTTGAGGATATCGGATCGTAGCCTAGTATCAGGTGGGCCGCTCTGAGTTGCAAGTCTTCGCTCACGAACACCTCTGAGCGTAGCACTCGGTTCAGGTCCGCGATGTTACAGTGACTCAAGCGGGGGCGCACAAGTTGTTTATCTGTAAAGAAAGACACCAAGGATAGACGAACATGATCAGACTTTTAAGACATGTGGTAAATCAAAATCAAACAGTTTATAAATGCAAATGACATTCTAAGATGCTTATATGGATTTATGGGGTGGGAAGTTAGATCCTAGGTCGCACCTGGATCTCCCCACTCAACTGGGCAGTGGGGGCCGTTGTGCTAGTTGCTTGAGACAATGAGGTAGTCGTCCTTCATGCCTTTATTGGACTTGGGCAGACAGGAGATTAACCTAACTACGCTAGAGCGGGATTTGATGTAATAACCTACATTGGTAAGTTTATGGCACTCGTACATAAAAACAACGTCGTGCCAGGTAAGGTTCAGACCCATCTGCTCGTTTAGAGCGTCGACGCTTCCTAGAACTCTAAAGATGTTGGGAGCACACTGGTCGGGACACAACCGGTGGTTGCGGAGGTATTCCCTGGTTTCGGGTTTCATTGGGAGGGTCATCCCACCTTTTACAAAGGCGACCATCAGGATGATGACCCCTGAACAGTAAGGCTGAAACTTTTGGTCACTATTCAAAGGCACTAAGAAAAGAAATATCTAGAGGAGAGAGGATTTGAGCAACACGTGGATAAAACATCAGAAAATGAAGTATTTAAGAGGGGTGAAGGTTAAAGAAAAGGGGGGGGTCTGCAACTAAGAAAAAAATTAAGAATTGTAATCTTTAAGAAAGGAAGAGAAATAATATAATAGTAGTCCTCGGCTCACGTCCGAGGAGGTCCATCGGCAATTATCATTCAATATTTACCGGTGTTTGTTCTTAGCCTGTTGTCAAGTTCTCAGTACTTCTAATCTAGATTTCAAGCCCACACTCTACAAATTTTATTGTTTAAGGCTCATTGGGCCTGAGCCCATAAATTTCTTTGGGTCCAGGTGCAATTGTGCACTTACATAGGTGATTTTACTAAAACGAATACTGAAAGTGAAAATCAACTGAGTCAACTGCTTCTCTATGGAAATATGTTACTAAGTTAGAAAAAGCAACTGTTGGTGGTAGGAATGTTAGTGGTGGGAATGTTACTAAAGCTTGGTTTCCTTTTGTATTTTTAGTTTGATGTTGAATGTGGCCTATTTAAACATTTGGTTTGTACACTAAACATTTTATGTGTATTATTGTACTACTTTGGGTATTAGTTTACTTATTTGTAGTTCTTACATAATTTAAATTTTAGACATAAACATATTTTATGTCTAAAAATATTTAAAAATATGCCTAAATATAAAATTTAATTAATTATTTAATTACCATGTCCACGCCGTGTTGTATCCTTATTTTTCAAAAATTGTTGTATCGTCGTGTCTGTGTCTATGCATCATAGTATATATATATATATATATATATATATATATGGAAGATGTTTATTACGGCAACAAAGCGAGATATATAATGAGGGTAAAATGCAAAATTGACCTTTTAAATTTTTTTAGATTTTATTTCAGCCCTCTAACTTTGTTTTTATTTATTTCAGTCCTCTAACTATCAAGTTTATTCAATTAAGACTTTTCCATCAACTTTTGTTATATGTTGTGGTTAATTTTTCAATTTTATAAAATTTTCTTCAAAATTTTTAAATTAAAAAAATTCAATTAATGATTGAAAAATATTTTCCAAATTTTTTTTCAAAAAATTTTAACAAAAGTTAATTAAAAGAAATGCCTTAATTGAATAAATCTGAAACTTAGAGGACTAGAATGAACGAAAGTAAAGTTAGAGGACTGAAATGAAATTTGAAGAAAGTTCGAGGGTCAGTTTTACATTTTAGCCTATATAATGTTATTTGTCAGCAACAGACAAATTGTGCTATGGTTTAGACAACACCAAAAAGAGATAGCATTGCACGTGGATAACAATATTAGAAGATAAGGATGATGGTTTTCAAGTTGAATTCAAATAAGCTTCTGCAGTAGATCTGTAGTAGATTAGGATTAGGATTGGGATTAATATTTGTATTTTAATTCAAATAGGAGTTTTGTCTTATGTTTTAGGAATTTGTGGTGATGAGGATTATCTCTTCACTAGTATTTATGTACTTAGGAATTATGAATGAAGCAAGCAGAAATTTATAATTAAAAAAAAACTCCATTATCTCTCTCAAGTTCAAGAGGCTAGTCACCTCGAATAGACTAAGTTATCTTTTTTAATTTTCCAATTCATAACAAATTGTTAGTGAAAGAACCAGGTGGATAGCTTTTTTTTTTTTTTTTTTTTTTTTTTTGCATGTCTTTCCCCAAAAATTCATGCTAAAGTCATATCTTACCAGAAATTCAGACTAAGAATGCTATATGCACAACATTTTCACAACGAATATTTAGTGGCAAGTTGTTACTGACTATTACCGTTAGAATTTATAAAAAAAAAAAAAAAAGGAGTAATTTTAGTAGTAGTTGCAAATTAAAACCAATAACAACTTATCACGTGTGATTTATTGTGAAAATATTGTGTACATTACACTTCTCAATTAATTTATACTTTTAACTGAATATGTGAGTAGAGTGACTAAATTTGAATGTGTTTTTTATTTATTATTTGTTAAATGGAGACTAAGGACATGAGTCAATTAGTGGGTAGCAAATGCTAACACTAAAAATAATTAAACAATTACATAGAGGGTGATTCTAAAAAAAAGAAAATTATACAAGGAGCGTGTGATAGAGAAGTGATTGAGTGAAGATAAAAGCAAATGTTAACGCAACAAAAATTTCTTAATACAATTACAAAGACTAATAGTTATCAAGTTTGAGTTCAATTGTTAAATAAAATAATTGTAAAAGAGTACAGACATAAACTTATAAATAAAAGTATTTTTAGAATTAGTAATTAAAATTCACTTAACAACAATAATCAATATGTTTATTATTAAGAAACAGTATGCCATAAGAATTTATAGTTTATCTTTTATTCTCAGATAAATTGCAATATTTGTAACAAGAAAACATAGGTAAACTGCAAAATTTATCTCTTAACTAAGATATATCCTTTTATTGAACCTCTAGAAAAAAAAAATCCTAGAGACATTATTTCATCCACACTATATTATGGATTTATGGAATTTTTAGAGTGTCTTATGGACAAAAAGTGAAATATTACGTCACTTCATTTTATATATATTTGCTTAATTTTCATGTAAATTACACTCATAATGACCATTTTAAATTTAAAATAAAGTGTACAACGAGAGGCGTGTTCGAATAAGAATTTCCATGTGAAATATTAGACAATCTTCCCACGGAATCACTCCAATATATAAATTTTAGGTGAAGTTTAAAGTTTTGCAGGTAGTTTCGTTGTATTAATGTAATGTGAACTCTGGAGAATATGACATACTAATTATTTAACAAGACAAGAAAGGTAATTTCTTCGCAATTAAGGTTGCCCTTCCTGCACTGCCTTCGCAAGTAAGGTATATAAAGAAATTCCTCTCTAGATGTGCAGGAAAGTATCATGCAAGTTTCTGGGTAATGCTTTCAGACTTGACTTATAGCTTTAATTTGGATGAAATTTTCTAAGGAAAATCCTGAGGTTAGGATTGTTTATAAAACCCAGCAGCCTCAAAATGTTTGATATTAGTTCCCAATCTGAAAAAAAAGAAAAAGAAAAAAAAGGAATCTGCAAGAACTTGGTGTATTTTTCTTTGAAATGAGGTATTTGGTAGCAAAACTTCTTCCATATTTTCCAATCATGTTTATCACATATACTTCTTGCACCATGGGCACCATGTTTATGCTTCTTCCTCATGAACAAGTGGATGAAAGTCTAATTCCAATTTTGGTCTTCAAGGACAGACCAATTGCATATCATGCCTTCCTAATCTCCATAATGATCTCGTTAACCAGTGCCTTTAGTGTGTTGTTTATCCAACGCAGGCCAAGAGTTGAAAGATTTTGCAGGGTTTATGTCATGGCTTCCATGATATCAGCTTTATCAATACTCTTGTACGCAACAATTTATTGGGGTTTCAGGTATCCTCCTCATTTAGCAGAACATGAAGTTAGGATATGGATGAAGAAATACACTACTCTTTATTGGTAATTACATTTGCAACCCCAAATTTCACCTTGCTCGTACAGGGTGAAGGAAAGTATGTCATTTGAGTAGTGTTTATTTATTTTTTAATTAAGCTTTAAATCTACCTGATAACCCCCCAAAAAAAAGTGTACTGCTATTATTCATTTAGAAAATATAAAATAAAATGTACTTACTGCTTAGAGAGAATCTTGCTCCATTGCTTGAAACGATTTAATGTCACATACGTGCGTGGAACTAGAAGAGCCTTCATTGTGTACTTTGGACTTTGGAGTTTTCTATTTATCTTTAATTACTGGATGAACACTTATGGTGTGCTATGTAATTTGGATACTAATTAAGTGACAATTAATGGGAATTTTTTTTTCCTCGCTAAAGCTTCATATTGTTCATTAAGTCTAACAAAATTGGTGCTTAAAAAGAGTAAAGTTAAAGTCGACAAAGTTCTAACAGAGTTGGTATTTGAAACTTATCTTTTCCGACTTATTATTAGTGACAATGATAAAACTATTCATTTACATTATTTAAATCAGTCACATGTGTAACTAAAACAATATTAGAATAGGTTTTTTAATCACCACATCATGGTTGAACCAAGATAGCGCTAAACATGTTTGAATTTTTTTTTTTTTGGCAAATGGTAAATAGAGAAATGGAATCAGATGTTTTCACAAATACAAAAAATAGTGGGAAAAAAAAAAACCCTTTACAAGAGCTTCTTAGTTACACATGTTACTGATTTAAATGATGTAAATGAATAGTCTTAGTAAAATAAATGGTGCATCCATGCCAATCTACAAGAGCTATTCGTATATAGCTGATCCAAATTTCCAACGCTTTCCCAATTATGATGAGCTAAGAAGCATGGACATAGACTTGAGTATTGGTACAATACAGTAATACGGTAAATTAGAAAAAAAAAAAAAAAAAAAAAAAAAAAAAACCACGACAAAGTAAGGATATTTATATTAATTAATTTTATTCATATATTATTAAAATTTTATTTTTCATATATTTTTAAACAGATTTCAATTTAAAAGCAGATAATAAAACAACTCCATAGCTATTAAACAATATTTAGAATACAATTAATTTAAAAATAAAAATAGGTCTAACCCATCAAATACTCACGAGACCATCTTTATTAATAAATAAAAAATCGTATAATTCCCAAATTTTTTGTTTTAAATTTTTTTTTTTTGGCTAGACACGTTAGGGGAGAAATTTTTTTAAATAACTATAAAAACCAAACTATATTATTAGTTAGCTAAGGTTTGAAACTAATTTGGTATATAACAAATTGAGTCCAAAGGACTCGATTTTCGAATGCTAAATCAACTACTTTGAAGTCGATTTCAGCATCGTTGGTAGCTGATGTGGAAAGGTGGTCCACGTAGACATAAAACTCGAGTTCTGTTCAAATAGAAATCGAGTCCTGAGGACTCGATTTCATTTTGTTCATCATCTTCTCCCTTGGTTCTTTTTCTTCTTCTTTTTTTTTTCTCCATTTCAGGTCCCGTTCTCTTCTTCCCTTCTTTCTCCATTTCAGGTCTTGTTCACATCTTCTTCCCTTCTGCCAAGCCTCCAAAAATCCCAAACCCATTTTTCTCAAAATCCCAAACCCATTTCTCAAAATCCAAACCCATTTCTGAAAATCCCAAACCCAAAACCCATGAACAAAACCAAATACAAAACCCAAAACAAATCAACGCGTTCTTCTCCTCCACTGGAGCGGCGGCGGCAGTGAGAAACCCAATAATCACGATTTCGTACCGGAGCGCATTGGTTTATCTCTTGATTTGTTTTATGTTTTTTCTAGGTTCACCTGTCTCGGATGGAATATTTTCTGTTGTGGTTTTGTGTTTTCTGGGTCTGTTAGTGTTTTCTGGGTTGATTAACTGGGTTTTTTTTTTCTTTTCTGGTTGGTCTGCTTTTCTGCGTGGGTCTGTGTTGAGTTTTCTTTTCTGGGTTGCTGTAGAGTTTTCTGCGTGGGTCTGTGTTGAATTTTCTGGTTTCTGGGTTGCTGCGAATTTTCTGGTTTCTGGGTTGCTGTAGAGTTTTCTGCGTGGGTCTGTGTTGAATTTTCTGGTTTCTGGGTTACTGCAAATTTTCTGGTTTTTGGGTTGCTGCATTTATTCGGGTTTCTGGGTTACTGCACATTTTCTGGTTTCGTTGCTGCATTTTCTGGTTTCTGCATATTTTGCATTTTCTGGTTGGGGAACTCGAGTCTTAGAGACTCAAGTTCCACGTGGATTTTTTTGTCCACGTCAGCTACACACCTAATAAAAAATTGAGTCTTTAAAACTCGATTTGCTACAGTAAAATCAAGTCCCATAGACTCGAATTGTTAGATACCTAAATAGTTTGAAAACGTTGCTAATTAATAAAATAGTTTAGATTTTATAGTTATTTAAAAAAAATCCCCACGTTAGGGACATTGCATGCAAAAGTGCTTGTGGCGTGTTCATGTCCGATACATGTCCAACAAGGACACACAGTCGCAGCCCATTCTAAAATGTATGTGCTTTCTAGATTATGAGTCAACAACAAACCAAGTTCGTATTCATATTGGCTCCAGTTTCTCCATTTTTGTGCATCCACAGAATTTGACCAAATAACTTAAAGAATTAATAGTTCGCCAAAAAAGATTGCAGGCAATATCACCAAATGACATGATAAGTATGCACAAAGTTAGCTCAAATTAGGGGCGACAACACAGAAAATAATGAAAAACTTGAAAGTTTTTTTCTATATCAATGAATTTCATAATTTAGCAATTTGATTTACATTGGGGGCGGTGGAGAATATGGCGGTGGCATTAGCATAGCAAAGTGGGAATTGGGAGATGTGAAAATAGTGAGAAGTTACGTATCAGACACAAGAAAATATAAAAATACGTTCCAAAAATATTTAATTCCAAAATGTAAGAACCCATTTTGATTAGGATTTTAGCTCAACTGATACCTCCAAATAATTTTCAATGGAAATGTCCAGATTTAAATTCTACCTTTCCAATATGATTGTTATTATCAAATTATTATAAAAAATCCAAATTTCTGAAACAAATCTCCATCTGGTCTAATGATACGTAGTCCAAACAAAAAGGCCTAAAATGGCCTCTCAATCTAATGATACGTAGTCCAAAAAGTAGACAAGCAATTCAAATATTTAGTTATGAGGTAGCTGAAGCCCAAAAAATCATATTTATTATTATATTAGTTTGTATTTTGTAAGTTTATGTTTTAAAACTTGTACTGATTTTAACATTTTCCATTCTTGAACTTTCAGTTATGAGTAAATTGCAAATGACACCCCTAAAGTTCGATAGTGTTTGAATTTTATACTTTAAAGTTCCAAAATTTAGATTTATCCCCTAAAATTTAGGAGTGTTTGGATTTTATGCTCTAATGTTTCAGAATTTAGATTTTATCCCCTATAATATGGAGGTATTTGGATTTTACACTACCAAATTCTAAAACTTTAGATGTAAAATTCCAACATCCTTGAACTTTAAGAAGTAAAATTCAAACATCCCTAAAATTTAGAGGATACAATCTAAATTCTAAAATGTCAAGTTATAAAATCCAAATGCTCTAAAACTTCAAGTAGTAAAATCCAAATTTTAAAACCTTAAGATGTAAAATCTAATCACTCAATTTTTAAGTATGTAATTTGCAATTTAATCTTCTCTTTATTGAAGAGCCTCTAATTATTTTCAACTTTCCTTTGAGTTTATCATATTGGTTTGTTTCTCAACAATATATATATATATATATATATATATATATATATATATATATATATATATATGTTTTTATTTATTGAATTTTTTTCTTGGATTATTTTTTTTTTGTTTTTTGTTTTTTTTGGTTTTTTTTTTTTTTTTTTTGTTTTTTTTTTTTGCTTTTATGTTTTTTTTTTTTTTTTTTTTTTTTTTTTTTTTTTTTTTTGTGTATTCATGAGAGTCGTAAAATTGCGCGTGTTTTATCCAAGAGGGTTTGAAAGATAGAGTTGCGGTGAAAATCATTGAAGAGGTTAATTAGTATAACATATATAAAATCAAGAATTCTTTATTTTGTGTTGTTGGAATGAGTTAGGACTTAGGACTCCAAGTCCTACTTGGTTATTGGTTTCGTGCACAAGTAGATTCATGGAAAGGACAAACCGCCTACGCACTCATATATAACCAGCCCAACTGCCCTAGTCTGTCATACAAATCTCTCTCTCTCTCCCTCTCTCCCTAACCAGTAAGTATTTCTTTTTCTTTATGAAACTTGGAAGGTTTATTTTGTTCATCTTTTTCTTTCTTTTTCTTTTTTTTTTTTTCTTTGTTGTAATTGGTTTGCTTTGTAAGTGTTTGTTTAAACCTGCGATTTCTGGCTAGATTTTTTGTGTATAATTCTGATTTTGGTTTTGGTTTTTAGTTCTTGGCAATAGAAATATATTTTCGGGTTCAAATTTTCTTTGTTGGATTAAGGAAACCTGGAAAAGTGGAATTTTTTTAATATATATAATGAGTTTATGTGCTTAGTTTTTTTTTAATTGCGTGCTTAGGAGAAACAAGAAAAGAATTGATACAATACTTTTTAGGGGATTGTATTCGGCAGAATTATAAATTATTATTTATGTACAAATCGATTGTGCATGGATAAGTCTCCATTTGGTGGATTTGTTGTTTAATAGATAATATTTTCAATTTCCATGAAAATTATATTCATTCGATTTCCTCTTTGGTTTTATATACAGGTTTGGGTTCTTGTAAGACATATTCAGCTCTCTCAAAATGTTTACAGGACCGTCGCCTCAAGAAAACATTCTTCCCATTTCAATCAACGATGAGCTTCCGAATTCTGATTCCCCAAGCCCCTTCATGAGAACAATCATTTACTTCATCTGCGTCATTGCACTGTTAAGTATTTCAATTTTATTTTTTCTTCCGGACGGGTTACTAGTTCCAGTCCTCTTCAAAGACCAACCAAAATACTATTATATGTTACTAATTTACATTGGGTTCGCTGTGGGTTTCTTTCGTGCTGTGATAATCGAACACGCGCCCGAGCCAATGCCAAAGGACGTAAGAGCATTGAGTATTGTTACCGAGTTCACCATGTTGTCAACACTAGTAATTGTAATACTCCTGTGTTTTGCTAGGTTATCATGAACATGGTTTTTATTTTTCTTTTTTTAATTATTTATAAGAAAAAAAAATCTTAGAATGGTTTCTATAGATGGAATTTCTGCCTTTCTTTAACCTAGTTTTTTTTTTTTTCAAAGCTTGTATATATGCTTGTTTATTAAGCTATGTTATGTTATGTTACCTGGGTTCTCTGTTTTGTGGTTTTATTTCAATTTCATCAAAAACTCTTTCATCACAACAATTTCACAATTATCCATATAGTAAGTTGATAATGGTAGATAACAAAATGGTGTTTGGGATCACCCTACTATGTGGGAGCTGGATCATAGTCCCAACTAAGAATAAATTTGGATAGCGTTTGCGTTTGCGTTTGCGGCAGCAATAAGTTTCCGTTTTTGTGTGGGTCTCGTACACTTGTTCAGAAGACCTACAAGTACTTTTTTCCACAAATTTGTCTTTAAAATTGAGTTTCACGGTAAGCGGTATCCAAATAAACCCTAATATTTGAGATCATCCTACTATCTTGACTTCCACCTATGCTTTGGTGATGTGAGACTAGGACAAATCATTTTGATTGTGCATTTTGCTCAAAGCTCAAAAACAAGAAGATGTAGTTGCAAATATAGCAACGTGCGAGCAAGGTTTCCATATGAAAAGTCTCTATGGGTTAAGCAAATTAGAATACAATTCCTTCATGGTAGTTGCAAAACAAAATTAGAAAAAGAAAATGCAAATTATCGTAGTATTTGTTTTGTCGAGAACTAAGAAAACATGTGTATATATATATATATATATATATATATATATATATATATATATATATATATATATATATAATGTTTAACCATTAAAAGGGAAAATTTCCTCTCACACTCGATTAAATCCATTATTTAATTTATACAAATATTCACCATTGAAGTAAGAATGTCCACAATCACTTAGATCTTAAAACATGTAAATGAATGTAAAAAAGTGAATGGGAGAGTTCAATTGCTGGTTAAAAAATTCCATCTAATATTTTTTAGATTTGGCTTGAATAAGGGAGCACCTTAATGTGCACCACATGGGATTATTTCCTATATAACATAAGTAAGCCCTAGTGCATGCTGGGCAAACCTATTAGATGGCAAGAGATTAAGGATGAAGCCTGACTTTGTATCCATTACATTACTATGCCTCGTGGACGGAAGGCCAGTTCCACTCTTGTTCAGAATCCAACTGATCCTTGTTCATGTGTTTATATTCTCCACCTTGTTCGCAAGTTCCCTGATGATCAAACACAAGCACAAGCCAAGGGTTGAAATATTTTTTTCTAGATTATTGCCATGGATTCCTCGTTTTCAGTACTAGTAATCGGCTTCCACAGCGCTACTTCTGGTTACAAATGATCTGTTGCTAGGTCCCGGTTTCAATGGATTTTCTACTTCTGGGTTTCAGCTTCCTTACATAATAGCATTTTTGCTTGAAACACTCTGTTTTATGTTAATATGTGTATATATTTTAAAAGTTTGAATTTGATAAGGAAGGTTTGTAAAACTCATATTTTATATCATCCAATAAGAGATTGTTATATCAATTTTTTTAACCTAAAATTCAATATATCCTGCCACATATAATAACACCTCACTAAACTCATAGTTAAGTTGAATTTTTCAATGAATATTAGAATTGATTGAGTATGATTGTACCTATTTTTTAATATATATAATATGTTGATGTAGCATGTTGAAATTGAAATGGTAAAATTTACACCATATTCTTATTGAATTTAATCTCATATTTTAATGATTATTAGTAAATTGAATTTAAGTAGATATCAACTCTACCTACAAATTCCAGAGGAATTGTGTAGTGTAACAATTCACTTGTTGCTGCGACAAAGTCTTCCATATATAACTTATCAGAAAGTCTCACTAAGTCTTGTTGCTAGTTGATAATTTTTTGTGTCTTTATTTATTTTAATAAATATAACTATCAACTATTATCATACCAATTTAATTGGGAGATTTATCTTTATCTTGGGGCACAAATGATGTGGCAATTTTTAATTTGCCAACATAATATGTTAACTTTTTTTTTTTTTTTGAGAAACATAATATGTTAACTTGAAAGACACATGACACCATTTGATTAATTAATTTCATGACACATAAATTTGTAATTTGTTACTAAAATTTGTGGTGGCCTTTTATTATTAGTTTACTATTTTGAGTTTGGAAATTGGGCAAGTGTCGAAATATTGGTGTTTAGTTTTGTATACACCACAAAAAATAAATAAAAATTTGCAATCGGAGTCAAGACCCATCACTTATTTAATGGACCCCATTACAACAGCCTTCATTGCTAAACAGAACTGGACCCCTTTTTTATAACTTGTATAATCCTGACCCATAATGTATGAAAGCCATCCAAAGAGACATTGCGAAACCCGGGGAGTGACTGTCATGAGAAAACCCATCAAACCGTGCTAGTGTAGACGATATTGGACCAAAGCCCATAATGTTGGCCATGACCCATGGGAAATATTGAAGAGGTGGCGCGTGTTTGTTGTAAAATAATCCTCCATTTCTCTCCAAAAAAAAATAAAAAGTAAAAAATAATCCTCCATTTTTTTTTAATATTATTATTATCTATCTTCTTCTATACTACTTTTAACAAGATTTCTTGTTTGTCTTCTCCTATTAGAATTCCAATGCCTCTATATAGAAAAATCATAAGAATTATGATACTAAACTCAAAAAAAAAAAAAAAAAAAAAGTCAAAATGCATGTAATAAGCTTAGTTATTATTATGTGTGAATATGATATGATTGCAACATATGCATGCATGCTCAAACTTCTAAAACCAATAAATCACTAGTCTGCAAATACACGCATGCTCAAACAAAATTATATATGCATTCGAACTTTGAAAACACCAATGAATAATTATTTTTGTATACATTTGTTAATTTTCTTGAAAATATTAGCGAAATATTTTATTTATATATATATATATAACTAAATTAAAATTATAGAATAATTCGTAATTTGAGATTTTTTTTTTATTATCATAATTTGAGATATGTTTTATATTTAATTAAATTTAAATTAAGTATTTATGTGGTATCTGAAATATATTTTTTGCTTATTCATTAATTAATAGATATGTTTTACTTTATTGAAGCTTTTAACCTCTTACACATTTAAATTTAAATTTAGAAAAAAATAAATTCACTTACCATTAACAATACTAACAAACTTGTACAATACACTATATCTTAAGTATGTATAACCATTATTTGACCCACAAGTATCGAAGAAAAATCCAATACCAGGATTATTTGAAGAAACAATTATTCCAATCATTCCCTCAAAAATCTCTTCAAAAACTTAATTTTCTAGATTGGCTTAATAGATAGCTCTATCCATATCTATAACAACAAAATTTTTTACTAGTTTTGTTAACTGAAACTCACATGACTCTCCATGTTTAATGTATTTTGTTTTAGTGAGATTCTTATTTACTCCATTTATTATCCGGAATTGGTAGGAGTTGTATCCTTCACAACTTCCTGTCTTTAGACTTCAACAGTTTAATTCTACAAGTATAACAAGGAACTTGCAACGCTCTCTCCTCCTTCAGATAAACTCTTTTCCTAGACATACTAGTCTTAACTATATAACTTCTAGTAGGAATTAAATTCCTTGACCAACCCTATAAAAGAAGACTTTGATGGCTCCAGGTGAATTTGTAATTTGTCACTAAATTCCTTGATCAGCCCTATAAACTCTTTCATGATACATAAATTTGTAATTTGTCACTAAAATATGAGGTGGCAATTTATTATTAGTTTACTATTTTAAGTTTAAAAGGTGGGCAAGTCTCGAAATCTTGATGTTTAGTTTTGTACACACCACAAAAATGTTTAGTTTTGTACACACCACCAAAAAAAAAAAAAAATCAATTGGATCAAGGACCATCATTTATTTAATGGACCAAAGCCCATAATGTATAGCCCATAATGAATGAAGGCTATCCAAAGACACATTGCAAAACACAGGGATTGACTATCGTAAGAAAACCCATCAAACCGTGCAAGTATAGACAATATTGGACCAAAGCCCATAACGTAAGCCATGACCCATGGGAAATAATGAAGAGGTGGCATATGTTTGTTGTAAAATAACCCTCCATGTTTATTTTTATTATTCTTATTCTTATTATTATCATTATTTATATGTAGCTATGATAGGATTTCAACATATGTACCAAGATGGAGACAGCTATTCTTGGGGGGCCCAATTTCTAGAACCTAAATAAAATAGCTTGTATGAAACTCAAAGAGCATGAGTGCATAAACACAAATGAATAATTATTTTTAAAAACTACCATTGTGATCAATCTCTCAAAAAATCTTACTTTTAAATTTTTTTTTTTTTATAAGTTTGTTATTTTGCTTGAGATTAACAAATTTTTTATATTTTGTTAAACATAACTAAATTGTAATATTTTTTTAGCTTATTTATTAATAATTAGATATGTTTTTCTTTATTGAAACTTTTAACCTCTTACACATTTAAATTTAAATTTAGAAGAAATTCATTTACCACTAACAATACTACTAAAATTGTACAATACACTAAATCCTAAGCATAAATAACCAATATTTGACCCACAAATATTGAAGAAAAAGCCAATTTCAAGAATTATTTTAGAAAACTATTACTTCAATCAATCTCTCATAAAACTTACTTATAGAACATAATATCTTCAAAAACTCTTTTTTTTTTAATGACAACTAATCTGACTTTGCGTTCTTTCTTGTCTAAAAACTCAACTAAGTACTTATAAAATAATAAATTAAAGAAAAAAATATTTAAGTAATCAAGAAAATTATGAAAGCTAAGCATATTGAACACATAATCCAAAAAGTGCCTTGTTGAAAGTAACTTGACAGAGCCTAATTCTACTTGAACATTATTTTATCATTCATACTAATTCTACTTCATTTGGATTTGACAATGGATTCTCTTCTGCCACACATCTTAAAAGAATTATATTAATTAGAACCACTAAAGAATTGTCATGTATTATTTTCATAATAAAAATGATGAATTTGACTATTTGACTAGGCTTTTGTAATATTTGTATAACACATTATTATTTTTTATGTGACACTAGTTTTTTTTTTTTTTTTTTTTGATTCCTTAAAAGGTTTTTTTTTGTGTGTGGGGGGGGGGGGGATTCATTTTCGTTGAAAGCCAAACTCCTAGCTAAAACTTTTAATTTTAATAAATAAATAAATATATATATATATATATATATATATATATATATATATATATATAAACACATACAATTAATATGCTAAAAATTATCAAGGCTAGGATATGTCTCTCCTTGCTAAGCAGACTTTACCAATTGGCTTAAAACTTGAAAAGTTGTTTGGCATTAGTGAGATTCCTATTTACACTCAATTTATTATCCGGAATTGATAGGACTTGTATCCTCAACAACTTGGGTCTTTAGACTTTAATAGTTTAATTCCACAAGCACAACAAGTAACTTGCAACGCCCTATGTCCTCCTTCAGATAAACTCTTTTCCTAGAGATACTAATCTTAACTACATTAGTAGGAGTTAAATTCCTTGACCAGCTCTATATATAAAAAAAGACTTTGATGGCACCGACTGGAATTAAGTACAAAGAAGGACGATTTGCCGTACCAACAGGTGAGTTTCTTTCTCTCTATCCGCAATTTTTATACGCAATTTTTATATGAAAAACCATCTCGGAAAATTTTCATTGAACTTCTAGCCGCACATGTATTTGAATAATTGTATTGATATGCTTTGACGTCTATATACTTGGTTTCAGTGCCATCTTTCTTTGTTTTTGTTGGTTGAAAACTTGCTCTTGTTTTCCACTATATATAATTGACACAAGTGGCTTTCTTTTCTTTGATTTTGTTATAGCATGTAAATATCAATATTCATGCTTTCAAATTAGGGATGTAGCATTTGACTTTCACTGTACACAAGCTAATGCATGGGAGGAACTTTTTTGTTTTAATGGTTGAGTCTTTGTGAAATACATCTGCCTCAAGCCATAGAAAGTATATTGAAGGTTTTAACTTATGAGCCGAACTTTGTTCTAGAGAAAATTTTAAGTTTTGTGAGAGACTGAGAGCTACCACGTTTGTAATATCTCTATTTTCTTTTCTGTTTTCCTAACAAATACAATCACAAGAAAAACGATTGATCTAATATTGTTTGACATGGAAGATTTTTCTTAGTATCACAAGAGGTTTGCAATTCTGTTCTCTAACACATAATTTTGTTGTATGCAGACAATAGTGTTTTTTCGAAGTTCTACAACTAATGATGAAGGCTGATTCTAAATCTTCTAGACTATCGTTTCGAGAAAGCTCTCTAAAATCCTACACTTTAGGGTTCGTGGACGCAATCCTACACTCCGTGGCTACATTTTTTATGCTTCGAGGCGTGGATGGAAGAGTACCAGTTGATCCACCGAAGCTGTATCTTATATTTTTGGTCATCAACCTGCTAGTGATTACTTACAGCTTGATTTCCCGGGAGGTCCAACACAAGGATGGTAGATTTCGCATGTTGACAGCACTAGTAATGCTAGTAAGGCTAATACTTAAATATAGTGCGTGATACTAGTAAAATACTCCTGTACACCGCAGCTCTATCTTTTTAGGGCCTGCTCCTCATAGATCATGAACATCATATTGGGTTATAGGTTTTTATTTTTTTTTTTTTTTTATTATTAGAAAAAAGAAATCCTAGAATGATTATTAGATATGGCACTTCTCAGTAATTTCCATGGGTAATGGCCCATGTTATGGGCTTTGGTCCAATATTCTCTACACTTGAACGATTATGGGCTTCGTAGTTCATACATTATGGGTTATATGAGTTCAAAAAATGGGGTCAAGCTCTGTTTAGCAATGATGGCTTATACTAGGGTCCATTAAAAAAAGGTCTTGTTTCGATTTAAATTTTCCTGTGGTGTATACAAAATCAAATACCAATATTTCGAAACTTACCCACTTTCTATTCTCAAAATAGTAAACGGGTCCAATAAGACTCATGGGGGCATTTGAAGGAGGCAATTTTTTTTTTTTAAAAATCAATTATAAAATGCTACATCAAAAGTTAGTGACAAATTACAAATTTATGTGTCATTAAATTAATTAAATCAAATGGTGACTCAAATGGTGACATGTGTCATCCAAGAGTTCACATTATGTTGGAATATTAAAAGTTTCCATGTCATTTTCCCCATTAGATATAGATAAATCTCCAAATTAAATTGGTATGATAGATTTCCCAATTAAATTGGTATGATAATAGTTGATAATTATCTTTATTAAAATAAACAAAAATAGGTTGAAGCTCAGTCCGAAAAACTTCCATCCAAAAGTCTTTAAACCCGAATAATATTCTCTAACAAATTCAAAGCTAAAAATTCATTGTGAAGACAATTTGTCCATCTTCCAACCAAAGAAGGGAATATATTGTATTCGAATAATTGAATAAAGACTTCATCAATGCAAATTGTTGATTGAAGAAATTTTCTAGAAGGCTGATTCAGAAAAGCATTCTTTTGTAAAAAGAATCAAATTTATAATTGTACTCATCTATTCAATATAAATACAAATTTTTTTATGAAACATTTTCAGCTGTTTAAATTATAAATACTTAATTTCATTTTGTGTTTGCAGTTCATCCCTTGAGCAAGAGATGTTAATTATTTTTAAATAAATACATATAATAATGTATTTAACATGTTTCATGAGTCTAAGTCTAGACCTAGCCCCAACCATAAAAAAAAAAAACTATAAAAAAAAAAAAACTTTTTCTCATATTCTATTCTATATTAGACCCCTCCATTTGAATAAAACTCAACATTGAGTTTTCGTTTCAAAATTGAAATATTCCACTTGAAAATTGAAAACATAATTTCAGTTAAAATTGTGAAATCATGTTTTTAAAACACGATTTAAGTTTATGCGACTATTTGTGTATGGTGAGTGGGTACTGAGGAGTGCATGATTATCATTACATATTTTTTTCCATCACTAACTCTTCCTTCTTTGTAACCGTAACATTCCCCTTTATCCATCTCAACAATCACACCCGATTAAGGTAAAGATTAGGTTAAATATTAAAATGTTTTTATGGTAGTTACTATTGGTAGACGTTTGGTCATTTTAGGTTGAGTTCAATTCGACCGAGTTCAGATAAAATAGAATTTCAATTATAAATTTATTAGGCTTCCTATGACCCTTATCCAAAATTTGACATGTTGTGTTGTGTCCACCAAGAATGGCCCGTATTTTTTCACAACTGAAAAAATAAATTAACATATTTTCTAATCTTTTTTGTTATTGCTGTTGTATTTCTTTCAATAAAATTTAAAGAAAGAAACACAAGAAATTAAAATAGAATTTGAATAATCCTTAGATCCTTAAGTTTATACTCTGATAAATAATTATAGTATCCTATCAGTTTAATTATTCCATAAAAGGGGAAAAGAAAACATGCATATATATCACACATAACATGAAATAAAGTATATCACCTAAAAACTAAAGTGTGCTTTTGCATTAACTTTTTGTTGAAAATATTATTTTCTTTTTCTTTAAAAGTTGGTAAAATAGTTTTGTACTTTAAAAAAATTCAAGACTTTTAAAAAACTGTACATAAATAAAGAAGCTAAAAATTTATAAGGAAAAAAAATGTAACCAAAACTCATACAATGGTAACAATATATACTAAATTGCAACATGTTTGTTAAAACAAACAAAAAAATAAGTAGGAAGAAAGTCTAAAACGAACTTACAAAAAAGCTACTAAATATTAGTAGTAGATCTGACATTGAAAACATTTATATTTCAAAATTGTTCATCAAGTTGATGAGTAGTGTTATATATATTTACATATTTACATCTAAACTATAAAAAATTTAATATAATTTTAATATGCAAAAAAAAAATTAAAAATGAGTGATCAACAAGAAAAACTAAAATTTATTTAATAGAGGCTTAATAAATGAGTCGAATCACAAATTTGGAATACCAAAAAAAAAAAAATCATTTTCCTCATTTTCTACAAAATTATGTAGAAAGCATACTTTCTATAATTATCTCACTCATGAAATTTGTCCTACTTGCTCAAGCGAACCCTTTAGTGAATGACTTAACCTCTGAAAATTCTTTGTATCCCATGTTCGTGTTGGTGGAAGGCTTGCATTTGGATTCGGCATCTCACGAACATGGGATACGAAGAATTTTCAGAGTTTAAGTCCTCCAAAAGTCCTCTAAAAAAAATCCTATTTCTAATAGCAAAATAAAGTCCTCACAAATACTTGATAAAATGTGAAACATCTGTGACCGACAAGAAAAGCTGTCGTAATTGTGTGTTTTATCAGTCATAAATGCTAATACTTGGAGGAAAATTTTTTCTCCATATTATTTGCGAGGTACAATTAAAAATATCTTGCAAAAAAAGGATATTATTTGTGATGGTTAAAAAAGTACTGTCACTAATATTAAATTATTTGAGGGCCAGGATAAACCTTTACAAATAATCATTAAAATGTCAAAATTTTTGGTGGAAAATATTCCCACCAAATTATTTATCAGGGACAACAAAAATCCCTTGTAGAAAATTTATTTTTTGTGTGGGTTAAATATATGCTCTTACTAATACTAAATTATTTGTGAGTGCCAAGATTGGCCTTCGAAAATAATTATTAAAATTATTAATTTTTTTGGATATAAATATTGTTGTTAAATTATATGCAAGGAGCAATAAAAATCCCTCTTAGAAAGTATATTATTTGTGATAGTTATAAAAATGCCCTCACATGTAATAAATTATTTGTGAGGACTAAGATTAGCTTTCGCAAATAGTCATTAAAAATATCAAAGAAAAATGCATGAAAAATGAAAATAAATTGAAAATGAAAGGGTATTTAGGTCTTACCTATGCTTGAGGACAAAAACCTTGAAAAAATTTGAGGCAGAAAACGACAAAGAGGCTTAGATTGGATCGGTCGAGGAAGAGAATGGAGAAAAAGATAGAAAAAGCTTTTGAAAGTATGAAAAACATGTGAGTGAAAAGCCTTTTAAAAAAATCTTCTTTTGAAATTCGATCGGTTGAGTATCGATTGGGTACCGATCGAGCTAGGCAAAAGCTATTCCTCAAAAAATTTAAATTTTTTGATCGGTCGAAAATTGGGTTCGATTAATCAAAAAATAAATTCGATTGATTGAGCACCAATCGAGAATTAATCGAACCAGGCAGAACCAAACTTATAAAATTAAAGCATTTTCAATCGATCAAAAACACTAGATCGATCGAAAATCTAGAAAAAATGAATTTTTGAAAAACGGCAGAAGTTTTATGCAGAAAACATTCAAACCAACTTATTTCATGAATGAAATGCATGAGCATGAGATTAAAAATTTTTCAAAAACACTTGATTTCAACCCAGATCTTCCAAAAACAAGATTATGACACATTTTGTCCCCAAATTTTAATCAATGAACATATTTTGTTTCAAAATCAAAGAACATATAATCTTGGATGTTCAAACCAAATTTACACACAATTTCATATACTAAGTTTAGCAAAGAATAACTTGTGTAGTGTGTGCAACTAGTAACAGCATGAGATATATGTGAGGTGATATGTAGATACTAATCAATCACAATTTCTACATTATTCATCACACAAGTTTGAAAGTAACTATCACCTAAAGAGTTACATCATATATCTCCCGCATCTCTTAGAAAACAAGCTTGCAATCATGTAATTTTTTTTTTTTTTAGCCTTATAATGTACATGCAATTTTTTTATTTCTTTGCATTTTTACTTCTATATTTATTTATTTATTTTTAATTTTAAGGCTACACCTTATTTTCTTTTTATGCATGGGCTACACTTTCTCAAGCACAAATCTTACGATATGCACTAAAGTGTTCATGATTGGCTAGTAAATAGTGCTGAGATGGTTATTTATGTTTTTCTCTTAGAAAATTTTAGTCCTTACAATCAAAAGCATGTGACTTCAAAACTAAGATCATGTGATCAAAAATCATAAACAACTCACACATAACATGCACTACATAGCTAAAACTAACAAAGTGCAAAAAAATAAGCTCACCCAAGCTAATTAAGGTACACAGACATATTATGTAAAGATAATATAGCCAACCTTAACTACACATCCATGATATGTAATACAAAACACATCCTACCACATTCCTCTTTCCATTTTTTTGTTTTTATTTTTTATTTTTTTTATTTTATATATATACATTTTTTTTTTGGTTGAAAAAACAAGCAAAAACAATCTAATATGAAATGCATGAATGAAATGCAATGCAAATACTAAAAGCAAAAGAAAACAAAAACATAAAGAAGAATTGTCACAAAGGATTTTGAGACGAAGCACAATGACCGTGTCAAAAAGACTCAATTAGATTGAGCATTTTGCATCCACAACCTTTTAGATGCAACTCTGGTTTTGGAGTTAGTATTCATATTAGAATGATGAACAATTCCAGCATTCTCCAATATGTACTATAGGATCTTGTGCTTGAGGCACATGTACCTTTTGCTTATTTGCACACTTTGTAGCTTGCAACTTAAATCAGTTTGAGCGAGTATGCCCAGCCTTTCTACAAAAATGACAAACCCATAAAGGTCTATCATGCTTCTTGTCCTTAAGGAGGTTAGGATTCTTAGGCTTAGACTTTTTCAGATCAACCCTAATCTTCCTAGGAGCAGGAACATCTTCTTTTGGTTTGACAACCTCTATCTTAGAAGGCTCAGAAGAATGAACAAAATTTGTAGAATGAGTTTCAAACACAGAGATACTATCAACAAAACCTAAACCCAATTTGTCTAAGGGATTCTTTTGAACACTTAACAAGTGATCAGGTTTAGAACTAGCAGACCTATTTGTTTGTTCTCTAGCAACAGATTCTAGTTCTAGGTTCTTAATCTTATCAAGCAACATCATATTTCCAGTCTTCACCTTATTAACCAATTCAATAGCATCAAGCAAATTCAACAAGAATTTTTTCTTTTCATGTTCAAGAGTGGCAATCTGCTTTAGCCCTAAGTCCACACTCATTGCATCCTTTGCAGCAATCTTACATAACTTGTTATAAACTTCTTGCAAGTCAGCACACTCAGAGAGTTCCCCATCAAGAGGGTTCTCTTTAACCAAAATACTTTCATCAACTACAACATAGCTTTACCCTTTGATCTCAAGAATGTTAGACATTCAGATTTCACATGACCATACCCTTGACAACCAAAACATTGTTGACCTAAAGAATTATTAGAAGATTGACCAACTTTCTCTTTTGATTTTTCAGCATTATTGATTTTAGTTGGTTCAATTTTCTTAAAATTTTTAGGATCAGCATTGCTTCCACCTCTTGCCCTTCTATTGTTATTCTTAAGAAAGTTTCTAAAGTTCTTGGCAAGATAAACAATCTCTATAGAAGAGAGTTCATCATCAAATCCATTATCATCAATATCATCAACTGACTTAAGAGCCATTGATTTAGATTTGTTTGTTTTGAGTAGGTCTAACTCATAGGACTGAAGAGATCCTATAAGCTCACCAACAATGTCATTAAGTTTAGCATAGAATTCATCAAAACTTTCATCATCAGATATCCTAATGCTTTCAAATCTAGTTGTTAACTACTGCAACTTGTTTATTTTAACTGTCTTTGTGCCTTCATGCACAGTTTAGAGAATTTTGCAAGCAGTACGAGCAACCTCAACATTTGAGATTCTCCTAAACTTCTCTATTAAAACAACATTAAAAATAGTGTTCATGGCTTTACAATTAAAAGCGGCTGCTTCCTTTTGGGGCATTGACCACTCACTAATAGGAGTAGTTGGTTTCTCCCATCCGAATTCAACAGAATTCCACACTCTCTCATTTATAGATCTTAGGAAGGTTTTCATTCTCACCTTCCTACAGGCATAGTTATTCCCATCAAAGTGTGGAGGAATCACAAAAGAGTGACCATGTTCCATGACAATAGGGGTTAAAGATCAACTCTTAGATCAAGAGATATAACACAGTAGCTAACTTGCTCTGATACCATTTGTTAGTTTTTAGACCCCTTAACACAATATGTTTAACCTAATTTTAAGCCAAGTTGATTAACAAGTTTGTTAATTAGATCTAAGTTAAACCAATATGTGTAAAACAGATATAATGCAAAAAATAAAGAACACACAGATCTGATGACCTAGGAAAACATAACTGGTAAAAAACTTGGGGAAGATTTAACCTAGTTATCCTTAAGGTAAAAACAAATCCACTATGAAAGAATTGAAGTCTGTACAATAAGACTTAGACCGCTAACATCCTATTGCTATTTCATGTAAAAAACTTACTACCATGACCACGTGACAGCTCCGAGTCCACGAACTACTTCTTTTCTTGATCTGCAGCAATTACAAGTTCTCCTACTTATGACTTTGAGAGTCCACTCAAAGTTTTCAATTCTTCGTTAAAGTTCTTTATGTAGCAATTGAAGCAATCATCAAGTTCTTGACGTGATTCTTGACAACTTTATGTGTATGTATGAAGGTAAATACCTCTCAGATCTCACAAAAAATTCAACACACAGCTCAACAAAGATTACTAAAATGTAGCTAGAGTTTTTCCTTTTATACTTGGAGTGAAACACTTAACCTTATACGTCATATTGGCTTGGGCTGGTTTGAGAATTTTGCAGAAAAATTATTGATGCACGACTTTCGATCAATCAAGTTTAACTTTCGATCGATCGAGCCTTGCAGATTTTGAATAGTAATTCCTGCAATTACTCAATTCCAACTTTACATCAATCCAAACTTTGAGCAAGCGTAAACCTAGACTCTATGTTTTGATCATGGTTTGCCAACAAATACAAAGTGAAGTTCTAATACATTAGTTCCTAAAGTCTTAGAACCTAACAAAATTACTCATCTTAAAAAACTAAATTAAAAATTTTGAACTTATAGAGGATATTTTAACTCTTTGATAATAACACTACACACAATTAAGGACAAATTTAATACATTGAGATGATGATTATATGAGAATAAAAATGATTACTTTAAGAAAGATAAAAGGTTAGAATGGAATAACTAATCATATAATGAATATTCGGCAATTTTCGTTAAAGAAAAAAGTATTTAAAAAATTATAAGTAGAATTAATAGAGTGAAAATTTATTTAAATGGGAATTGAACTATTGCCCTTAAGGGTCCGTTTGGTTGAAAGGATGAAAAAATAGGAGAATAGAAAATGGAGAAAGGGGATGAAAAAGTGGGAGAATAAAAAATATATTAGTTTCTCTTATCTGTGTTTGGTTGAGAAGGTGGAAAAATGGAGGGATGGAAAGCTTTTTTGTTTGGTTGAAAATAAAGTTTGTATATATTAACCATCATGTACATATTAAATAAAACAAAAAATAACACATTATACTTAAAAAAACAATTGTGTATAGATAGATACTTCATTAAAATAAAATAAAACACACACACACACACACACATATATATATAGCATAAGAAATAAATAAATAAATAAAAATAAAAAAAAGAGGCCAACACGTTAGTAACAAAGAAAAAAAAATAAAGAAGCCAACACGTTGGTGGTAAAGTCCGACATGAAGGGTATTTTTGGAAACCCCCTAGGGGAGAAAGCTTTTTGGTGGACTTGGGGAGAAAACACTCAGGACCTACCATTTATTTTCCTTCCTTCTCATCCAACCAAACACACTCCAAAATATTTCTCTTTCTATTTTCTCTCCAAAGTTTTCCATCCATCCTATTTCACTTCCAAACAAACACACCCTAAGAGTGAGAATTATATCTAAATTTACCTTACTTTTCCAAGAGGGTAATTGGAAGTTTAGAACAAAAAAAATAACCAACAAAAAAAATGAGTCTGATAGCATACATAACATTTAGAAAAAGAAAAGGCAAATAAGCACGATTGAAACTAACTTGAGATTTATGTTGAAAGTCAATAGAGGCTTTGGCTTGAGATTTATTCTCTATACGCTAAATCTCCTCCTGACTTATGTTAGACAGAATAACATCAAAAACACATAAACTCTTGTTGTGTCTTATTGCATGATTGCACGTCTTGTAAAGTTGTAAATTGCATCTTGTGAAGTTGCCTATCAAAGACGGGCTAGCTAAGCTCCTAGGAGTTAGTGATATTCTTCATCCTATCATGATTGCTAGAATTTGTAAGCATATATACATCACCCAAGAGTCTATTCTATGTATCCAATTTTTTTATTTTTTAGTAGTTGATATATATAGTAGATAAATATACATTATAGATTATACACATTTTCGCTAATTAATTAGGAATTACTATTATACTATAACTCATTCACAATGAAGATTGGTTTTACCCCAACAATCAAATAGATATAAATATATTACTCCCTAACTAATGCACATGTCTGACTCTTCCGAACTAAGCAAAATGGTTTTGTTTTTAAACTTTAAAATTTGATGAGATAGCATTAGCACGTATCTAAAAAATTATTGTTATTTTTATTTAAAAATTAGTGATAAATAAATAGTTGACAAGAATAAATAAGTTGTTTTTATCTATAAATTTGTGTATATCTGAAGCTGAAATCTAAATCTAAAAATTAAGTAGCATCTAAAGAGGAAATCCAAAAAAAAAAATCGTGTGTGAGGAGGGAATTCAAAGAAAATAAAAAGTGATGTTGCTGTTTATTTTTACGTGTAGTAATATAATTTAAGTAAAAATAGTAGTAAAAAATATATGAATAATAAAAGGATTAGAATTCTAAATTTGTATGATTGGTTTAAAATTTTCATTTCTATAATTTCATCTACTTTTGTAACATTTGACTTGTTTTTTCTATAGCTTAATAAGATTGCCATCATTTTTTATAGTAAAATAAGTATATATCTATTAGGAACCTTATATATAGCGTTTAGGTTCATAGAACTATAAAAGTCTAATGTTATAAGAAGTATTCGTAAAAAGAAATAGTAAAAAATAAATTAATAATAAAAGGATTAGAATTTGAATTGTAATCCAATTAAGATTTTTATCAATTTAGAAATTATAGAAGAAGAAGATAAAAACAAAAAATATATCTATTTTTTTTAATTTAAAAAAAATTCTACAATTTAGTGAAACTATTTGGCGCAACCACGATTTCTAAGCACAATTTTTATTATATAGTTTATGATGATATGATATGATATGAAATTGTGGAATTGTATTTTTTTTTTTTTTTTTTTGAGAAGAAGGTGGAATCGTATTTCGTATCTTTAAAATACATTCTCATAATATTAATAGAAATTAATTTTGTTTTGAACACAAGGTAAGTAATTAACACCGTTTAAAATAACAACCCTGAAGTTGTTTGGCTTTAGTGAGAATCATATTATCCGGATTTTTTAATTATATTTTTTTGTGAAATAATATCCCAAATTGATAGAAGTTGAATCATTTACAACTTCGGTCTTTAGACTTAAATTCCACAATTGTACAACAACGAACTTGCAACACTAAATTCTCCATCAGATACAAGAACTCTTACATACTAGTCTCTCTTAACTACACAACTTCTAGTAGGAATTAAATTCCTTGACCAGCCCTATAAAAGAAGACTTTGATAGCCCCGGCTGGAATTAAAGTTTCAAAAAGGGAAGACTTTGTTGTAGCAACAGGTGAATTTCTCTGTTTATAAGAACCATCTTCCAAGTGCACATGCATTTGAATAACATCAATGAATTGTATTGATATGCTTTGACGTCTATATACTACTTGCTTTCAGTGCTATCTTTCTTTGATTTTGTTGGTTGAAAACTTGATCTTATTTTCCGCTGTAATTGACGCAAGTGTTTTTCTTTTCTTTGATTCTGTTTTCGCATGTAAATATCCATAGGAATATTCATGCATGCTTTCATATATATAGCATTTGACTTCACTGTACTCTAGCTTTAACGCATGGGAGGAATATTTTTTTTAGTCTTTGTAAAATACCAAGCCAGGGTTTTAAATTGTAAGCCGTACTTTGTTCTAGATTTTCTGAGATTGCTTTTGCTACCACCTTTGTAATCTTTCTATTGTCTTTTCTATTTTTCTAACAAAAGTGATCTTGTATTATTTGATCTCTTGTGATAACAAAAGGTTTGCACTTATGTTCTCTAAAACACAATTTTGTTTGCACAGACAATAGTGTTCTTTCGAAGTTCTACAACTAATGATGGAGCCTGATTCTGAATCTTCGAGTTTATGGTTTCAAGAGAGCCCTCCAAAATCCAATACTTTAGGCTTCATGTACTCGATCCTTAAACGCTCCATTGCTGCATTTTTTATGTTTCGTGGCGTGGATGGAACACCAGTTGATCCACCAGGAGATCCACCGACGATCTGTCTTATATTTTTGGCGACCAGCCTGTTGGTGATTGCATGCATCTTGATTTCCCAGATGATCCAACAAAAGCACAAGCCATGGGTTGACAGATTTCTCAGAATTATTGCCGACGCCTCCATGTTGACACAACTAGTGACACTAGTAAGGCTAATACTTGCAGTTAGTGTGTGCTACTATCCTATTCCTATACGCCTTATAGGTTTTTGTTTTGTTTTTGGTTTTTTTAGTAATTATTAGAAATATAAATCTTAGAATGGTTTCTATATATGGCATTTCTTTTCTTTTTATTTTCAATGTTAATGTGTGGGTTCTTTTCATTTATGGTTTTCTTTCAATTTCATCAAAAACTCTTCCATCATATGAATTTCACAAAATATTTAACAATTATCAAGATGGTTTCTATATATGATATTTCTATTTCTTTATTTTTATTTCAGAAGCATTTTTCCAAGCAGGTATTTCTACTTGTTTATTAAGCTATGTTATTGTAATGTGGATTCTTTCGTTTTAAGGTTTTCTTTCAATTTCATCAAAAATTATCATCATAACAATTTCACAAAAAAATTAACAATTAATTATCAAGTTGGCAAGATAATAATGGTAGATAATAAAATGCTAGATGAGAACCAATATTATAATAACTACTAATTAAAATAATAATAATATTTGATCTAAAGTGAGTGTTTTATTGCTATTAATTAATTGCTAATTATGAACCGAACCTTGTATATAGTATATACATGTAGGTTTTAATATGTGAGAAATTTTACGTAAAAGGCACATGAATAGAGAAAGATTAAAGGTTTAAAAACACACACACACACACACAAAAGTTTAAGAATCTTGCTAAGCGAGACTGAAGTTGGCTCAAGTAAAATGGCCTACACGAGCAAGTGATAGATGAAGGAGTAGCAAAGGGATAGACCAATTTCTATATGACTTGTTATGGACAAAGTTTAGATACAACATTAAGTTACAACTTTACTCAATAAAATAAAAATTATTTCATATTTTGAAAATCTAATTGTTGAATTGCATGTCCTTTATACTCTTAACACAAATGTCAAATTTTATGTCAATCGGATATTATTTATTATATGATCTATAAACTTATATTTTATACATAATTTTAAACTACAAATATTTGCAATTTAAATAATTTATTGATGGCATAACTATTAATCTTTAATTTTCTAGAAATTTTGCAAGCATAGAGGATATAAGACGAAGGTATAATCTAGTCGTGTATATGTCAAAATTCACCACCAATAAAAAGATATTGAGTATGATTGTTGCAGCCTTAGGCTACGTACAGCCAATTTTAAAGCCAAAATTTGTCCTTAAGTTATTCACTAAAGAGTTTGTTAGTGAGAATATTGGGAAGGGTAGTTCAAAAGACAAGCAGAGTATATATCGGTGAACTTTGTGTCTGACTTTTAAATCTTTGACTGAAAAATTCGCTTAATCATAGGCTCATAGCTATATGTTAGGTTTATATGTATTAGTGTTGGTGAACCATGTCAAATTTATGTTAGGCCTATATGTATTAGTGTTAGCAAACCATATCAGATTTCCTAATACTATCACTAATATATATATATATATATATATATATATATATATATATATATATAAAATGAGTTCAATTTATACCTGGTGTAACTCTTGTAAAGTTACATATATTTTACACCATAGATTTCTAAGAGATCTAACGGTTAAAAAAAAGTCATTAAATGCTATAACTTGACACACCTCTCTCTCTCTCTCTCTCTCCTTATTTAATGTTTTTCACTGGATTAAAGAGAAATTTATACAATTATGTATATGGTTAAAGTATTGAACACAAAAGTAATTTGCTGCTTTTTAAAAGTTTTTGCATTTGCAAATGTAACAATAGTGAAAAATTATTATCTTTGCTCATGCTTTGGTCGTCCATATAAAGTAAATTGTTATGGTAATGGTGATAATAGTGCCACCTAACAGGGTTATTTAATTAATTAATTAATTTAGAGTAGTTTTATTTTTATTGAGCAAAAAAAAAAGTATTATTCTAATTTATATGAACAAATTTTGCCGGCTAAGGAATCTGAACGTGAGCTTATCTTTGTCTTTTGTGTTTTTTTTTTTTTAGCTTATTTGGTCTCTTAAATTAAATTATGCAATGATTTGCAATGTATGTATAGTATTATTCTAAATTAAATTGATATTTTGAAAGCAATAATAAATAAGAAGAGAGAGAATGTTAGTATTAATTAATTAGGTAATACTATTAATAAGTAAAAAAGTGATAACATTTAATGATTTTTTTTTTCAACCGTTGAATCTTTTAGAAATCTATGGTGTAAAAAGGTGTAACTTTACAAGAGTTAAATTGAGTATAACTTGAACCCCTTTCTCTCTCTTTATATATATATATGTAGGGGTGATGGGCTCAGTAGTGTGCGTTGGGCCTTGAGTCTTGTCCGAGGACGCTTAATAATCCAAAGATGGATAAGCGCCATTATGAAAGTCCACGTTAGTAAATGAAAAAAGGGGTCTGGCCATGAGGGTTCGTGAAGGAGGTCCGAGGACAAACAACACATTAACTAATTAAAGCAGAAGTCAGAAGGTGTGGTTTGACATCAAGGGCAAAACTCTGGGAGCTTCTATTGATAAGGATAAACATCAAGAAAGCATCAAACAAAGGGAAGCTAAGAAATATTTAAGAGAAAGCTGTTACCACCGTATTAAATATTTTGCAACTAACTCTCTGGCCGCATTAATGTAGAAGTGATACCTGAACAGTAATATTTAGCCTTACAGCTACTCCTAGAGATTTCAGGAAGGTGTTGATGGGACAAGAACTAGTCTCCTCAGATTGTGCCGATGACGATTTTCTTTGGGTAAAACCAGTTTATTCTTGTTTTCGTGTCATCTGGATCCACTATAATTGTTGTCCAACTTATTAGAACATAGTTTTCTAGCCCACTTTCTACAAATTCATTGTATTGGGTTCTTTAGGCGTAGATCCTTTTACCTTTTGGGTTTAGGTACCAAACAGCATCCTTACAATATATATTAATTAATGATATACCAGTAGCTAACAAAATGAAAAACCTCTTGTGAAGGACTAGCACCAATAATCTCCCTACCAAAAATTAAATAAAAATTAATTGAAGCAAAAGGTGTTCTGAGAGTGTACATGTAAGGTGTATCTCAATGGCAAGGGGACGATTGTCCTTCGCTTTTTTTTTTTTTTTTTTTTTTTTTCTTTTTCTTATTTTTGTAAGGAAAATGTATATTTAAAATATTAAAAAATAATGAAATTTGCATCTTCATAAATACGAAAATAAGTAATTACAAAGTATTCATGTCATAGTCCACAAGAGACCAATACAATGAGAAAAGTCCTTTATCCAAACTTGATTTTCATCCTTCAATTTCACTAGCATAGCAAGCAAAGTAATTACTGATTTGTTTTGACTTAAGGTCAAATTGAATGGAGGGAGAGGGAGAGAAAGTAGGGTAGAGTAGGGAGGGGGAGTATGACTAGGAACAAAGCCAAAAAGCTATTCTTAGGGGCCAACTTTTAGTAGCAAAATGAAATAGCTACTATCGTGTATGGTTTAGTTAATTTTTAAATCTCACGTGTATCTTACATGATTTTATTCTGTTAATTTTTTAACACTAAGCTAATAGAAGTATTGATTTGGCAGATGTGTATAGTTTGTGGAGTAAATTGATCAATAAAAAAATTCAAAGCACATTTTGACTAGTGTTTGAAATTTCCAAGGTGTATAAGCATTTTCCCAAAAAAATAATAGAATAAATCAAATAGACTTCCACTTAGGTTAGACTTCCTTCTAAAATAGGATAAATCAAATTTAAAATAACAGTAATGAAGTGGAAATTTGTGATACTTGCAAAGCTTATTTGTCAACATATTATATTATGAGATGAGTTCAAGTTACACCTGGTATAACTCTTTAGAGTTACACCTTTTCTAAATCATTGGATTTAAGTAGATCTAACAGTTAAAAAAACACTCATTAATGATAATGTTCTGATTAGAATCTCATTAATTATCCCTTATTTATTACCTTCCTTACCTATCTCTAAACCAAAAAAAAGGTCTACATTTTTTTTTCTCTCTCTGTCCTCCATAATTCACATTTTTCTTTGCCCTCTCTTTCTCCTCCATCACTCAAATCCCTCAAAGATGCAGTTGGAATTTTGGAAAGATGAGTTGAAGAAGGAAAAGTGACACATGCGAATTAAAATCTGTAAAATCTTTCCAAGTCTCAAATGGGAAAAAGTTTACATCAGATCTTATTGGGGATCACATTTTAAACACCAGCGTCCAAGACCAGATTACTTATTTGCCACAAGACTGCGGTGTATTAATATGTACATGATTTAGTTCCTTTTTAGTCCCTTTCCTTCAAAAAAAATTTACAAGATAGAAATGAAGGCAGGCTATGAAGCTGATAACAACAACGCTGGGACAAGCGTGACATAGATTAAGTTTAATTTGAAAATAATTATTTTTAGGTGATGAAATAAATTTCGGCCAACCCTTTTATAGATCCTAAAAGGCATGAGTACAGGAAAGCATTTGGTTTTTCCTTGGTTTTGTGGATGTTCTTGGAGTCATCTTTTGGTCTGGATTTTTTTAATTGTTTTATTCCGTGGATGTTGATAAATTTTTGCTTTTGTCCGCTCCTCTTAACAACTTGTCTGGCCTTAAGAATGGGAAAGAAAAAAGTCAGTATGAGGATAGATGGGCTGGACATGCAGGATATTAGATCGTACTATTTTTGGACTGAAGAAGACATGATAATGTCCAGGCCGTGGAGGTGGAAGAGTGATGGAGGAGAGAGAGAAATATATACATTTTTTTTGGTTTAGAAATAAGTATGAAATATCATAAATAAGGAATAATAAATGAGATTTTAATCAGAATATTAACATTAATTAGTATCTTTTTTTACTGTTAGATTTACTCAAATCTAATGGCTTAAAAAATGTAACTTTTTAGAGTTACACTAGGTGTAACTTGAATCCGTCTCTTATATTATATTTTATATATATATATATATATAAATTATTTGACCCACAAATATTAAGCAAAAGCCAATACACTAATCAACAATCATTTCAGGAATTACAATCAATCTTTAGACTATGTTATTCATCTTGAGATTCATATTATTCCAATCAATCGCGACCAATACAGTGAGAATAGTTTTCCGTCCAAACTTGATTTTCATCTTGCGATTTTACCGGGCCAGCAAGAGCAAATGGTGATTTGTTATGAGTTAGTGGCATCTGACTTATAGGTTTTTTTTATTTTTTATTTATTTTAGTTTTCCACTTATAGTGCCATAATATTACTCCGTCGTTGCTATGGATTTGCACATTACTCGTTATATTCATTTTCATGTTCCTCTATCCAATGTTGAGTCATGTCTCAACCATTTTAGGTAAGATCAACTCAAACTCCTTTACTACCTATATTCTCTCGTACAAATTGGTACATTGGTATATTTTATTAAAATATATATATAAAAGATGAGTTCAAATTATATTTGGTGTTACTTTATAAGAGTTATACATTTTTCAAACTATAAGTCTATATAAGATCTAAAGTTGAAAAATACACAAATGCCATTTAATCAATATTCTGTCTAAAAATAAACAAGTCACTTGGCCCCACATTAATTTCCCTAAAATCAACACTTCTCCCTCTAAAGTCTAAATCTGAACAGCTTCTCTCTCTAAGCTCGCCTTCTTCTCCACGACTCCAGTCCACACTCTTCAATGCTCTGCTAACAGCTGAGTTGCCCAGGCTATGATAAACCCAGCTGGGTGCAAAGGGAGAAGATGCTTGTGCTTGCGGTGGAGGATCCAAAACCAGGCCGTGGTGGAATAGTTTTGTGTGAAAACTGGTGTTTTTTCTTCATTAATAATTCTTAGTTTTTTTGGGTCTTTATTTTTTGTAAATGTATTTAATTTTCGAACAGATAAGGTTAAAAAGGGGAAAGATCAAAAAAAGATTTCCAAGCTTAGCCCATTGGCAGTATTACCCCTTCTCTGCAAGCATTCCACCTTCTTCTGAAGTCAAGGACATTCTTCTTTCAATGAAACCTACTGTATGTGAGCATTGCATTTTTCAACAGTTTTTGAAGTCTCTCTCTCTCTCTCTCTTTGTTAAAAGGAAATTAAGCATTGAATGGGTTGGTTTTGTTTCAAAAATGATATGAAGATTATTTGGGTGTGTTAAGAGATTGAAATGGGCCATGACGACATTCTTTGGCTTGAGCTTCCATATTTAAGGATTTGCATAAGTACTTATAATTGGATTGTTGAATCAGAGATGCTATGACTTTAGGAAAATAATTAAATTAAGGATTTTAAGGCACTAGCTTTCACCATTGGAAAACTCATAAGTGAAGAAGAGAGGTATATGGTTTTTTTTTTTTCTACCTTAGAAAGAGCCGAGATTATCACATGATAACTTGAAAATAGCAAGAACCAGAAATTGATATGAGCGGTGGAGCCATAGAGAACGGAAATTAGTTTAAAGAGAGAAGCTTTTCAGATTTAGACTTTAAAGAGAGAAGCATTGATTTTAGGGAAATTAATGTGGAGGCAAGTGACTCATTAATTTTTATACAGAATTTTTTTTTTTTGACTGAATAAACAGAGTATTGATGATGTGGCATTTGTGTGAAGATCTATGGTTAAAAAAATGTGTAATTCTTATAAATTACACCAGGTGTAACTTGAACCCATCTCTATATATACAAAGAGAGAGAAAGGTAACAGGTCCATAGAAATTACAAGTTTTCTTTTTGTTTAAATAAATAATTGTCGGGGGCGAAAAAGTTTTCCTTTCCGACAAGTGAGATTTATGTTGGGTCGGGGGCCTAAACCGAAACTTGACGATGGGCCCGATGCACAGCCCAAAGGCTATCGGCAAAGATCCAAATAATTCACTGTGTTTTTATGCCTTGGGCCTAGATTTGGACTTACAAGAATGGCCTATAAGCAATCCCTACAGCAGACACGTTAGTGCGGTTAAAAAGTATACTGTATGAAATAGCCTAGCAGTAAAGTATTTCTATAGAAAATAACCCAGCGGTAAAGTACTTTTGCAGAAAAGTGTAACCCAGCCGTAAAATACTTCTGCAGAAAATAACCCAGTGGTAAAGTACTTCTGCAGAAAAGAGCCACCTAGCCATAAAATGCTTCTCCAGAAAATAACCCAGCGGTAAAGTACTTCTGCAGAAAAGAGCAACCCAGCTGTAGAGTGTTTTTGCAGAAGAGTGACCCAGCCGTAATATGTTTCTGTAGAAAAGGAGTAACTCAGCAGTACAGTAAAATGAAATAAACTTTGAGTACTTCACAAATTAAGAGGAAATATCAGAATCATCATCCATTAGCTCTAGGGAAGAGTCTTCTAATACAATAATATGAGGGAAAAATTCTATGGTAACAGTTACATCATAATCATGAATAGATAAATATCATGGGTTCCATGATAGCAAATAATGAGGAAAGCTTAGTGTGAGATGAAGGGAGGGAGAGAGATCCCAGCTAGTGCAATAAGATCATTATGGTGTCAAAGCATGCTCTTGGGTGTAGTATATATAATGAGTAGAGAGAGCTATTTGTGAGTAGCGTGGGCAGTGAGTGAGAGTGTATAGTGGGCTGCTAGAACTTTCTGCTGGGGAGGAGCTGTATGTTTTTAACTAGAGATATGAGAGGTGTTTTTAAGCTAGAAATGGGGGAACTCAGTTTCCATGCTTGAGAATGAGAGTTTTGTGACTTAGGACTTTGCTAGGATTTTATGAAGCTAAAACAGAAGGGATTTTGTGAGAGTTTTTCTCTGTGAGTGTGTTTCTTGGTATGTTCTTGTTTCCCCCCTTGAGCCATTAATGGAGGGTTCTATTTATAGTTGAGATTTAGGGGGCAATTGGCAAATAACTTTTGCTAAATCTTCCCCAATCTTCAGAAAATCCTTAGGGATTCGTTCTTAGAATGTTAGCTAAGAATGGTAAGCTTAACCTTTTGGAAGACTCTTGCTGTTTTTGGGTAATATCAGCTGAGATTCTGACTTAGCATTAATGCTGATTGATCTTAGCTGATGGGGTTAGAGCATGCATTAAGCTAATGACCTTGGTTGTGCTGCTTACTAGATTCAGAGCTCCCAAAGGCAAGTTGCATCACCCCAAGCCAAGTGTCAACCTTGGAGTCTTTGCTGGGAACTCTGCTGGGATCCCCTTGGTGCCCTCCAAGCCACATTTCCCTAAGTTTCCCCATAAGCGGTTCATGTGCTTGGTCCATGAACCAAAAAATACATATTTTTAACATGAAAAATGAGCTGATTTCAACTTGATTTAGAAGCTTTAATGGCCTAGTTATGGCTGCCTTTGATGCTTGACCGAATGGATTGGAGGAGAAAGAGGAGATGACTGCCTGAAGTGCTTCAGCTCCCTGTCAAGTCTTTTCAGCCTTATGTCAAGTCTGTTTCAGTTTTATGTCACATAATAAATGATAACATTTCAGCTTGTGGAGGAAGGGTTCAACCCCTGATGGACATGTGTCCTGTTCTGACCTGATGGGACAAGCTGAAACTTGACAGCAGTGGGCTCCAGCTGTTGACTTGTGCTGGGTTTTGGCTGATTAGCTCACGTGAGCTTCAGCTGCTGGGACCTGAGTTTGGGCTGGGTTGGTCTAGCTGGGCCTTATATTTGAGCTTCTTTGGGCCTGATTATTCCTACAAAATGAAGAATTTTGTCATGGATGATATTCATGGGCTTTTATAAACTTTGCAAAAGAAGTATTTCGTGAAGGATGAATACTTATATTTCCCATGAGTAAGGGATTTGGCATATGTGAAATAATTGTTAAGATAATATTTAAGTTTTGTAAAGATGTGTCAAAAATAGTATTTGGGCTTTTAGAAATAGTGCCAAAAACAATATTGGGCTTTTGAAAATAATTGCCAAAATCACATTGGACTTTTAGAAATAGTTGCCAAATAATATTGAGCTTTATGAAATAGTTGCCAAATAATATTTGGGCTTTAGGAAATAGTTGTCAAATAATATTTGGGCTTTAGGAAATAATTGTCAAATAATATTGGGTTTTATGAAATAATTGCCAAATAATATTGGGCTTTATTAAATAGTTGTCAAATAATATTTGGGCTTTAGGAAATAGTTGAAATAGTTGCCAAGATAATATTGGGTTTTTGTAAAATAGTGCCAAATTAGCATTTGGGCTTTGCTAAAATAGTGCCAAATTAATATTTGGGTTTTGTAAAATAGTGTCAAATTAGTATTTGGGCTTTTGCTAAAATAGTACCAAATTAATATTTGGGTTTTTGTAAGATAGTGTTAAATTAATATTTGGGCTTTGCTAAAATAGTGTCAAATTAGTATTTGGGCTTTTGCTAAAATAATTTGAGATTTTTGTGAAAATATTGCCGTGTAGCAACGGGCTTAGAGGTACCATGTAGCAATAGGCTTAGAAAGGTGCCGTGTAGCAATGGGCTTAGTAAGGTGCCATATAGCAACGGGCTTAGAGGTTCCGTGTAGCAACGGGCTTTGTAAGGTGCCGTGTAGCAACGAGCTTAGTAAGGTGCCGTGTAGCAATGAGCATAGTAAGGTGCCATGTAGCAACGGACTTAGAGATGTCGTGTAGCAACGGGCTTAGAAAAGGATTTTGTTAGGCTTTTTGGGTCTTGCCCATAAGTTAAATGATTTTGAGTTTTTTTGTGCAGGAAGTATAATTTGTGGCCCAATGTTGGTAGCAAGACGATGGGTATTTTTGTGGAAACCCAAGTTGGATAATATGTGAAACATAATGGGTAATATTTGTGAGAGGGCCCAAAGGAATTTGTGGGGCTTATATATGTAGGGAATATTTGTGGGAGCACAATAATATGAAGAATATTTAAATAATATGGAAAATATTTAAGTAATATGTGGGAGATATTTATGTGGGCTTCAGAATAATTCTTGAGCTTGTGTGTATTTTTTGTGAGTGAGTTAAATAAATTAGGACCCGAAAATTTGTACCTCAACAATAATTTAAAAATAATCAGAGTTCTTTATGGGGAACTTTTTAAAATTGTAATATGTGAGATGCTATGGGGGAGAGAGTGAGTCCCTTTATAATTGAATGGTAGCCTTAGATTTGGTTCGAAGCAAAATTTACATAAAATTCTTTATTCCTATCTCATTTATTTATTGATCGAAAAATCTTAACTTGATTAAGATTTCAAAACTCTAGTATAATAGAATTGCTTTTATTATTAAGGCTTTGACTACAACAACAGAGGCAGTGGTCGACATAGTACTTGGTGGTAGTGCTAATGCTAATCCTTCCGATGATGAGAGTGTTGAGAAGTACACGTGAACAATTTTAATTTTAATTTTTTGGATTTAAAAAAAATTTATAATATTCAAAAATAAAATAAAAATAAAACTAAGTCGTTTTTAACAAACACCAATGGAAGAATTAAATTAGATAAAATTCAAAAATTAAATTTAAGGAATAATTTGAATTTTGAGCAAAATTATAGGATAAATATTAAAGAATTGTACCTATCTTCTATATAAAGAATTGATAAATCATAAAGTAATAGAGAAAAAGTTGATAACAACAATTAAGTTGTTCTTTAAAGTCGGAAACCTAGACGATATTATTGATTCATGCAGGGAACCTAAAGGCTTATATATACATATATACATGCATATAATTCTGTTGCAGAGATTATAGATCTATTTTGAAAAGTCTATAACTGTTTGACAAGAGATCAAAGATGAAGTCCGACTCGGGACTATCGTCGCTTCAAGAAAGCCTTCTTCCTCTTTCAACAAAAGTCGAGCGTCCAAAATACATGACCATAAGTCTCATGAATTCAATCGCTTTTATCTCCTACATGTCACTTGTGATTTCTACGCTTCTTCTTCCACAGGAAAATGTGGACAGGGTTCCAGTTCCAGTCTTCTTCAGAGGTCGACTGTCGCTCTACTTTATATTTTTAGGCTCCTATGGGTTCGCACTTTGGGGTTCCCTCATTGGTAGCTTGATGGAACTCGAACATAAGAACATGCCAAGGGTTGAAAGATTTTTCAGGACTATTGCCGTGGCTTCCGCGTTTTCATTACTAGCCGTAGTCGTCTACACTGCAACTCTCTGGTTACCATGAGAATCAGCCAATGATCAGTAGGTGGAAAATAAAAAACTTAGTCTGTGGTCTTTGGTCTTGTTTCTTTGCTTTGTGGGTTTTGTTTTCCTTAAGTTTCTTTATACAATAGCATTTTTTTTTCCTGGAAACACACTGTTTGATGTGAACGTATACATATTTTAATGATTTCTAGTAAATTGAATTTTGGCAGATTTTTAGCTTTCCAGAGAAATTGTGTATCTTAACAAAATTGGTTCTTTAAAGTAGGGAAACTTGAATTAGTACATAGTTGAGAAACTGTCTCAAAATAAATAATAGATGTTGTGAATTTCCCGTTGTTCGATAAAAATAAAATAAAACTGGTATGAGTGAACCCGTAGTATGACTTTGGCTTCCACATGATATGACTTTGGCTTTTTCAGCAAGCCAATGTTTTATGAGTATGGCAAAGCCAAAATAGGATTAGCCAAAGGATAAACATATAATGGTAGTTTGAGTACGGCAAGAATTCTTTCTAAAAATGCTATTGGTTTGATATTTTCTTCACGAATACGAAAAGGTTTTAAGGAATATATATTTTTTTTAACTTGGACCGATGAAACATAGTGAGGAATCGTAATCCATGGTAATTGCAGAAGCAAAATAGAAGCAGAAAATGAGAATTATTGCCGTATTTGTTTTAGTCCCCAACAAAGAACTGTAAAAAAATTCTCAGAAGTTTCAAGGCCATTGGCTCTGGCCTCTGACCATAAATTTTTTTTTTTTTCCCTAATGAATTCAAATCCACCCAGCAATAGCACAATTCCATCATATACAACACAAATTACATTTTGTAGATCAACAAGAAAAACAATTGATCTTCTTATTATATTATCAGGTGGATTTGGATTCAATATTAACCCTAAAATCCCTCAAACAACTAAAATGACCAAAAATACTCTTGGAACCATCACAAAATGACCAAAGTACCCTTAGATCTCAAATGACCAAAAATATCTCCTAAACCTCTAAAATAACCAAAATACCTTTCAAAAATAAATAAATAAATAAAATAACCAAAATACCCTCGAAATCTCTAAAATCACCAAATATACTCAAAAACTACTAAAATACCCACCTGAAATCTCAAAATCTCCAAAATGAGCAAAATACCCCATGATATTTCTAAAATGACCCAAATACCCTCAAAATCTCTAAAATCACCAAATATGCTCAAAAACCACTAAAATGACCAAAATACCCAAGAAACCTTTAAAATGACTAAAATACCCATGAAATCTCTAAAATCACCAAATATGCTCAAAAATTACTAAAATGACCAAAATATCTTTAGAATCTCTAAAAATGAGTAAAATAACCATGAAATCTCTAAAATGACCAAAATACCCCCATAAACCTAAAATAATGACCAAAATACTCGCGAAATCTAAAAAATTACCGAAATACCCTCGAAACCTAAAAAAAGACTAAAATCCCCTAGAAACCTAAAAAATGACTAAAATACACCCTAAAACTAAAAAATTACCAAAATAATCCCAAAACCTAAAAAATTACCAAAATACCCCAAAACCTAAAACTTACCAAAATTCTCTCGAAACATAAAAAATGATCAAAATACCCTCAAAGCCTAAAAATTACCAAAATACCCTAAAAACTATAAAATGACCCAAATACCCCTAAACTTTTAAAATGACAAATATACACCCAAAACCTCTAAAACGACCAAAATACACCTCAAAATATCTAAAATGACCAAAATACCTTTGAAACCTTTAAAATGACCAAAATACCACTAAACCTCTAAGATGACCAAAATACACTTGAAACCTCTAAAATTACCGAAATAGAGGTTTGGGGTATTTTTGGATGTTTTGAGGGTATTTTCGTCAAATTAAATGTTCTAAGAGTATTTCGGTCATTTTGTATGTTTCAAAGGAATTTTGGTAATTTTTTAGGTTTTAAGGGTATTTCATTAATTTTTAGATTTTGTGGTTATTTCGGACATTTATTAAGTTTTGGGGGGCATTTAGGTCATTTATGGTTTATGAGGTATTTTAGTGGTTTTTGAGATATTTGGTCATTTTAGATTTTTCATGGGTATTTTGGTCATTTTAGATTTTTCATGGGTATTTTGCTTATTTTTTAGGTTTCAAGAGTATTTCGGTCACTTTTTAAGTTTTGGAGCGTATTACTGTAATTTATAAGATTTCAGGGTCTTTTGGTCATTTTTTCATGTTTCAAGGGTATTTTAACCATTTTTTAAGTTTAGGCTGTATTTTAATCATCTTATATGTTTTAGAGGCATTTTTTCATTTTATAGGTTTTGGGGGATATTTTGGTCATTTTATAGTTTTCAGGGGTATCTTGGTCATTTTTTAGGTTTAGAGGGTATTTTGGTAATTTTAAGATTTTCGGGATATTTCAGTCATTTTTTAGGGTTAAGGGGCATTTTGGTAATTTTTGGGTTTCGGGTATTTTGGTCATCATCTTGGCAATTTTGATTATTGGGTAATTGGATGAATTGGGGTTTATCCATAATACTTCGGTTGGGTTGGGTTTGAGATAGAAGTAATGAGTTTTATGTACCCAATCCAATTATGTCTACCTCAAACCCACTAATTTGACACCCTTAGTTTTCACGGTATTTTTTAACACAGTAGACTTTGATATTTACGCTTGATGGCATCGGATATGAGCTGGCAGAAGTTTCTAGATGTCATTGTTATATTTTTTGACCTGATTTATTTGGAATCAGGTGGATGTCCAATATTTTAATATGGAACGGAGGCAACAAAATTCCTAGGAATTGCCATCTTGTTAAATATATCTATACTCAAAAGGTTAGCACTTCTGTGACCATAATTTTGCTGCACAGATCATTGCAGTCCTTTGAAAGGTCTACAACTAATTTGCAAAGTGGAAAAGCATGCAGTCTTTATTTTCGGAGCCTGCAGCATTGCCTACCCATCTTCACCATCCAGGGAAGGATGGGCTTCCAAAAACCATTACCTATCTCATGTATTCAATCATTTTCATCTCCTACACTAATGTTACACTTTCTATGCTTCTTTCACAAGAAATGGTCGGCAGAAAGCCATTTCTAGTCTTCTTCAGAGGCCGACCAATTATCTATAATGTGTTTCTAATCTGTTCTCTGATCGTGTTTATGAGCACCTACAGCTCCTTGACGATCCAAGACAAACCAACCGTAGAAAGATTTTGCAGCTATACTGCCGTGACTTCCTTGTTGGCATCACTTGTAATTGTTCTCTACATAATTCTGCTGAAAAAAAAAAAGTGTGTGTATATATATATTGATAAGCTGAAATGTAATTCAAAAAACAAAACAAGCTAGACAATCAGCCGTACATGTAGAGAGAAAGATCTCTGGCAGGTCGTTATTATTGAAACTGAAGGACTCTCTAGAACTAAGAGCTAATCTTGCAACTATATGAGCAGCAGAGTTACAAACTCTTCTAACCCAATGAAAGCTACATCTTAAAAAGGAAGCTTTAATATACTACTAATAGTATCACTAATAGTCCAGTTAGGAATAACATCAGGTTTGGACAGAGAATCATAGCAGATTTTGCAGTCCCCTTTGAAAATGACTTGTGTCCAGTTTCCTGAGTTGCTGACTGTACAGCCCAAAGGAGGGCAGAGGCTTCAGCTTGGAGAGGAGAACATTTGATATTGATCTTGACGTCAGCTCGGCATCTTTTTTGTAGAACTTGATTTCTTAAATACCAAATTTCATCTAGAACTAAAGCCATGTTGAGGAAGATGAGCCACTGGTCTTCTGATGGAACAGATGCGCTTGGGGGATCCAGGATGAGCTATTACAATTGCTTTTGCTAGTGTTAATTTTTCAAAAATAAAATTAATAAAATCTTACTTAAAAGTTAAAATCAATCATGTCACAAGAATATTTAGTGAATTAGACCCAAAAAAAAAACCTTAATTAGTAATTTTATATCTAAAAAAAATAAGAACAATTCATTTTAAATATAAAAAATTAAATATACTTTAAATATAAAAAATGCCACATTTAAAATTGTTATCTTAGTCCTTAAAATATTTTGATTGTCAAGCCGAACATGTTGGGATCTAGAAGATTTCTCAGCGTTTGTGATCTCCCCTCTATGTAAGGGCCTAAAACAATGGAGTCAGTGGGAGCTGGCTCAAGACAGTCAAAGAAAGAAAATATAATTCCATGCTTTGAAGTGAAATCACTTTTCATTCAAGCTGTTCAATTGCATCATTCAGTTCCGACAGCAAGGCAAGTAATTATGGAGCAGCACTGTGGGATACAAACATTATTAACCAAGCATTCAGAAGATGCTAGTGATGATAATTGATAAATGGAGACATAAGAAAGAGGCATTGGTTAAGGCCCCCCAAAAAAATGAAACCTAGCGAAATAGCTTTTGAGCATATTTAAAGCAGCCATACGTAGATTAAGATCTTAATAATATAAAATCTACATATATATAAGTAGATTAAGATCTTGATAATATAAATTCTACGTATAACAAAGGCAAGCATGTAGTTGTTATATCCAACCTGTGTAAGAAATTCAATGCCTTACTTTGTAACAAAACAACCACAAACATAAAACAAACTACCACAAACATAAAACACATCTACAACACTAAGGCTCAAAAATTGCAAACAACATTCAGCGTTGATTGTATATTAATGTTATTGTGTAATTTTACATCTTTCGACATTGCTGCACCAAATGATTCAGCAGAACCAAAGCCCTGTTAAATGTAAGCTTCTGCCTCTAATTGGCTGTCCAGATTCAGCACCAGACATTAAAGAAAAGGCCGCTCCATAGTCCATGTCATGCTGAGCCTATAATACCATTCAAAGAAAGTTATGCATCCAAAATCGATTATCTTATGCCTCATGAATTCACTCTCTTGGATCTCCTACATGGTACTTGCGATTTCTGCGCTTCTTCCATATGAAAACGTGGAAGTAATACCAGTTCCACTCTTCTTCAGTGACCTACTGGCACTCTATCTTATATTTTTAGGCTCCAACCTGTGGGGTGCTTCACTTCCCAGTTGATCTACACAAGCACAAGCCAAGGTTTAAAAAATTTTCTGGGAAAATTGGCGTGGCTTCCATGGTTTCAGCGCTAGCAATAGTCGTCTACTCTGCAGCTCTCTGGTTACCATGAGGATCAGCCAATGATTTTTAGATGGCCAAGTTTCAATTCCCTTCCCTTCCATTATGTAGCCAAAAAAAAAAAAACAATAGTCTTAAACGACACTGTGGCAGCTATAAGGAACTTAATGGAATTTCTGCATTTTTTATGCTTGTAGGTTTTCTTTTCTTTCAATTTCTTTATATAATGACATTTTTTTTCTGGAAACACTCTGTTTGATATGAACGTATACATATTAATGATTTCTAGTAAATTGAATTTTGGCAGATTTAAGCGACAAATTTCAGAGAAATTGTGTAGTCTAACAAATCTGAGAACTAAGTAAAAAAATAAAAAGTTGGAAGTTGAGATGCTGTTTCAAAATAAATAATAAATGCCGTGATTCCAGATCATACTAGTTCTCAATCTCATACCACCAACCAAACCAGATTGAGTGACCCATTTTTGTTTCGTATCACTTCACATGCCGGACTATATTGCATCACATGACAAAATTCATCCATATTTTAGCATATAGGTCAAATACTAAAATGTACAAAGAAAAGGGCAATTCAGTGTGTAACAAATTTTAACCTAAAGAAAATTATGTCTCCTACTACTTTTACTCACTAGTGTGCAACATGTGAAGCAAAGATGCCATTATATAAAGAAACTAAAAGAAAACACATGGTATGCCTTTCCTAATTGCGAAAAGGAGCTAAAAAATAGAGATTTGGTTGTTAATTTTATCTTTACCCCTGATCAGCCAGCTGATATTTTCACCAAGGCTCTTCCTTCTCCTCGATTCCTCAATCAATCTGTCAAAGTTATGGGTGTTTTACCCCTCAGATTGAAGGGGATGTGAAGACAAGTGCAGAAGATGAAACAAGTCAAGCTACTGCAAATATAAGCCTGACCAAAATGACATGTAGTAAAGAGAGGAAGAGATTAAAATCAAATAAACTACATGTAACTTAGTGTTAGCTGTTGGCCCATTAGTAACAAATTTTGTTATGGGAATTCTATGCACATCATGAGGGTATCGGTTAGGGTGAAAGGTTGATATTTTGTTATATTAGGCGTCAAAGCAGATTACGGTCTACAAATTATCTATATAAGCATTGTATACATCATATAATGAATTATTAATGAAATCATATTCAGTTAAAACAATTCTCTACAATTCTCTTCATTCTTGCTTAATCCATATTTCTTCGCCTACCTCTACTACAATGGTCTCGAATCCTGTAGTGAATTTTTTATTGTTTCCTTTGTCCAATATGGCAAGCATGATGACAGTGAAATTGGACCACAACAATTACTGGTATGGAGGCATCAAATCATGATGATCTTAGAAGCCTATTCCATATTAATAAAGTTTCTTGATGATTCAGGCTCAGACAGATTCTCCACTGAAACTAATCTAGAATTCATCAATTGGAAAAATAGTGAACAAGATTTGTAGACATTTATAAATTCCACATTATCTCCATCATAAATTCCACATTGTTCGTATGGACATAATTAATAAGAAACTCAAAACTACAGTAATTGAACCTACCATACCTAAAGCAGCTATGAGACAAATGAAACCCACCTAGTTTGTAACTAATTCACAAACTAATAGGTTGCTAGTCCATTTTCCAATGAAGTGGATGGAAATTAGAATAGTAGTTGATTGGACAATGACAACAAGGAATTTATTAACCATTTGCATTATCCTTTAGTTCCTTGTTTCTATGTTCTCTTTTGCTTTCTAAGTCACCAATCATGTGTTTATCTTCGTCTCTCCCTTTGTCCATATTTCCCTCACCATTTCCACTCCATCTATGCATCCACTTTTTCCTTTATCTCCATCCCAGTTCGACTACATGTACTTTCGTCACTCTATTCACTTCCCTCATCCTACCAACTTGAACTTTCGTCTTAATTCTCAACACTCGATTGGGCTTATAAGGAGATAAAATTTAGTTCTTCTAATTTATGGAGGTCAATCCCAATAAAAAATATTACTAAATTTTTACTAGTTTCCTCCAATATCTCAATATTTTTTCTTCTATAAAATTTGTAATCTTTAGTGTGTTTTTATAGACAAAATAAAAATACAATAAGAGTAGTGTAGTGACCTGATCATACTATATGCAATTACAAAATCTGATCATACTATATGCAATTATGAAAATTGCATGATATAGTGATTTATATAAATAGGCATGTTTCATGCCTACTCAATAATACAAATATCATTTTCATGAAATAAATATACAAATAATTTTATTATATATCACTTTCATTTTTATTTTAATATTTTTCTCTTTCCTTCGTACCTAGTGTGCCTTATTTTGCAAACTAATTATTGGAAACTTAATTTGTTTTCTATGAAATTTTTGAAAAATTTGGAAGTGAATTTTTCATATTATCAAGATTATAAATTTGGGGTAACCTCTCTTTTCAATATGAAGTCCTTGATAGATAAAACTTATCCATTAGAGAAACAAAAACTTCATGAACTCACGAATATATAATTATTTTGACTAACATAATAGCATAATTATTTTCCATATTTTTTATTGCGTTTATTATTAAATTTTCTTTTGTGTTTTATTGGTTTTTTGTTGGCAAATAGAAAATTAATTAAAGTATAATTTAGGTACGAAATAGATTGGAGTAACTAGCACACCATGCATCCAACCCATGAGTTGTTGATTTTTTGTTTTGTTTTTATTGTTGCTAAAGGAACTATCAGCAAGAATGTCATTTTTTTTGTTATTTTTTACCCCATTAAATTAACTAATTACCTAAGTTAATTAATTAATTCAATTTATGCAAGATTCAATTAAGGCATAACCACATCGTTAATCTAGAGTTTATTAGAGCGAAAAATTAATTTGACACATGCAATATGGACACCATAGGGGACAAACCAAATATGTGATATATATATAGGTCTCCAAAGTTTTAAACTCTCCACTTCTTGAAGAATCCACTAACAAAAATTGAGGTTATAAGTACAATAAATATATATGTGGAAAATAATTATTAGTTGAGGATTTTTTGTTCTTGTTCCTTTTTTTTTTTAGAAACAAACATACACATGTGAAACAAAATTATTAAGTAGGGAGAACATAAAATGGACACTTTTTAAAAGAGAAGCATATGCTAAGCCCTACCATTTGACATGTTTTGAGAATCCAATATTTGACATGTGGTGGAGTTTTCCATTCATATAAAATTGGCATTGACTAGCTATTACAGCATGGCTAACAACCATTTTTAGTTTTTTCCATGAATAATGCTACATATAAAAAATTTGATAAACATTTTTTATATAAGCTAAGTCGACAAGTTTATATTAGTTCTTATCTGAGTCTAATACTAACATCATTTTTTTATAAACCATTAACGGTTGACCACATCAATAAATAAAAAATTTGTCATCAAATATTTGGTGTACATAGACTTTCTCTTTTCACCTATCAAAAACAAATGGAACAAGAAACAGTAATTGATTTAGTAGAAATAAATACTATTATTATATGGATAATACTGTAATAATAGTCAGGTAGTCTCGGGCTCTCACAAAAGCGGTGGGCCGGACCCATGTTTGAGGCCCACAGCTTTTTGAGCCTGCACCCGGGATTGCTTTGTTTGTCGTATTTTCAAAAGCGATGGACGCTGTTGTTGACCTAATCAGTTACTTTACTCTTTCTCTCTCTTTCTTGCATCTGACTTCTGAAGGGTTCGCAAAATTTCCAGAATTATCTTCTAGTCAAGAAATTGATCCATCTAACCCTGTTAATTTTTTTTGCAGACACCACCATAGAGCTCTTTCTGAAAGATCTACAATCAATTGGCAAGATAGAGAAAAAGAGATGAATTCAGTATCTCCAGAAAAATCGCTTCAGGCAAGGCTTTTTCAGTTTTTAAGCAAAGATTTCATTCCAAATTCGATCGCTACTTTATGCTCGATGAAATCAATGGTTTACATCTCCTCCACTACGGCTACGATTTCTATGATAATTCCACAAGATATTGTGGACGGAAGGCCAGTTCCAGTCTTCTTCAGAGGTCGACCCACGATCTATCACATATTTCTAAGCTGTACCCTTTTCGCGTTTTTGGGCTCCTTCAGTTCCCTGATGGTCCAGCACAAACCAAGGGTTGAAAAAGTTTTCAAGATTTATGCCGTGGCTTCAATGATTTCTGCACTGGTGACTCTCCTCTACGCCACAGTACTTAGGTTTGTAGCCCCTCTTTAAGGTAGCCAAAAAAAACATTTGGAGTTTTTTTTTTTTTTTTTTAATGGAAGGGCTGAAGTATGTATTTGCAAGTTATGCGTTCTATGTGCGAAAATGTTATGTTGTAACATTCTAAATAAAATGTTTTATGTTTTTAGAGAGTATTGTATTTATATTATAGCGTAATTGTTAGAGAATTTTATTAATAATAAGTTTATTATAAAATGCAACGATAGAAATTGCATATGCATATCCTAATTATATCCAATTGAAGTAAAAAAAAAAAAAAAAAATAGAGAATCATATAGAATAAAAGTTGATATTGAATATATCTTTCTCTTTCTTTTTAATTTTAAAACAAAATATATAACCCACCTACATTCAATCACATTATTTACAAAACTCATAAATCCATAACGTTTTACCTTAATATCGAAATTGTAATTGTTATGGTCATTCAATATAAAATGCAAGCCCCTCTTGTTTGGCTGTAGGCAACTTATTCGGGTTAGAATTAGATGAAATATGAATGATAGAACTAGGTAGATGTTGTAGGAAGATTAAAGGTGAATGATATTGTTTTTAGTATGTATGTATTTGAAATTGGATGGCATGAAGGGGAATGAGTAGATATATATAAAGGGTTAGAGATGCAAGAGGTGGAAATAGTGAATTAAAATGTAAATAGTGTTGTGTATACGGATGAGGGATAAAAAGTCTTGAAATATTGAAACAAATGTTATAAAAAAACGTTTATTTTCTTAATTAGAAAAGTCTTCAAATATTAACCAAAATGAAATAAAAATTTAATATTTAATTTGTAACATTTTGACGTGGCATTTGTGAATATTTTAATTCTTTTTTCATAAAGTATGGTACATGGCAAAACTTCATATTTTCTCATCAAGGTTTTGCTTATAATATATATATATATATATATATATTGATTGATTGAATTTCTGTTTTTATATAAAGAATCTAGATAAATTACCAAAAGCTATGTATTGTGGTTTTTCTTCTCTTTCAGGTTGATGGCAAATTTTCAGAGTTGTGTAGGAGGAAACCCCATGTGCCCTCTTTTAGGATTGAGTTAAATGAAAGCTCTTCAGTAGCTAGTCTGAAGAATTTCAATCGAGCGAATTTAATCCCGGTTGAGCAAAATGAAGTAAATTTTTTTTTTTTTTTTTTTTTAATTTGTTACATTGGCACGAATGCCACTGACTAAACTTTCACAAATTATTACAACCAATCAACCCTTGATCTGTAAATATAAAGCCGAATGACATAGAATGGAGAAAGAAAACCTTACAAAGATCCATCTATTCTTTCACCCGCTCTTAATCATCTTATACTATAGAGGAAATTTTACCACCCAAACACTAGATCACAACCTGCGATGTTGGAGTGATTTGAGCACGTAAACATTAACAACAAAAATTTAGTAACCTTGAAGTAACATAGAAATCAATTTTGCAGTTGGAGTTTCTAAATTAACTTATATCGCAATTTTTTTATAGTGGATTTGACGAGCTGGGCTAGCTTCTGGAGTGTTTTTTCTTATTGGATTTTCACTTTGTGAACAATACCTCGCCTCTAATGTGTAGTTGTTCTTGTGATTGTTTTATCACTGCCTTATCCAGATCACAAAATAATCAGCTAATTAACTAATTGGTATTAAATTGATAAAATCAGTAAGAAGTCATACTGGGGGTCTAAAGTCTAAACACATAATTTTTTTATTAGTATTAGAGGTTTGGTTCACCTTGTTTGGATTAAATTTCATGTGTGATCCTTGACCCCATTTGTTATGGATAAAGTTGTGTGTTTATACTCGTGAGATGTTTTACTTAAGAATTCTATAGGTTATCTTAGAGTTGGTAACAAGTTGTTTAGGGAATTGAGAAAATCAAAGAAAAATTCTAAAAAATATCCCTTGAAAAATTGAATAATCCTGAGCTTGAAAAAGTGGCCTTAAGTATGAAGCTTGATGAAGCGAATAAGTTGGTTCACAGAAAGAGTTGCAGAAAGTAATTGAAAAAATTAAATGAAATTGATGTCCATATAAACTCACACATACAAAGAGGAGGTCCGTTCAAGTTTTGTAACTTGGGCTTGTTTGGTTTAGCAGAAACAATTTGGGAAAGTTTACTAGCGTGTGAACTAAACTAGCATGCCCATTACTGAATCTAGTGGCCCCGTGTCTATAGCATCATCATCAAAATCATCATACATCACACGAGCCAGTCCGTTCCATTCCAGCTTTATTGAATTAGTACTAACAATTTCAGAAAGAAGCAAACATTAGAGAGCCTAGGCAGAAATAGTAGCCATCAACTGGCTTCAGAATGCCCTCTTGTTTCAGTCTTTCTTCTAGAGTAGCTCTTATTTTTGACCCCGCACCAACTTGATCACTCTTGCTATATTTTAACAGTTGCACTTCAGCCAAGTTGTAGCAACTAATATTTTGTGTTGATTGAAAAGGTAAATGGGTACATAGTCTAGATAAAGGCAAAGTAGCTTAAAAAGATCCATGTGACAAACTCCAATTAGTTAGGATTGTAGCTTTAAAATATATGTGTATATATATATATATTGAAGGGGATAAAAATGGTAAATGGACGGAGACGTTGAGGACGGATCGACACTATCATTGACCCAGCTATGACGGTTGGGTGTTGCTGAATGTCCGTCTTGTATAAATTAATTATGGATGCCACGTGGCATGTCGTTTGATATATTTCAGATAAGCCTTTTGCTTTATCCCCACGCAAACGTATACGCCTAGACCTCTTGCGACACACGTTTGGGAAGACTCCTATATGGAAAGGAACTTGAGAAGGAAGTTGTATCCTTAAAGAAAGGTAATTCTACTCAATATAAATACCTCAGAAACCCTAGGTATGAAGGTACGCATAATATTCTTAACTCTAGCACTCTAGGGTTAAAGGAACAAGATTCTAACTTGACCTTCGGAGGGTATTCGGCCGACACCACACCGGTGCTCTCTTCTAGGTTCTTCGTTTTCTTTTTGCAGGTGTTGCTTTCGTTTGAGGAGCGCTTGCAACTCACTGGTGATATTTTCGGCATCATCAGTTGGCGCCGTCTGTGGGAAGAGGAAGAAAATCTTCTGATTATTTTTAGCCTCGCTCTATCCCTGAGACAAAGAGTTGCATGGCACTCACCCGATCGATGGCGACGAACAACAATCAAGGCGACGAACCACGTGCCACCGCTTTGGAAAGGCAGGTCCAAACGCTTGCGGCGGCGGTTGAGCGCCTCACTAAGCAGAATCATGATTTGGAAGAACAGTTGCGGCAAATAACCGCAAATCAGAGTGCACCACAGAAGATCGGAGGGCGCTAGCCCCGAAGGAAGGAACGTGGAAAGACCGAGGCGGCAACGCTCCGACTAGACCCGAGCGACAAGAAACCAATCCACCACTTGCTTTAGAAACAAGGCCGACTCACATAGCCACCGAGATGCAGGAGATGAGGGAACGTATGGATGCCATGATGAACGCCCTTAAGGGAAGGGTATCCAGCAATCTGGACGACCTAGTCCATAGAACGGATTCACCATTCACAGCGTTGGTGAATTCATACCCCGTCCCTTCGAAGTTTAAAATGCCCCATGTGGAAAACTATGACGGATCCAAGGACCCGTTGGATCACCCGGAGTCTTTCGAACTCTAATGCATCTTCGGGGTGTACCGACGAGATCATGTGCGGGGCTTTCCTCACCACCTTGAAAGGGCCTGCGAGGGATTGGTACAAAGCAAGTTGACGCCTAATTCCATCGGCACTTTTAAGGAATTAGGTGCACGCTCGTGTCACACTTCATTGGAAGTCATCGGCACAAGAGGTCTATTGCATGTATATTGGGAATTAAACAACGAGAGGGTGAGACTTTAAGGTCTTATATAGCCCGCTTTAATAAGGAATCCCTCTCGATAGACGAGGCCGACGACAAGACACTTGTGGCAGCATTCACAAACGGGTTACAAGAGGGTAAGTTCTTATTTTCCCTATGTAAGAATGACCCAAAGACTATGTCCGATGTCTATTACATGGATAAGAAGTATATGAACGCGGAGGATGCCTTGCGTCGCAGAAGACTACAAACCAAAGAAAAGGGAGAGAGAGGAAGATATGAAACCGGATAACTGACGAAAAGTGGATAGAAACAGAGATCGACGATAATACCTGAGACACAAACCTACTTAATGGATGTTCACAATTTTCAACCACCTAACAGCCCAAATTGACCAAGTGCTAATGCAAATCAAAGATGAAGGAAGCTTGACATTCCCGGGTAAGTTGAAGGGAGATCCGAACAAGAGGTCGAGAGATAGATATTGCCGCTTTCACCGGGACCACGGCCATGATACGACGGATTGTTTTGATTTGAAACAACAGATTGAAGCCCTTATAAGGCAAGGAAGGTTGCAAAGGTTCGTGAGGAAGGAAAGAACTGATCATCCTCAGGAGCAGAATCCTAGACGGGAAAACGAGCGTCCCAGACCACCGGTAGCGTACATACCGATGATAATGGGGGGCAACGCTTCGCAGGATCGTCCAAGAAGGCCATAAAGACTTATTTACGGACGGTACAAAGTGTCCAATCGACGGGACCTTCATTAGAAAGAATACGGCGAAACGGCTCCAGCATCGAGTTTTTTGAAGACGAGGCCCGGCGCCTTCACCACCCCCATGACGACGCGCTTGTGGTTAGCATCCAGGTAGGGGATTTCAACGTCCACCGAGTTCTAGTAGACAACGGGAGCTCAGCAGACATCCTTTACTATCCTGCGTTCCAGCAGATGGGGATTGCAAAGGAGCGCCTGATCCCGGCACGCGCGCCCCTCGTCGGCTTTGGGGGAACCCGAGTCCATCCTTTAGGATCCGTCACATTGGAGGTGACGGTAGGAGACTACCCACGACAAATAACTAAAAATGTCTCCTTTCTAGTGGTGGATTGTTCTTCAGCATACAACGCCATACTCGGACGACCTACACTCAACGCATGGAAAGCCATCACTTCAACCTACCATCTGATGATCAAGTTTCCCACTGAACATGGGGTTGGAGAACTACGCGGAAATCAAGTAACTGCGAGGGAATGCTACGTGGCCATGATGGAGATGGATGACCCCGTACGTACAATGAGCATCGAAGAACGAGAGAATAATGGCAGAACCCGTGGAGACATTGGAAGAAGTCCAACTAGATGATTCAAGGCCTGATCGAACCACCAGGATAGGAACCTCGGTCGACCAACTGATTCGACATGCGCTTTTAATGTTCCTTAAAGAGAACCAAGATGTGTTCGCATGGAGCCATGACGACATGCCGGAATAGATCCAGCCGTCATAGTTCATAAATTGAATGTATCACCCTCCTTCCCCCCAACCGACAAAAGAAACGCGTGTTTGCTCCTGAGCGAGATCGGGCCGCAGCAGAGGAAGTGCGGAAGCTACGAGAAGCGGACTTCATACGAGAGGTGTACTACCCAGACTGGCTGGCGAACGTGGTAATGGTCAAAAAGTCAAATGGGAAGTGGAGAATGTGCGTTGATTTCACGGATCTGAACAAAGCATGCCCTAAAGACAAGCTACCCGCTCCCACGGATTGACGCCTTAGTCGACTCAACCGCAAAACATGAGTTGTTGAGCTTCATGGACGCCTTCTCGGGGTACAACCAGATTAAGTTGGAGAAGACAGATCAAGAGAAGACATCATTCGTGACGAGTCAAGGGCTTTTTTGCTATAAGGTGATGCCATTCGGGCTCAAGAATGCGGGAGCCACATACCAAAGATTAATGAACAAGATGTTCGAGCACCGCATTGGCCGGAACGTCCAAGTCTACGTAGATGACATGTTGGTAAAAAGCGTAAAAGCGTCGGATCATCCGAGGGACCTCCAGAGACTTTCGACACTCTTCGAACGTACAAAATGAAGCCGAACCCAAGCAAATGCGCATTCGGAGTAACTCGCTGGAAAGTTCTTAGGGTTCATGGTGTCCCACGGGGCATCGAGGTCAACCCCGAGAAAGTAAAAGCAATAATGGATCTAGCTCCTCCAAGGACGGTGAAGGAAGTGCAAAGCCTGACAGGGAAGATAGCAGCCTTGAATAGGTTTGTATCAAGAGCAACAGACAAGTGTCTCCCTTTCTTTAGGACGCTAAGGAGATCTTTTGAATGGACGGACGAATGCCAAAGAGCATTTGAAGAGTTGAAGGCATATCTCTGTGCCCCACCGTTGCTAAGCCCGTCTACACCAGGGGAGGAATTATTTCTGTACCTGGCTGTCTCATCGGCAGCGGTAAGTGCGGCTCTCATTAGAGAAGAAAGGAAGGTACAGAAGCCCGTCTACTTTGTAAGCCGGGCGCTACGAGGCGCAGAGGAAAGGTACCCACGGATGGAAAAACTCGCCTTCGCGCTTGTAACTGCAGCCCGAAAACTGAAACCGTATTTTCAAGCACACGCAATAATAGTCCTGACGGATCAACCATTGCGGAGAGCAATGAACAATCCTGAAGCCTCTGGATGGATGGCCTTGTGGGCAATCGAGCTGAGCGAGTACGATATCCAATACCGGCCACGAACAGCTATGAAAGGACAAATATTGGCGGACTTTATTGCGGAGTTCACTACACATGAGGAGCAGGGGGCAGCAGAGGAGCCCACATGGAGAATTCACACAGACGGATCCTCCAATAAGCATGCGGGAGGAGTCGGAGTTGTACTCCATACCCCAGAAGGAGATAAGATTGAATGTATGATCCGTCTGGAGTTCCCTACTACGAATAATGAAGCGGAGTATGAGGCCCTGATGGCGGGATTGGAGCTTGCAATAGCGGCTGGGGCCAGGAAGGCAGTGGTATACTCCGATTCCCAAATCGTAGCTAGCCAAGTTAATGGGAGTTATGATTGCAGGAGTGAACGAATGAGAAAGTACCTCAGAGAAGTGAAGGGTCGAACTAATGACCTCCAATTCACAATAACTCAAATCCCGAGAGAAGAGAACCAAGAAGCGGATCGACTTGCAAAGGCTGCTTCGGCCGAACCTATGGTTATCCCAGAACAGGTATTATCCTTTGTCCAATATTCGTCGTTGCTAGATAACGTTCAGGTGCAGGAGTTAACCACTGAAGACGATTGGACGATTCCAATTGTGACATACCTCAAGGACGGGAAGCTTCCAAACGGGAAGGAAGAAGCTAGGAAACTGAAGGTTAGAGCTGCCCGATTCATACTGATCAAAGGCATCCTCTACAAAAGAGGATTCTCCCGACCATATCTAAGATGCCTGGGCCATGACGAAGCAGATTATGTAATGAGGGAAGTTCATGAAGGGATTTGTGGAAACCACTCAGGATCGAGGTCTCTGGTACACAAGCTACTCAGAGCTGGGTATTATTGGCCGACAATGCAGAAGGATGCCCATATTTACGTGAGAGCCTGCGATAAGTGTCAACGGTTCGGCAATCTTATTAGGCAGCCAACAGAGGAACTCACACCCATGACGGCCCCATGGCCGTTCGCACAATGGGGATTGGACATCATGGGTCCATTTCCAATGGCAGCAAGACAACTGAAGTTCCTGGTAGTAGGAATCGACTACTTCACCAAATGGGTGGAAGCAGAAGCTATTGCTACAATCACGGAGAAAAATATTCGCAACTTTGTATGGAGAAATATTATCTGCCGATATGGGATCCCGAGAGTACTCGTGTCGGACAATGGGAAGCAATTCGACAACGATGCGTTCCGAGACTTTTGTTCTCAGCTAGGAATCAAGAATCACTATTCGTCACCCGCTCATCCACAGGCTAATGGACAAGTTGAAGTCACGAACCGGTCCTTGTTAAAGATCATCAAGACCCGGCTCGAGGGGGCAAAGGGCATATGGCCGGACGAGTTACCAAGTGTCTTATGGGCATACAGAACGACGACAAGAACGCCAACGGGAGAAACACCGTTTCGATTGGCGTTTGGTGCTGAAGCCCTCATACCGGCAGAAGTAGGTTTGACGAGCTACCGCGTGGAAAGCTATGACGAGAATGAGAATGCTGAAGCATTACGTCTAAAGCTTGACCTTGTTGACGAAGTCAGGGCAACGGCGGCTCAAAGACTGGCGCGGTACCAGGACATGATGGCAAAACACTACAACTCTAAGGTTCGGCACCGGGACTTCAAAGTTGGAGATCTAGTGTTACGAAAAGTGCTTGGCGCTACGAAAGATGCATCCCTGGGAAAGCTGGGTCCCAACTGGGAAGGCCCGTACCGAATCATTTCATGGCGCAGGAAGGGAACGTACTACTTGGAGACATTAGACGGAAAGAAGTTGAGCCATCCCTAGAACACGGAGCACCTGAAGAAGTACTACCAATAGTGCAGCAGTCACAATACCTAGGCTGCCTTACTTTTCAGTTTAGTTTTAGACAGTTGTAGTTTTTACTCTTTAGACAGCTTTTCTTTTTCATGAACAATTTGGTTTATTGAACTTATGGGAGGAATTTTATGAATAAATGCATGCTGATGAAAATCTACAAATCCAAAAGTGGACGGTCAATCAAAACCGAAGAAAATCTACAAGTCCACATAGAGGACGGATCACCCAAAGGGTGAAGAACCTACAAGTCCACATAGTGGACGGATCACCCAAAGGGTGAAGAACCTACAAGTCCACATAGTGGACGGATCACCCAAAGGGTGAAGAACCTACAAGTCCGCATAGTGGACGGATCACCCAAAGGGTGAAGAACCTACAAGTCCGCATAGTGGACGGATCACCCAAAGGGTGAAGAGCCTACAAGTCCGCATAGTGGACGGATCACCCAAAGGGTGAAGAGCCTACAAGTCCATATAGCGGACGGATCACCCATATTACAACTTCATAAAATAAGGCAGACCACAAAAAGATTGGAAAATCAAGTTCATAAAGTGGACGGTTAGTTAAAATGGACGGGTTATCTGAATATACGACGGATAATAAGCAAGTAACATACCATTTAAGGTTTGATAAGTCAAGTTTAAAAATTACAAATGACGGTTCAAACAAAAAGTTCACTAAACAGTGATAAATTTTTACAAAAGGAAAAGTGTTCTATTCGTTCTTCGGAGATGAGTTCCCGTCCAATGGACCGTCGTCTTGCTGAGTAGGAGGTTGAACTTCACCTTCGTCGGCTGGAGCAGTGACGGCCAACACTTCATCTGTACTCTCTGACTGGACGGATTGCGCGATTGTTTGCCCTTGAGCATCAATGTTGATGTGAGATACGTCCAACTCAGGGTACGACGACTTAACCTGACGGATAGCGTCGTCGAACCCGTCTGCAAAGGAGTTTCCGAGCTCCGTAATAAGATTCTCAGAATCACGGTATTCTTGGACGGCTATCTCCTTGGCATTGTCAAGCTTCGACATCGTCTCCGTCAGCTGCTTATCTTTATTATTCAAAAGTTCACGTAGATGCCCATTCTCTTTCTCCACTTCGCCTCTAACTTGCTCCGAGCACTTGAGCTTTCTGTCCATATTAATCTTATAGGTCTTCAGCTCATGTAACTCCTCCTCCATCGTCTTGTTTTTCTGTCTCAGACGGTCCATGGATGTCTCGTGGTTAAGGCAACGGCCAAAAAGCCCCTTCATCATCACCATAGCCTGGAAACAAAAGAAGAACGATGTCAAGATAATGACGGGCGTAAAGTAACTTAGCAACAATAGTAGACGGATCCAAAATTACCTGAGCAAGGGTGAAGAGTCCTGTTTCACCGATCGCTTCCGTCGAGTGGTTTCCAAGGTCTGCGTAGTCGTCAGCAGTCAGCATGGACGACATCTTCTCGAGAGCATAGCTCGAGTCTTCTCGGAAGAGGACGGGTGGTTTCTCCCCTGAAGGTGTTGGACCCTTCATTAAACCTTTGCCTTTCCCGTGTTTGACGGGAGTTTTCTCAGCTTGTAAGGCCACGACGGGTTCAACGGTAGTCCTTTGATTCTTCGGAGGACGGTCCGCCTTCTCATGTTGGATTCGTTTTGACGGTACCGTATGGGTCGTCCCCTTTGCTTGACCCCCGTCCTGTTTTTTCTTTGCTGCTTGCTGTTTAATTAGGGCTCTCCTCCTGGCGGCGTCCATTTCTGCAAATCAAAGACGGATGAGAGAGGAAAGGTAAAGTAAAGCAAAAGAAAAAAAAAAAAAATGAAAGACGGGTATAGTTTTGACGAACTTACGTTTTCGAACTCTGTTATCGTATTGACGGGCAGCGGATGATGGTTCGGGTCCGTCACAATACCAATTCAGAGTATCAAGCGTGACGAGTTGAGCCCAAGTTCTTTCCTGCAGTTTTGTCTTGTTAAAAATTCTCTCCAAAAAACTCCACTGCTCCAAGTCAACCTGAGGACGGTCCCGAGCTGCAATAAAGGACGGTTAGACTTAGAAAATAAATTAAATTGACTTTAAAGATTGGACGGAAGCAAAAAGGAGTACACATACCCGACGGAGGCATTATGCCCCATGTTGTGTCGACGGGCATGTTAGATACATCTCCTGGACGGCACATCCATTCGTCCCCTTCTAAAAAGAAGTAACGACTCTTCCAGTCTCTATTTGAGTCTGGAGTGTCACTGACGAGCCTCAATAAGGGACTTCTAGCTACAAAGCTATACATCCCCTTGGACTTGACGATCTCTGTTGGACGGTAACAATGGAAAAATTCTTCCACCGTCAACCTTCGGGCACCTTCAGACATCGCCCCATACAAAACCTCAACCCCAATGAACACTCTCCAGGCATTTGGGGAGATTTGGGTGACGGACAGTCCAAGGTATTGAAGAAGTCGACGGTGAAGAGAACTCAAGGGAAATCTGAGCCCCGCCTTTAAAGCTTGCTCGTAGATCCCAACACCGTCTACCCCCTTGTAGTAGCATTTCTCGGACTTGTTGGGAAGACGTAGACGGATGTTGTCTGGTATTTGGTACTTTGTCCTAAGTGTGTTGAGTTGAGATTCAGTCATGGACGATCTAAAATCGTTTACCGTCCAGAGAGGCAGCATGACGAACTCCCTAAGGCCATCTGGGCCAATTACTGATTGGACGGGAGGATCCACACCGTCCAAGCTACTACTGGACGATTCTGAACTCTCCGTCTCTAGACCACCATCAAGGGAAGAAGAGGTACTTGACGGATCCCTTTCTTCACTTGAAGTGTCAGGATCTTTTGGACCTGACGGAAACTTTTCATCGTAGCCCGCCCCCTCGCGGACAAACGACTGGTTACTTGACGCACTAGACATTACCTACATTTATGACGGTATAACCTAAGACACCGACGGTTCTAAAGAAAGTGCATATACTTAAAACAATGAAATTCAAAGAAAGACGGAGAAAGGTTTGGAATACATACCGGATTTGCTGAACGACAGGAAGGCACTTTAGTTGTGACGGTTGCGCTCTGCTCACAAGTTTTTGACAAGAAGAAGAAATGAAGGGAGGAATATCTGGCCTTTTATAGAGCAAAGGGCACGGAATACGAAGCGACGCCTCAGATTTGGGAAATAGCCAATCCACGAGGGCCACGTGCTCTTCGTCAGAAATACAGGCCACGTGTCATCCGTCGTGGTATACTAAGCCCGTTCCCATCTGATACATTGTATACAGTCATTCCATGGATCCGTCAGGTTGTAAGGACGGATCCAAGGACTGAAGGGGGCAACTGAAGGGGATAAAAATGGTAAATAGACGGAGACGTTGAGGACGGATCGACACTATCATTGACCCAGCTATGACGGTTGGGTGTTGCTGAATGTCCGTCTTGTATAAATTAATTATGGATGCCACGTGGCATGTCGTTTGATATATTTCAGATAAGCCTTTGCTTTATCCCCACGCAAACGTATACGCTTAGACCTCTTGCGACACACGTTTGGGAAGACTCCTATATGGAAAGGAACTTGAGAAGGAAGTTGTATCCTTAAAGAAAGGTAATTCTACTCAATATAAATACCTCAGAAACCCTAGGTATGAAGGTACGCATAATATTCTTAACTCTAGCACTCTAGGGTTAAAGGAACAAGATTCTAACTTGACCTTCGGAGGGTATTCGGCCGACACCACACCGGTGCTCTCTTCTAGGTTCTTCGTTTTCTTTTTGCAGGTGTTGCTTTCGTTTGAGGAGCGCTTGCAACTCACTGGTGATATTTTCGGCATCATCATATATATAGAGAGAGAGAGAGAGAGAGTTAAGAACAAAAAGTGTCTGAAGGAATAGGTGGATTTTCAGTTTCTTTTTTCATAGTTTTATTGGGAAAGTAGGATCAGCATGCTTTAGAAGGGTTAGCTATTACAACGTGGAATGTTTGGTATCTACAAAATACTATTATTCATGGTGGTACTCTTTAATCTTCTTCAAATGTGGTGTTGTCCAGTCTGAATTTGTTATAGAGGATTTTCAACTAGTTTTGAACCAAAAAAATGAAACGACAATCTATCCCTGTTGGTTCTATTGTCAATAGTGCTTGGATGCCTCCACTGCGTGTTATTTATAAGATCAATTGGTCTGTTCAGTTTATACTAGAGCTTTGACCGTAATGGATTGGGTGTACTTATCCGTGATGCGGAGGGTGCTGTTATATAGCATATAGGTGTTCTAAAATTCCATGAGTTCAAGGCCTCTTGGACTCTTTTCTCTCAGGAGTAAATTGAGGTGATTATATTCTCACAAGAGACTGGATTATATTTTTGAGAATGATGATGCTACAACTATTAGAGCCTTATATTAAGGATGTTCTTCAAATAATCCTTTTAGCCATCTAATAGAAGAAATTTTTTTTTTTTTTTGAAAGGGAAGAAATTCAAATATGTTGCTAGAAAGCTGTGTTTGCTAATTTCTATATCTTGCTGTAACGTGATCTCTAAAATCTGTTGGCAATTCAAGCAAAAGGTTGCCTTGCATTTTTAGCTGCTTTAAGTAACTGTACCTTTTAAACAAGTTTTCAATAAATTTCTAACTTGAAAAATTAAAAATAAAACCTGGAAAACAAGCTCACCATAACCATATCACTTTCGAAAATTTGTAACAATAGTACCACCCACTTCTAGGCTCTATTAGTTGGTGTGGTTTCCGAATCCCCACCGGATAGTCCCAATTTACCGTGGAAATAAAAAAAATAGAAGTATTGATATGGTAACGATCATTAACTGCTGATGGCCTATAATTTTTATTCCACATTTCCAATTTTTATTCAAAATTTCTAATTTTTTTTGGTAAGTGGATCTGACTTCTGTTCAACGCATAAAGGCCAAGACAGAGATGACCAATATAGCAAGTGATCCCAGGCCGAGTATAATCCAAGGATAATAACTGGAGAAAGGTAGAGATACCAGTAGTAACAACCCCAAGCCTCCAGCAGCAGCCCCTATGGTTCCAAAGATGCGCGCATCCAATGATTTCCTATGCCTGTGCAACATAGAAGGCATGCAACAAAGGAAACCAAAAACATTTATAGCAATAAGGCAGCCTAAAATCGTGGAAGAAATTGCCCCACTGTTATAAAAGTCAACAACAGCAATTGTTATTGCGGCAATTATGGCCATGAATGTCCTTGGTATTCTAGAGAAGTCGATCTCTTCCTAGTTATTTTCTTGTATTCCCTATTCTATGTCACCACCGACTCTACGTTGGCGTTCGTGTTCGTCATCGCCTGATCTGCTCCCCTCTGCATTTCTATCTCCACCTTGATTTTCTCCTGATGCGCTTCCCTCTCCTCTATCTTGACCTTGACTCTCACCTGATAAGCTTCCTTTGCCTTCTCCATCTCGATCTTGATTCGCCCTTGATCTACTCCCCTCTCCTTCTGCATCTCGACATTCACTTTCAACTAACCCACTACCCTTTCCTTCTTCATCTCGAAATTCACTTCCACCTGACTCGCCTCTCTCTTGATCTCGACCTCCACAAGTGCTTTCACTTCCATTTTCCCACTTCAGTTCATCTAGACTTCCACCTCGCCTTTCAACACTGCCATTGGCTTGTGAGACACTAAACCTAACTTCAAGCCTCTGGTTTCTTTCAATCTGTAGAGTTGGATGACAATCCCTTTTGATGTCTGGGACCGCCTCCTCTTCGTGACCTCCCCCCATGCTTCCTCCATCTCTCCTTCCACTTCCTTTTTCCCTCTCCAATCCATCCCAACTTTCATCTCGTCCTTCGACGCCACCATTGGCTTGTGAGAAAGGGAACCCAACTTGAGGCCTACTTGCTTTCTGGATATTTGGAGCTAGGTCAAGGTCCCTATTGATGTCTCGGATAGCCTTTCCATCTCGACCTCCACTTATGCTTTTCTCTCTATTCCTCTGCCTCCTTTTGCCCCCTTCTATGTTTTCTTTTTGGCAAGTCCTTTTCCACCTTCTTTGGACCTTAACTCCCTCTTTGGACGTCATAGGCAACTATGATCACAACTCTAAGATCCTGTGTGATAATGTCTATGATGCGGTTAGATGGATCACAGTCCAAATCCCTTTTTCCAGTCTAGCGACGACGATAGACTTTGGTGCTCTGGGGTTGACATGGTGAAGCACAAACAAAAAAAGACTGGAAATCCTATAACAAAAGATATACAAATATTAGAAAGCCATCCGGAAAAGGTTAACCCTATGCTTGGTTTGAAGGAAGAGAATGTGTTATGATTCAAATAGCAACAAACCAACATATGCGTGTAAATGAACTTGGACTCTTAACTTGCACATCAGTTTCTGCAAAGACTTGGGATAAGGATAAAGAAGTTGTAATTGGAGAATTAAAGATTAGGAATGATAAATATTAGGAGCAGTTTAGGAGTATAAATAAATTAGGAGTTGTTTATTAAGCCATCCCTATTATGTAGGAGGAGATAAGTGTAGATTGGTTGTTATCAGACGTTGTTTGTATTTGTAATTCAAATTTCTGATCTAACTGTCGTATGTCTTATTTTAAAGGGAAAAACGTATTAATGGAGGTAAGCAGAAAATTATCCCAGGAGAGTAATTATCTCAAATACAACCAACAACCCTTCATTTAACTCTACAAACATCAAGTTTTATCAAAACGGAAGAGAAGAGAAAAGGAAGGGATGTGATAGATTTCTTAACAAATTTAGTTCATTTCATTTTTGATCATTCTATGCAAATAATGGAAATGATTTGATTTCTCTTCCTTTTCCTTTCAAACCAAACAAAGTGCAAGTGAATAATAGACTATTCATCCAAAAATAAGTAAATAGGATGGAGGTGAGACCTGATCAGTAGTGCCTACCTGACTCGAGAACACATCATCTGCCCGACGCGGGCCAAAATGGGAAATTAGTAATAATTTTTCCAAACAATATAATTAGTAATTATTGTTTATAAACTATATTTTTTACTAGCATCTCAAGTCTAAAAGACTCGATTTTGGACCAATAAATCGAGTTTTATAGAGTCGATTTCTATGGTCTGATGTGGCATTTTTTCCACGTGGCGCCCGCCTGAAAATCGAGTCTCTGAGACTCGATTTATATCTCGACAGTTAGCAACTCAATTTATTCTCCAAGCCACAAACAGAAAAAAGAAAAAAAAAAAAAAAAAAAAAAAAAAAAAAAAAAAAAAAAAAACCTACTGAGTTCTTATTCTTGTTCTTCCCAAGTCTCTCCCAGCCTCGTCTAAATTCCCAAAATTCAAAGTGATGAAAACCCCAGAACCCACAAGAACCACTACCAACACAGTTCTTGGGTTCTAAAAGTGCAGGAAGAAGGCATGGGTTCTTCGAAATCGGAGTAACACAGCCAACGGCGATCTTCGGTGGCATGTGGGTCGACGGCAAAACTTCAAGCCACAAGTGGAGGCATGTCAGGCTGAAGATGGACGCCTGCTTCTTGGGTTTTACACATCGGAGGCCGAAGAAGAGATTTGTGGCGTTGGTTTCACGAACCACCAGTTGACGCGAAATTTGTGACGGCTCGTGGGTCGACGGCCACCACGCATGGCGGCATGTGTCTCCAAAATGGAGATCGAACTATTGGGTTTTGCAAATCGGAGGCTAAAGAAGAGATTTGCAACATCGGTTTCGCGAAAGGATAGAGAAAAACTAGCAGATTTGAAGGGGCGAACTGATGGTGTGACGGTTGTGGCTTCTTCTTCTTTGTTTGTTAGCTTGGTAAACTCAGGTGAAAGAGACAAAGGGGAAAAGAAGAGAAAGAAGGTAAAATAAAGCTATGAAAATTGTATTAAAAGTTGTTATGTTATTTGCTTATAAATCGAGTCTTAGAGACTCGATTTCCAAGTGGACGCCACGTGGAAAAAATGTCATATCAGACGGAATCAGACCATAAAAATCGACTTTCAAAGACTTGATTTATAGGCTTAAAATTGAGTCTTTTAGACTCGAGATATTAGTAAAAAATATAGTTTGTAAGCAGTAACTACTAATTATATTGTTTGAAAATTATTGCTAATTTCCCATTTTGGCCCCCGACGCGAGAACACATTCTCTGCCCTACGCAGATTCTCCTCTGTCAGTTCCGGGTACAGACGCACATGCCGAAATGGCCGAACCACAAACACTATTTCCCCATAGAATAACTGATCGAGTTGGCTCTCTGTGTCTTCCTCCATCTGACGTGAGTACACCCCAATCTCCTCTTCCATTCGTTCTTCACTCTCCTTGCAAAAGCTCTCCATCGCCATCCCTGGGCTTCGTCTCCAATGTATCAAGTTTGCCTCACAAATAGGCTTGAAAAAAATACGATCAGAAATCTCGAAGGAAACCGAAATCGTTCAAGTACAATCAAAGCTTCTCTGCGGAACTCAAATTCGAGATGATTTAACAGATCCAATCAATCACGTGATGAAGAGAATCCTTCTGGATTTGGAGAAAGTCCAAAGTGGAATTTCTGCATCGAAATATTATTAATTTATTATTAATTACAGATTAGTCTTTAGGCCAAGTGATATAGTCAAAAGTCGCAACTAATTTCATTATAATACTGTTTTCTAGAATCGTTATCTTTTTTCTTCTTCTTTTTGACATATTATATCATCAAAAAAAAAAAAGGGGTGATCAATTCTGTAAATCATAATCTTGTTGGACAAAGGATACTCTACAACTTTCGCCAAGATGAAATCAAATTCTTGGGAACGATTTCTTCAAGAAAGTCCTTCTCTCCGTTCAAAGGATGCAGGACGTTTAATCGCTTGCATCTCGTCCACTACAGTTGTAACGTTTATGGTTCTTCCACAGGAAAACGTCGAAGGAAGACTAGTTCCAGTCTTGTTCAAAGACCGTCCGACGCTCTATTCCGTGTTTCTAATCTCTGCTCTCTGTGCATTTTTGGGCTCCATGGGTTCTATGCTGATCCAACACAAGCCAAGGGTTGAATATTTTTGCAGGGTTATTGGCGTGGCTTTTATGTTATCAGCACTAGTCATTGTCCTCTACGCCACAGCTCTCTGGTTTGTAGTCATCCCCCTCCCCTCCTCAATGTAACAAAAAAAAAAAAATATATATATATATATATATATTTTTTTTTTTTTTTTTCCGATGACAATGAAGAATCTTTGTGTAATGGTATTTTAGTTTGCTTTTATAAAGAATTTAGCTCAATTACTCGAAGCTTTTGTTGTTTGGATTTTCTTTTCTTTTAGTTTTCTAAATTGTGTTTGATGTGAATATAAATATTTAACGAATCCAATAGTTGCGATTTGTGAAGTTCAGAGCAGCGAAATTGAAATTCTTGAGAAACTATTTCACTTGTCTTTTTATTCTTTTTATTTTTTCTTGAAAGTTTTCAACTTTCAAAAACCATTAACACAAATAGAATTTAATGAAAAAAATAACCCCATCTGAGAGCATATGTCTTTGAGCAATTACTACAGCACATTAAAGTTTGTGAATCTTTGATGACTTATTTGGGCAAATTAACCTAGAAGGAAGTCAGGAAGGGTTATAAGCTTTTAATTGGGAAAATCATTGCTAGGAAAATTTCATGGGCAGTAAATTAGACGAATTATCATGAAATTTTCCTTTCTTAGAAAAAGAACACAAACCCAAAGCTTCTTCGACAAAAACATGAGATATCAAACTTGAATAAGTAAACTAATTTCGTGATTAGGTCAAACTCAACTCAAATAAAATTAAATGAACTAATCATGATAACTTAATTACCACCAAAGCATTTCATTCATTGACAACACTAAAATAATAGTAATTACATGATTATTTGAAGCCCTGGGCATTTCCTCTTGAATATTATAATTTAGTTTTGACATATGTTGAGTCTAGAGTTTAGGTCGGTAGATTGTGAGCAAAAGTATCTTGTAATTTGTCTTAGAAAGTTTATCTTTAAATTCAAGACTGCTACTCAAGTTTCTGCATAACAAGTACAAGCTTTATGGTCTGTTTGGATTGAGAGAGAAGTAGAGTAGAGTAGATTTAGCCCAAAATTAGTCTATTTTTAGTCGACTCTACTCTACTCCCCTCCACTCCCCCTCCTTCTCCTCTCCATCTAAACAGACCCTAAGTTGTTTGATAAAAAGTCATTTAATTGAACAATTAAGTTTTTGATAGATAGAGAATATTTTGAATCCATCGAACTGCATAATTCAGAAATGCAAATTCAACACCTCCTAGTTAGGGCTATCCACGACCTGCTTGAACCTAAAACCCTATCATCTTCACCCGAAATCGTCCGATCAAAGCTTGGTTTCGGTCGGACGTGGGTCGCCAGCGCAAGGACCCGAGATCATCGGTTCAAGTTGTAGGTTGGCTGTCTGAGAAACCGACGAACCCGACTAGCCTGATGAGCTGTTCTTCCCTCGTCGAAAATCACGAGTTTCGGCCAAAAACCGGTAAGTCCAAACTCTTTTCTTCAACGACGTAAGCAGATTTCGGCCAAATCCATCAAGATCTCAGCCTGATCTTTATTGATATAGGGAAATATCGGCCAGATCTCGTTAGATCCGACCAGATCTGGCAATATTTCAACCAAAATCCGGCCAGATTTCGCTCCACTCTAGCAAACCCAAAACTGACCGATATGGACCCGAAACCGATACGACCCAAACCGACAAACCCGAAACTATATACAGGTCAGTTGCGGGTCAAACGTTTCCCCACCCGATGCATTCAGGGAGGTCCGAGTTGGGCACAAACCCGACCCTGCCTTGTACAACCCTACTCCTGGTAATACTGTAGAAGGAACACAAGAAATGTTATAGTGGCTTTGCAAATTGAAATCGAGTAGCTTGCTCTCGGGCAAAATTATAGTGCAGGATTGTTAGCTTTAATTGAGAAAATCATATCTACGAACAATTCATGAGCTGTAAATTAATTAACTAATCATTAAATTTTCTTTTATTAAAAAAAAATGAGCAACCAATTCTCTATTTTCCTATAATAAATAACACCCAGTTATGTTCAAATAGAATTAAATGAATCAATCATGCTATTTTAATCCTAGGCTTGGCTCACGTTTACAATCATATCGATACCTACTATAGGCCTACCTCCAAAATCACAAACCTAGCCTAAATATACCTCTAACCCCCTTTTCATCCTAACCTCACCCTGCACCAAATCTTGTGAAAAGAGAAAGTGCCATTGTGCGAGATCCCTTTTTTTATGTTTAAAAATAATAATTAAAAAAAAAACAGTATATAAGCTAATTATTTGAAGCCTTGCCCATTTCCTCTTGAAATATTATATTTTAAATATATTAATATATATGAGATATCAAAATTTGGATTGGAGACAGACACAAACATGATACATGCTCCAACTAGCGCTATGCAACTGACAAAGTAGAAAAATTGAAACAAAAAAACAGTATTTAGTTCTTGAATCTAACACTCCGGCTGGTTGCTACATTAATTCCAGAGGCTTCTCCACCATAAGGACCAATAGGTTTCTTGATCTCCTGCACCTGCCCTTTCCGGCGATTCACTTTTTTCTTGTGTTGTTCCTGCATATTTTACAAAAGAGAGAGATTAGTTACTAAATACAAGAATAAGTTATTTGTCACATTCAAGCAATCTGTCATAATACCTTGTATTTCATCCTAGGATTTTTGGTTTGATTCTTGCGGTTCCAAGTCAGCCCTCTGTTCTTCTCCATCTGCAGCAAGTTTGACAGAAAATATATAGTGAGAGTTTGGAGACAAAGATTATGGTCAAGATCTAAAAAGCCGGTGAAAATGGGGGTGTGCTCACCTCGTGATATAGCATTTTCCATCAATGGGTTCAGGAGAAGATGGGACTACCGCTGAGGTCCTGCAGAAACAGAAATGTTTTCAGAATACAAGACTACCAGAACCACAGAAAATCTAAGTGTGTAGCAACAGCAATTAAAGATTTGACTGGCACTCATAAACCATAAAAATTGCAAGACAAAAACAATAATAATATTAATAATCAAACATGCACACAAACATATGGACAGAAAAATCTATAGCACATGAGAATAAACTTTTACTGTATTATACAGCACAAAGGGATTTGAACAAGTTATTCTTCATATTCATAGATGTAATACTAATTACAAACCCATAGAGGGAATCCAGAAACCTGACTATAACTATTAGGAGGTAGCAAAAAGTATATCATCTAATCACAGTGCAGAAACACACCTTGAATACATATCAGCTTTGGCGGCAAGTTTTGCAGCTCGTCGTTGTTCAGCTTGTTTGTAATATTCATCTTCTGAATCTCCTGTATCACCATCCCCCATGTCAGCATCCCCATCGACCTCAAAATTGTCAACTTCATCCACAACATCATCCTCAGATTTGATCCAGCTCCAACCAACACTCGGAGCTCAAGCTTCCTCCGCCTTTCTCCAATATCCTCCCTTTTAGGTAAATCATCATCACCAGAAACCACCTTCCATATAGATTGAATAAAAATGTTATTTAAATAGAGACAGTTTTAAACTTCTCAAGAAAATCAACTAGCAATATGGTTTCCCTAAGTTGAGAATTTTTTCTTTTTCTTAGCTATTGGAATATTTCATCAGAAAGAAAAAGAATCTATTATTCACACAACACAGTCAAAAGTTTCTCCATCATATTACAACCTAAAATTCGATAGAACCAAAATCACATACATAAATCAACTATTGAATCATCCACACAAAAATTTAGGACACTACCATAGTAGATAGATAGTAAAATACAATAAAGTTGTTGGGTTGCAATATGAAGGCTATAAATGAACCAAGCCAAGAAACATGATGAAAATTCAGGATTGTAAATGTAATTATATTTCGTACACGATTCGAGCTCGAAATCATTACCAAACCAGATTAGATGCTGGAGCTTAATTCGTTTTTCTTGCTGAACAAACTTAAGCTTGTTCACGAGCTTACATGATTAACTTACTTTTTTTCCTATGACTAAAATATTTTATTCCTTCACCAACAAATTTAAAATTAAAAAAAAAACAAATAACTTAATTATAGATGAAATTATATTATTTGAATTAATTAGATAGATTGTTTTTTGTTTATGAACTTACAAAAGTCAATATTGTATTGTTAAAATTATATATAATTTTATAAAAAAATGGATTTTTTATATTATCAAGATAATATAAATAATAATTTTTTTTTTATGACATAGGAGAACTTCACTCAAATTAGTTGCACGTTGCAAAGCATACTGTACAATAATCCTCACTGTTAATCAAACTCCTACGGGTAACTGACTCCACTCGCCAGAACCAGTTACCGAGTAATCCAAGGACTTTTCACCCCTAACGGGCTAAGCAGTTTATCCTCATCCCTAGGAGGCTAATATAAATAATAATTTGATATTATATGAACTTGTTTACAAACTTACTCAATCCAATGTCAAGCCTATATAAGTATATTTTTATACATTTACACTTACAAACGTACAATATTACACATAAGTCGAGCCTCATTCCCATGAGGTTGTTCACAAACACGTTATCATGTTTGTTATCATGTTTAAGCTTGGCTTGTTATTTGTTAATAGTCATAAATAGCTCAGTTCATTTACAGCTAGTAAGGCATAAATGACTTGACTGATGGTTGAGTCATTTGAGATATTAGGCAAAAAAAGTCGTATCTTATTTGAGTAGAACATTTATGGCAAAGCAGTGGTTTCCAATTTACAACGTACATTCCTGCTTTAAAATGGGGGAAGAAAATTTTTTGTGGTAATTTGTAACCGATGGCAAAACTTAAAAGTTAAGGTACTGTTGAGAAGCCTTAAAACTTAAGAATGGAAAGTAATTGTTGCAACATGCACCAAATTAATTATTTTTTCCCATCAAAATATAAACCCTTAAGTAGCAAAAATGTATTATTAGACATGCACGGCACTCTACCACCAACCTCATGCAACAGTTGAAAAGGACCCATGAAATGTCAGTCTCAATCTTCTTTTTTGGGGGATACCCAACATGGACAACCAACCATTGATGCTCATGTTCAAAATATTATATTAAATTTATAAAAAAAATTAAAAAAATAAAAATAAAAACCAGCTGTTGTATTAAAAAGATTAATTATTTTTTCCATCAAAACAAAAATCCTTAAGCAAAAATATATGTTTTGACATGCAGGGCACTCTACACCCAACCTCATGCAACAATTGAAAAGGATCCATGTAATGTCGGTATCAATTTCCTTTTTTGGGGATACCCAACATGGGCGACCAAACAATGATGCTCATGTTCAAAATATTATATTAAATTAAAATTTTCAAAAAAAAAAAAAAAAAAAAAAAAAAAAAAAAAGAAAGCTTTGAGTAGCCTTAGTACCCAGCTGATGTATGAAAGAGATCAACTGTATATATATGTGTGTGTGTGTGTGTGTGTGATGGTTTTCTTTCATATGCAGGCTACTATTGTATTGATTGATGAAATTAATGTCCATATAAACTCACACACACAAAGAGGAGGTCCAATCAAGTTTTATACCTTGGGCTTATTTGTTTTAGCAGAAACAATTTGGGAAAGTTTACTTGTTTCAATGAACTTGCACGACCATTATTGAATCTAGTAGCCCCCACGTCTACAGCATCATCATCGAAATTCATATGTCACAAGTCGTCTGTTCCATTCCAGCTTCAATGAATTAGGACTCAATATTTCAGAAAGAGGCCAACACTAGAGAGCTTAGGCAGAAACAGTACCCATTAACTGGCTTCAAACGTTTCTGGGCTTTATCAGACTTTGAAGCTCTGGAACTAAGGATACCCTCTTGTTTCAATCTTTCTTCAAGGGCAGCTCTAACTTCTAACATTTCCATGCTTTGTACACCAATTTGATCACTCTGCCATATTTTAACAGTTGCACATTAGCCAAATTGCAGCAACAAATATTTATGTTAAAAGAAAAGATATATGGGGACATGTCCTAGATAAGACCAAGTAGCATAACAAGAACCATGTAGCAAACTCGAAATAGTTAGGATTTATCTTAGTTGTGTTGAATTGAGTTAAAATAGAAAAATAAAAATTAAACATAACAAAAATGATTGATATCAGAAAAGAAACATGAAAAGCATCAAACTTATAATCTCAAATTTGTGATCACATCTCCATCAAGAGTAATTCACCTGGCGTTTGCGTTTTCCTGCTTTGTTCTCACTATCCTTCAAAGGTTCCATGTTTTCCAACTCAGCTGTGTTATGAGGCTGCAGTATTAAAAGAAAACTAAGACATGAACTAAAAAGAGAATCACTCGAAAACAAAGCATGTATTACTAAGTTAAAGAAGTAAAAACAAACATGTTTGGTAGCAAAAAGACATACCACTGTTGTTTCTTGGGTTTCAGCTGAAGGATGGGGCCCCTGATCCTTTGTTACAGAATCACTTGACCATGTAGTATTCTCTCTACCCAACTTTACTACCATTTCAACCCCTTGATTGTTGTTCAGGAACTCCTCAAGTTCAGATGGAAGATCCCATCAAGTTGTTTTGTCTGTTAGTGGAGAAAACATTAAAAAGAAGCAAGTTGTCAGGGAAACCAATCCACATCTGAAATAACAAACCAGTATACCTCAATGACAGAACTACTATAATCATCTTTGTGCACAAAATGAGAAGAAAAATATGGGTAGAACACAGGTACTCATATGATCACAGAGGTTAAACATTGTCACATATAAAGCAATTTGATAAATGTAATACATAGAAAAATAATTCATCTTTTCCCAGTTGTTAACCAACTAGACCAGACCAATTTTTAAAGATAAGCTTAGATCCTATCCACATCTTTTTAAAATTTACCAATAATATATGGTGCATACCATATCAGATATGAAAGTACTTAGTTTTAACTTGTACAACCATCTATTGCAGCTATGTTGGCATTGCTTTTTTTTATTTTTAATTATATGCAGTTTTCATCAAAAGCAATAGATAGGCATACTTAGAAAGGCCACCATTCAACAGTTGTCCTTATCTGAAAAAAAAAAAATACATACAGATGTGTGTGCGCGCGCGCGCGTGTAACGCAGCAATTAAAGCATAACAAATTTTAGATACATATCTATATGTAAGTTTAAGAAGCAATGCCCATCTATATAGCATTGCAATATATCCTAACAATGACAGATTAGCAAGATATTTTAAATATTCCATTATACCTGGTTGCAGAAACTACATAGATCACTCAAAGACTAAGTTATGAAGGTAACTCCCAATGGATTGACTATTATTCTAAACATGGTAAGACAGACAATAATAGTCACAGTGCACCAATTTAACTAATTTGAGAGGGGAACCTGATTCCTTAAAGAGAGGCAGAAATACAAAAAATGTATAAAAATATTAATGTACCATCAATAGAGAAACATAAGCCACATTGCGTACACATTATGTAAGTACCAACTTTTTTAACAGATTAATACAAACAGATGATTGTTTTAGGACAACAACACTTATAACCACCTACTTATCAAAAAATAATAATTTTAATTTAGCATTTTGATGGAGAAGAGAAGACCTTATCCAATAAGCTCTTGATCTCTACAAGGCGAGCTAGCACAGAATGATCACGAATGGGCTGCCCTTCAGACTTGAGAAGGAGATAGAAAGTTATAGCTTGGCAATACAAGAGCAAAAGAAGCTGCTTCATCTCCAAATAACGCGCTCCTCCTTCCATCATGATTTCCTCCTTTTTAACCTTACAACATCAAAGCATTTAAAATGCTGAATGCTAAGAAACCAATCAAAAGCATCTTTACATGCTATGACCTTTTGTGCGTGTGTGAGTGAGAGAGAGAGAGAGAGAGAAACTGTAAATGAAAATTGGTGTGAGGACACTGGCAGGATGTACAGGGAGAAGAGTAGGAACCACAAATATATGAACCCAGTTGGGACAACATAATGAGTCAGATCTTCGAGCATTTAAACATTCAAACATTTTAAAATCTTTTGAAAGCTAAAAAAAATTCAAGGAGCATCACATATCAAAGAGAAACCTATTACCAACACCCTGCAGATACCAAAGATAAACATAGAACAAAGCATAATATAAGCCCCTCAAAAAGGAAAAATTCAGAGATAAATCAATCCATTTCTAGGTAGACTCCATCTAAATAATCCTTAATGAAGCGATGCACTTTATACTACTTACAATAAACTAATCAAAGAAGAAAATATAATACCATGCTTAGAAGTGGATCCACTTTTTTCTCAAGCTGTTCAATTGCATCATTCAGCTCCGACAGCAAGCCAACTAATTCTGGAGCAGAACTGTGGGATAAAAACATTATTAACCAAGCATGCAGAAGCAAAAGTTATCACTGCTAATGATAAAAAATAAAAAAATAAAAAAAGAGAGACAGACAATTATAGCAAGAAGCAGTGATTAGAGGCCTCCCCCAAAAAAATAAAACTCAGCAAAATAGCTTATGAGCATATTTAAGCAGCAATAAGTGGATCAAGATCTAAATAATAGAAAATCTACAATTATCACAGTCAAGCATGTATTTGATATATACAACAACCTATGTAAGAAATTCAATGCCTCCATAGCAAAACAACCACATTATACATACATCCAATTAACAGTTAACAAGGCTAAAAATTAACAACATGGAGCAGGGGCATGATGAGGAGCTCAATAGAAACAGTCTAACAGAAGAGGATGCAGGCAGAAGATCTCTTAATAAACCACCACAAATACTAAACATCTTTAGATTTTGCAGCACCAGATGAGTTCACGGAACCAAAGCCACATGTAATATGATAACACATTGTTAAGGAGATAACGCCTTAGGGAGCCACCAACTGAGTAATTAATATAATATATAAGGACACCACTTATCCCGAAAGACTTAAGCCTGTGAGTTTGGGCCCAACTATGTTGTATTAATCACTCTATCTTGACATTCTTATATAATGTGGAACTCCACTCGCACATGTATTCCCAACTCACATTCTATTAAATGTAGGTTCCACCTCTAGAAAGTGGATGGAACACCTTTTTTTTACATGTCCTTTTTTACTACTTCTATTGGCATTATTTTTTGTCTTCCTCTACCTTTTTTGTTCCCTAAACTTGAATCAACTTATTCTTTCTCACCGGTGCATTACTTGCTGTCTTTTGAATGACCAAACCATCTCAAGAAAACCTCCCTCACCTTTTCATCAATATGGGCCAACCCTATCCTTAAAGGGAATTTCCTCATTTTGAATCTTATTTTATCAAAGCTACAAAAATCCATTACTCTAAAGAAATTGTCAACTTAACTATCTCTTTTTTTTTTATAGGTAATAAAAGTTTTATTGATAGCAAAAATGCAATGTGTTTACAATTAAAAAACCCAACTATCTCAACACCTTCAGTTTCTCTTACATATAGTGAATAATGGTCGCCCACTTGACATCAAGCAACAATTGCTATAATCCAACGGCATGTCAAATCACCTTTTAAAAACTTCATTACAAGTACAAGGCCCACTAATAAATCCCCTAGACACCCTTATTTTCATTCTTAGAAAACCCCTCCCCTTCCCTACCCCTCAAAAATAGATTCAATTTCTTCATATAGTTGAACCAAGATCTTTTCTATAAATAATATAATTGCAAGCATAATTTTTCCACAAAATTTGGAGCTATGAAAGCATAAGAAAAGGGGAACCTCCCTAGTTGAAGGAAGCAAAAAAATACTGCAGACCCATCTGCAAATATTCCTGTGGCATGTCCTATGTTGTTACTTTGAAGTAAGAAGAATGGATAGGCCAATCTGGTTACTCCATCATGTTGAAAGACACAATGAATCTATCGTGCATCTTGTATTAGTTCCCTCCTTCATCAGATTTCTACAAATTCTTACTCAATCTTTGGCTTTCTCTAAGATAGCTAGACTAGCTCAACAAAATAAATTTCTAAGCAAAAGCACCCCACACTAGTTTTCATCTCTGACCATAATCTTATTAGATTTATAACACCACCACCTGTTTGAGCTCTGGAATGGCTATTACTTATGAAGCTAAAAAACCTTTCTCCTTATCATTTTCTTCTGAGTATTACATTTCAGCCTTGATCAAAAAGAGTTAGCTCAAAAATATAACACACGAACAAATGCAGAAAGATAAGAACTATACAAATAAAAATTGAAAAACCTTACCTATGTAAAACATCCATTTGTTCCTCCTTTGATAGAGCACTCAAATCTTTCTTAACCTCCTCATATGCTGCTCCCGTGTCATCAAAGGCTTCCTTTATCTCTGGATATTTTTTTCTGCCATTTCTTTTGGCTGACATTTCCTGTACAAGCAGCGATATTGGGATATGTGTCATTCAAAAGAATTTTTTTTTTTTTTTTGATAAATAACATAAGGATATTATTAATAATAATAAAGAAATTGCCAAGCCGAGTACATTGGGGATGTACTATGGGTGCAAAAATCAAGAAACAAAAGAACAACGGTCAAGAAAAATAGAAAAGGAAGAACAAGAAAAATGAGAAAAAACCACACTCCATTCAAAGAGAGTGTGTAAGAAAAAAGACTTAATCTCCAGCAAAGAGCGTTCGCAGCCCTCAAAACTTCTAGCATTCCTTTCTCGCCAAATGCACCAAATCAAGCAGCGAGGTACTAATTTCCAAACATCAATGTGACGATGTCGCGTAAACTTTTCTTGCCAAGCCTCAAACACCTCAAGAACAGTACAAGGCATAACCCACTAAATACCAAACAAGCAGAAAACCAAAGACCACAACTCCCAAGCTATGGTGCAATGAAGTAGAAGATGATCCACCGACTCCCCACACCTCTTACACATAAAGCACCAGTCAAGCACAATCACTCGTCTTTTACGAAGATTGTCTGTTGTTAAGATCTTACCTAAGGAAGCAGACCAAGAAAAGAAGGCTACCCTTGGAGGAGCCTTCGATTGCCATATCATTTTCCATGGAAAGGAAACAAGATTATGAGGGTAGAAGGAACTGTAATAACCTCTAACCTCAAAATTAATAGTCCATACACCCCTTTAAAAGTAACAAACAATAAAATATGGATAAGACATGTACCCCGGTAACATATTGGTGTTATACGTGCAAAGGGAGTGAACAATCTGTGGATTACTTAATGCTTCATTGTCCTATAGCTTCTGAATTGTGGTGTATCACGTACGGTATTCAGGTTCATTGAGTTTCTTGGGTGATGCCAAAGTCAGTTGTGGATTTGATATCCTCTTAACAAGGTCATTTTCGTAGACATCAGGATACTGTTATTTGGAGAGCCATTCCTCATTGCTTGAAGTGGTGAATTCGGCGGAAGCAGAATGCTCAGTGTTGTTTGAGGACAGTAAAAGATATTTGTCTGATATTAAGCTGTTTTTCTTTAAATGTTGTGTGAGTGGATGTTAGTTGTGGGTTCTCCTTCTTTATGTTCATTATTTGATTTTGTTGATCATTGTAATCTGTTAGATTGATTGTATTGCTCCCTTTGTATACTTCAGGTATACTTGGGTATTTGTTTTCTATCAATAAAATTTACTTATCAAAAAAACACAAAAGAGGATAACCCAAGCTTCAAAATAAATACCAAAGGTTTAACTTACTTATATCTTTACTTCCTTTTTTCATTAACAAGGAGAGAATATTGAACCCTCACCTCTAGAGTTAATTCCCTATCACTCGGATCACTACAATCTTCAATTGCATCAAGGCCAAAGTCTTCAATTGTATAAGATTCTTCTTTTTGCATCTGTAGTTTCTTAACCACTTCCTCCTCCTTCAAAGGTCCGTCATCATCACTTCATTGTGCCTTCATCAGAAACAAAAAGGTTAGAGCAACTACAAAGACTACCTCAATTATATACACATGATTGCATTAAGAAATTAGTTTGTGAACAAGATTGTTTCCATAGAGGCAGTTAGTGATTGTTGCTGAAATATATATATATATATATATATATATATATATATATATATATATATATATATATATAATACAAAGGGGAAAAAGTGAGAAGGGGTGTGGAGCATGATTGGACAAATAGCAAATAATATTCAAATCATCACCTTGTAATCAGCATTATCACCATGATAATATTCCTTCTTTTTCCACCCCATAGAGACTCTAGTTCTTCCTCATCATCTTCAAGCATAGCATCTTCAACTCCACCAAATTTTTCCTGTAAATATTTCTGTGTCCTAACCACTACAGACAATATGCATAATTAATCATACAAAACGTTACTCCAATTATTGTAAGAACCAAAGGGAATAACAATTGAGAGTTTATTATGTAAGAAAATATGTAGAGAACGATTTAGAACCCATCCCCGCTCCCCCTCTCCCCCAAAAAAAAGAGAGATACTCATCGGAGTCCATTCTATCGTTTCAGCCAAGGGAATACCAAGAGGCTACCTAAGGTCACTTATAAGTGCCCCATAATAATTCCAAAATAGCCTAATACCAATTAGCCAACTTGAAAACACCCTAAATTACACTTCGGAGATATGTAACCCTGGTGCAGGTGTAAAATTGATGAATATGCATGTGTAGGATGTATGATTACTTTTTCTTAATGAATTAATTTACTTGTCCCAAAAAAAAAAAAAAAAGTTATAGGAATATGCATGAAACACAATGACATAGAGAGTTGGGTTGGTTTGCAGCAGCATTGATTAACTACAATGCTCATTCTTTTATTACTAATTTGTGTTTTCAGTTTGAAGCAGTCAAAACTTTTTTTTAATATTTATTATATACATCTACATCAATATTACAGGCTCTTGTACGGAATAATGGTATTTTATTTAGCTAATGAAATCTTTTACAAATGTAAGTGTGATTCTTTTTTTCTTTTTCTTTTTTGGAGGTGGGTGTTAAGCAAGAATTTCCTCTAATTCAACTTCACATTTTCTCAATTAGAGCATCTCTATTTATGTAGATGTAGTTAAGCAGTTGTTTTTTATCGAAAAAAAAACAAAAAACAAAACAAACAGCTTGAGATATACTTTCAAAGAACAAAACTGATTAAATGCAATGCAAGAAATTGCAAAACCAATTTCCTTACTTTTTGCAATATCTCCAGTTTCATCATCTTCATCCTTGTCATCACTGATACCCTGTAAGCAACATTAGGATTGCCAAGTGGGAAAGAACAAAGATACAAACAAAAATCACACTGATTGCTACATGCTTATGCTCAATCATACAAACTTACAAAATAAGAATTCTGCCTTAACATGTTTGTTTCAGTTATACAGAAGAGATCTATAAGGTTTTTTTTTTTTTTATGATAGGTAAAAATTATTTAGAAGAGGTTTGTATAGGTTTGGCACATAAAAGGCTCTCTTAAATTTCACAATTCTTTTTAGCATTCTTTATCAAGATCTTTTAAATGTTTAAAAGAGTTATATGCTTTCACAAAACTAAACAAAATGTAACTTTAAACCAAATTCACACATGACAAGGATTTTTATTCAACTAAAGTTTTTTTTTTTTTTTATATATATAAGTAACAACATTTAATTGGAAAAGAAAAAACACTAAAGTAAATCCTACATTATTCTCAACTGGAAGAATCTATTTTAAAATTTCAAAGCAACTATTACTACTTGATATAAAAGGGGAAAAAAAAAACCTTGAGATCAAAGATAGGTATCTCATCATCTGAGTCCACAATATCACCATTCGCATTTAGCAGGATAATATCCCTCTGCTTATGAACTGCAAACACAAATAAACATTAGAAAACCCATCAATTTTTCCCAAAAACAAAAACAATAGTACAAATACAAAATAAGTTTGTCACTGACTCCATAACATTGAAACAGTAAGCAACAGAAATACAATAAAATCAGAGAGCTTAAAAAAAAAAAAAAAAAAAAGAGCATCAAGCTCAGTGTACTAAAACGCTCTCAGTCAAATTGAAAAAATATAGGCCAAAATACATTGTTTTTCTCTAAACTTTTAACCCTTGAGCAATTTTAGTCCTTGAAGTTTAAAGAGATCACATTTAGTCCCCAAAAAACTGAAAGTGATCACTTTTAGTTCCCAACAAACTAAAAGTAATGGCTTTTAATTCCTAAAAAGTTAAAAGTGATCAATTTTAGTCCATATCAAACTTAAACCGATGGCTTTTAGTCCCCAAAAAACATAATTTTAGTCATTGAAAACATAGATTGATCACTTTTAGTCCTTAAAAAGACAGAGTAATCGATTTTAGTTCTTATGAAGTGACGGTGTATCATTTTAGTTTGGCCAGGGACTAAATGCGATCACTTTAAACTTCAAAGACTAATATTGCTCGTGAACTAAGCTTCAGTGTGTTTAGGCCGAAAATATAAAGGAAAATACTAACTGCACAAATTATTCAAAACCCATTAGCTTTTTTCTTTCTCTTTCTCAACTAAGAATACTACCAATACAAAAATAAAAATAAGTAAGTTATCGATTCCACAACATCCAAATTGTGAGCAGCAGCACAAAAAACAATGAATACAGATTCTCAAATTCCATCTCCAAGTTCAAGTCTTTGTTTAATAACTACACAAAGAATTGGAAAAAAAGAAACAGAGAATGAGCTTTGCTTACAGGCATCAATTTCGTCGTCCATGTCATCCGAGGCAACGCCACGGTTGCGTGAAAAACTCTTAGGGTTTATTACCTTTCCACTCTTACCCATTGCTACAAAGATTCAAAGAAGTAAAATGAATAAAATAAAATTAACAAAATCCCTATATCATAAATTCCTAGTTCTATTTAATTACATAGCTTACTGGGGTTCTTAAAAACAAGGTGATATGAATAGAAGAAAAGTATTACCAGAACTGAAAGGTGGAGCAGAGAGAGGGAGTATTATGGTTTGAAATAATAGAGTTGGTCGGAAGCAAAGGATGAAAGCAGGTTGGTAATGTGTAGAGCGGTGGCTGTGGGTGGTGGTGCTTTGCCGAATGGGCGGCGGCAACAATGGGAAGGTGCGGCGCGCGGAGGGTGGGAAACAAATGAAAGCAGAGGAGGAGAGGCGGGGACGCCGAGGACGGGCTTAATACAGGAAAAACCAAAAAATAAAAATAAAAAGTGTTGAAAGACCTGGCCAATTAGTCGGTTTGGCCGGGTTCGGATTCAGGTTCGACCCAGGTCCGAGGAAGCATATCACCTGCAATTAGTTAAATAGGTCATATGCAATCCCTGCAATATGACAGCTGGTCCAATAACATGGTGCCAAATAATTAAAATAAGACACATCAGCATCATCACCTATTCCTATCCTTCGATTATAGAGTAAAACACTATTTCTGTTTGTATATAAAGAATCTAGATCAAAATTTTTAAATAACTATAAAATCTAAACAATATTATTAGTTAGGCAACGTTTCAAACTAATTTGGTTTCTAACAAATCGAGTTCGGGAGACTCGATTTTGGGCTTATAAATCGAGTACATTGTACTCGATTTCTCCATCGCGGCACCGGCTGAACTGGACAAATTGTCCACGTAGATTTAAAACTCGACTGCATTCGATTTGTGTTCAATCGTCCACGTGTCCCAAACACTCAAACTCCCAGATCACTCTCACCAAAACACTCTCAAACACCTTGCACACTCAGTCTCTCGCTCTCACTCTCAAAACCACAGATCACACTCATCCCTCACTCTCAAAATCACAAAAATTCAAACACTCACTCTCTCTCTCACACAGTCTCTCACTCTCAAACACCCAGACGCTTAAACCCACTCAAGCACGAGACTCTCCCTCTCTCTGTCATTCTCCTCTCAACTCATCGGCGGCTTGGCCTCATCGGTGGCTCGTTCTGTCATCGTTGGCTCCTCTCCTCGTTGGACTCTGACCATCTCTCTGACCCACCATCTCTGCGAGCCCAGCATCTTTTCAAGCCTTGTTAGGTCATTCACCGTCTCTCTCTCACTCTCAGGTAATTGATTCTAAGTTCCTTGGTTTTTTTTTTTTTTTTTTAAAGGGTTCTGTACATATAGCTTATTTGTTTGGCTATGGGAGTAATAGATATGTTTTTTGGTTAAATCATTGGTTTGGCAAATATGGGAGTTCTTTGGTTTGGAATATGGTTCCTTTAGTTCTAATGTGGATAATATAGAGGGAGAGGAGCAATCATACATTCAAAAATGTGCAAATCTCTATTATTGATTTGAAATCCTCATTCTTGAGATATTTTTCTCATCTCGCACTCTAGGGTAGTAATATGAATTCACTTGTTGAGTTCATAGATTCTTTGTCTTTTTTGTTAGGATTTTTAGTGTTGGCTAATTCCATGATAAATTTGGGTTTTGTACTTTGTAATATGTACAGGTGTCATAAGGGCTAAAGGCTGAACTTCTGCTCATTGTGCAAGACTAAAGATCTCAGTCAAGTGAGATCCAAAGCTTGCGAGAATGATGATTCAGACAAAAGCTCTCAGTTGACTGAGACCCTATTAAGGACATTCCAAGTTTTACTTTCAAGGCTGTGTTTGTAGCCACCTCAAGCCCAAACCCTACTTTAAAAAAAACTTATTTCAATCGTAATTGCGAGAGAAGGAAGATGGCCACAAAATAAGAGAAAACCGAGAGAGAGCTATTCGTATTCCATCCTTTCCCATTGAATATCCTTGATTGGTTAAGTATTCCAAGCACAAAGATCATCATACTTATGTTGGACTTGCTTTTACAATCAGGCGATCGACTTGTGGGGAGTTGAGGTACTTAGTCTGACTACCTATACGAGAAGTCATGTGAGTAACATGTGTACTGCAACAACCATCAATAGTGGACTTGTTGAGCTAGGCTTGGCCGTGGAGTTTGGGATTTCATTCCATGTACATACACTTGTGTTTGTGTGGGTGTGTTGGTTACTGCATTGAATATGTTTATCTATGCAAACCTTTGCTTGAATATTGAATAATTAACTGCCTGGCTAATAATTGAATTAATCCATTGAAATTGGTGGTTAAGCCATGTAGGGGTCCAAACAACATTTCTTATTTTCAAATGTAAATCTTGTTACTTGCAGTTCTTTTGGAGATTTTGTATAAATCCTTTTTTTTTTTTCCTAAATGGTTTATGCATACATGCTGTTACACAAAGTTTCTTCCTTCTCGCTAACTATTTTCTATATCAGGAAAAAAAAAATGTTTTGTACCATTGGACCTTTTCTTACCTCTGGAATTTCACTATTAAGAGAAGCTTTGTCATCTTTCTGTGTTTTTATTCAAGCACCATTAAAGTCTATGTTCAGTCACACTATTTATCCTTCTAAACAACATATTAAGCTTCTAAGATCTTCGCTCGATCCTCTCTTTGTACTCATCTCTATCGTCAAGATCTTCCCTAACACAGTGTTCGTCTTCATCTTCAACTACTGGAAGTGTAGAGGATTCACCTCGATGTGTACAAAATTGATCTTCATATCTATTGCCAGGTTCGCTCTCAACTGTTCTTGGTGTCTCTTGAAAAGGGGGTGTATAGCCTCCCAACGTAGTGCATTGATCATCTAGGACTGCAAACTGTAAAGATGTAGTTATTTGTACAATATCCTCTGCACCGACTTCTGCACGCGGTTCCAAAGTGACGTACAACTCAGAATTTGCTACTTGTTCCCATTGATGCATCTTGTGAAACATGAACTTCACATGTTTGTCTTCTGTTATCGCCATATATCTGTAATTAATGCATTGATTGAGGACTTCATGTGGAGAACAGAAAGTAATATGTATGTCATGCAAAGCAGGGTTTAGTTGTAGCTCTTCTATAATTTTTATCTTCAAATCACTCAAAGTTTTTAACTTACGGTGTATCATCATATAACAGCACTGGATACACGGACCTTGAAATAGAAATCCGTCATAAGGGTTGGCATTGCTAAGGGATCCACCGTAGTATATATTTATATAGATCATTATCAACCTATAGATCATCAATTGCAATTGTGTTAGTGACAAATTTATAACTCTCAATCAACATCAATCACAAAACTTTGCGTATGACATGCCAACAATACTAACCTCAACCAAATTTGTATATACTCACATCCAAATCATTCTAGAGCCATGACTTTCAAAACCCATTCAAATAAGATATGATGAACAAAAATATTATATCAACTAGTTACCTGTTGAAATCTTTGTTACAACTCTTAAACAACTATATCTTGAAATAATTTATGCTAAAAAGACTACAAATGGGTGTCTTAGGTATCAAACTCAAAATCCATTTCATACCAATGACAAAAATCTAAAAGTACTAAATATTCCTAACAATTGATCACAATATTTAGTACTAAATATTCCCGATATTAATTTTTAAAAAAAACCTAGCATATTATTAATCACAATATTTACACTAACAAAAAAAAATATTCCCAATATGTTGTAATAACATAATTAATCACAATATTTGGTACTAAATATTCTCCCAATACTAATTATTTCCAATAATTTAATCACAAGATTAAAATTTTTTTTTAAAACTTAGCAAATAATTTAATCATAATATTTACACTAACAAAAAAAAATTCCCAATAATTAATCATAATATTAATTTAAAAAAAACTAGCAATTAATCACAATATACTAGCAAATAAATTAATCACAATATACTAACAAATAAATTAATCACAATATTTCCACTAACCAAAAAAAAAAAAAAAAACCTAATACGTTCTAATTGTTTCTTAAAAAAAAACCTAGCAACTCATCATAATATTAACTAATAAAAAATATTTTTAATATTGTGTTACCTATGAGAGATTGTTGTTAATGTGACAAATTGTGTGAGACTTGAGGAATGTGAGTGTGAGCTTGAGGAATGTGAGTGTGAGCTTGAGGTGACAGATTGTGTGAGGCTTGAGGAATGTGAGAACTTGAGGGTCAGCTGAAGAGAGAATATGAGAATGAGAGAGCACATATGACCCGGGTAAAGGGGGGAAAAAGGTCCCAATTGGGACCCACACGACACGTGGATGGGCTGGAGACCATTCACAGAAATCGAGTTCAGTAGACTCGATTTTTAAAAGCAAATAAATCGAGTCTACTTTACTCGAGTTATGTCCACGTGCCCAAAAAGCGGTGGGGACCCAAAATTGACTACTGGACTTGATTTCATTTAAAGTGATTGGCACGTGACCTGAGTGTGAAACGTGGTAGACTTGGAAATTGGAAATCGAGTCCAAAGGACTCGATTTTTTCGACCAAAAACCGAGTTCAATGAACTCAATTTTTGTGCCTACGTGGACTCCTTGTCCAGGTCAGCCGGTGCTATGATAGAGAAATCGAGTACAAGGTACTTGATTTATAAGCCCAAAATCGAGTCCAATGGACTTGATTTGTTAGAAACTGATGATGCCGAAGAAATCACCAGTAAGCTGCGAGCACTCCTCAGATTGAAGCAACACCTGCGAAGGGAAAATAGACGATCGAACAGAGAGCACTGATGTGGTGCCAGCCAAAAACCCTCCGACAATCAAGTTAGAGTCTTTTCAACAACCCTAGAGTGCCAGAGTTGAGATAATTGTGCGTACCTTTGGGTCATGAGGGTTTTGGGGTATATATAGTGGTATGGAGCTGAAATAATCGCCTTGGTGAAAAAGTATTTTCCTTTTAGAAGAGTAATTTGTGGATCTTTGCCTATTGTATAGAGCCCTTTCCTTATAGGAGTCCTCTTGACTAAGGTTGAACGTGTAGCGCAAGAAATTTCCTTATATTCACGTATGCAGAAATCAAGATAGGCTAAGAACGAGGGTTGGATTACTTCTTCAGCTTTTACCTACCAAGGTCGTCAGTTCACATGTGCCTCATACACTGTCGTCAGCCTGTGTATGTCTCCAAAAAAGAACGTCAGCTAAGGATCTTCACAATCAAGGTTGTCAGCCTTGACTCATCAGCTTGATACTTTAGCCTCACCTCGCCATGTAAGGGGTGTGACCTTGAATCACCAAAAGAAGGCGTCCTAATGAGCATGGCCGACAGGTTGTATTTTTCCGTCACCTTCTTAATGTACTGAGCTTGTAAAAAACTTCACTATCAGAAACCAAATTCGTTTCAAACATTTGCTTACTAATGATATTGTTTGGATTCTTTAGTTATTTATGAAAAATTGCCAAGAATCTAGATAAATTACCAGAAGCTATGTACTGTGGGTTTTCTTTTCTTTCAGTGTGATGGCAAATTTTCAGAGTTGTGTTGGAGGAAGCCCCATGTGCCCTCTTCTAGGAGTCAGATGAAAGCTCTTCAGTAGCTAATCTGAAGAATTTCAATCGAGCGAATTTAAACCCGGCTGAGCAAAATAAAGCAATTTTTTTTTTTTTTATTTTATTTTTAATTTGTTACATTCACACGAAAGCCACTGACTTAACTTTCACAAATTATTACAACCAATCAACCCTTGATCTGTAAATATAAAACCTTAACAAAGATCCATCTATTCTTTCACCCACTCTTAATCATCTTATGCTTGAGAGGAAATTTTACCACCCAAACACTAGATCACCATCTGCGATGTCGGAGTGATTTGAGCACATAAACAACAACAAAAATTTAGTAACCTTGAAGTAACAGAGAAATCAATTTTGCAGCTGGAGGTTTATAAATTAACTTATATCACAATTTCTTTATAGTGGATTTGACGAGCTGGGCTAGCTCCTGGAGTGTTTTTTCTTATTGGATTTTTACTTTGTGAACAATACCTCGTCTCTAATGTGTAGTTGTTCTTGTGATGGTTTTATCACTGCCTCATCCAGATCACAAAATAATCAGCTAATTAACTAATTGGTATTAAATTGATAAAATCAGTAAGAAGTCATACTAGGGGTCTAAAGTCTAAACACATAATTTTTTATTGGTATTAGAGGTTTGGTTCACCTTGTTTGGATTAAATTTCTTGAGGTTTGGTTCACCTTGTTTGGATTGAATTTCTTGTGTGATCCTTGACCCCATTTGTTATGGATAAAGTTGTGTGTTTATACTCATGAGATGTTTTACTTAAGAGTTCTATAGGTTATCTTAGAGTTGGTAACAAGTTGTTTAGGGAATTGAGAAGATCAAAGAAAAATTCTAAAAAATATCCCTTGAAAATTTGAATAATCTTGAGCTTGAAAAAGGAGGCCTTAAGTATGAAGCTTGATGAAGCGAATAAGTTGGTTCAAAAATAGAAAGAGTTCCAGAAAGTAATTGAAAAAATTAAATGAAATTGATGTCCATATGAACTCACACATACAAAGAGGAGGTCCAATCAAGTTTTATAACTTCGGCTTATTTGGTTTAGCAGAAACAATTTGGGAAAGCTTACTAGTGTGTGAACTAAACTTGCATGCCCATTACTGAATCTAGCAGCCCCGTGTCTATAGCATCATCATCATCAAAATCATCATACATCACGAGCCAGTCTGTTCCATTCCAGCTTTAATGAATTAGTGCTCACAATTTCAGAAAGAAGCAAACATTAGAGAGCCTAGGCAGAAACAGTAGCCATCAACTGGCTTCAGAATGCCCTCTTGTTTCAGTCTTTCTTCAAGTGTAGCTCTTATTTTTAACCCTACACCAACAGTAGCCATCAACTGGCTTCAGAATGCCCTCTTGTTTCAGTCTTTCTTCAAGTGTAGCTCTTATTTTTAACCCCACACCAACTTGATCACACTTGCTATATTTTAACAGTTGCACTTAGCCAAGTTGCAGCAACTAATATTTTGTGTTGATTGAAAAAGTAAATGGGTACATTGTCTAGATAAAGGCAAAGTAGCTTAAAAAGATCCACGTGACAGACTCCAATTAGCTAGGATTGTAGCTTTAAAAAAAAATTACAGAGTTAAAAAACAATAAAACAAAACAAAAAGTAGGATCAACATGACAGCATGCTTTAGAAGGGTTAGCTGTTACAACGTGGAATGTTCAGTATCTACAAAATACTATTATTCACACCGTGCACCCTTGGTGTAGTGTTCACTCCACAAGTATAAATGCTTGTGGGGTGTGGGGGGCAAAAGTTAAAGTTCAAGTCTCTAGGAGAAAGCTTCACACACATATACACTTAAATTAGGCTTGAGTAGAAATTCTATCTTGTATTAAAAAAAAAAAAAATACTATTATTCATGGTGGTATTCTTTACTCTTCTTCAAATGTGGCGGTATCTAGTATGAATTTGTTAAGAGGATTTTCAACTAGTTTTGAACCAAAAAATGAAACAACAATCTATCCCTGTTGGTTCTATGTTAATGGTGCTTGGATGCCTCCACTGCGTGGTATTTATAAGATCAATTGGTCTGTTCAGTTTATACTAGAGCTTTGACCGTAATGGATTGGGTGTACTTATCCATGATACTGAGGGTGCTGTTATATTACATGCAATTGTTCTAAAATTCCATGAGTTCAAGGCCTCTTGGACTCTTTTCTCTCAGGAGTAATTGAGGCGATTATTTTCTCACAAGAGACTAGGATTATATTTTTGAGTATGATGATGCTAGAAATCTGTGTTTGCCAATTTCTATATCTTGCTGTAATTATGTAATCTCTAAAATCTGTTGGCAATTCAAGCAAAAGGTTGCCCTGAATTTTTAGCTGCTTTAAGTAATTGTACCTTTTAAACAAGTTTTCAATAAAAACCTGGAAACAAGCACACAATTACCATATCACTATCGAAAATTTGTAACAGCAATACTACCCAATTCTAGAGTCCACTAGTCGGTGCGGTTTCTAAATCCCCATGGATTTTCTGTGGAAAAAAAAAAAAAAAAAACATTATTGATCTAGTAAAGATCATTAACTGCTGATGGCCTATAATTTATTTCGTTATAATATTTGTTTGATTTGATCGGTTACTTTACTCCTTTTCTCTCTTTCTAGCATCTGACCTCTGAAGGGTTCGAAAATTTTCCAGAATCTAGTCAAGATATTGATCCATCTAACCCTGTTAATTTTTTTTTTTTTTTTTTTGCAGAGACCATAGAGCTCTTTCTGAAAAATCTACAATCAATTGGCAAGATTGAGAAAAAGAGATGAAGTCAGTATCTCCAGAAAGGCTTCTTCAGTTTTTAAGCGAAGTTTTGATTCCAAATTTGATCGCTACTTTATGCTCGATGAAATCAATGGTTTACATCTCCTCCACTACGGCTGCGATTTCTATGATAATTCCACAAGATATTGTGGACGGAAGGCCAGTTCCAGTCTTCTTCAGAGGACGACCCACGATCTATCATATATTTCTAGGCTGTACCCTTTTCGCGTTTTTGGGCTCCTTCAGTTCCCTGATGGTCCAGCACAAACCAAGGGTTGAAAAAGTTTTCAAGATTTATGCCGTGGCTTCAATGATTTGTGCACTGGTAACTCTCCTCTACGCCACAGTACTTCGGTATGTAGCCCCTCTTTAAAGTAGCCAAAAAAAGAAAAAGAATTTAGGGATGAAGAATCTTCTATATAATTATATTTCTGTTTGTTTGTAGAGAACCTAGATAAATAACTAGAAGCTATGTATTGTGGTTTTTCTTTTCTTTCAGTTTGATGGCAAATTATTACGCTTAAAACACTGCTTGATGTAAATGGAAATATTTCACAATATCTAAAGCTAGTCTGAAGAATTTCAATAGAGTGAATTTAATCCAGTTGAGCGAAATGAAGCAATTTTTAAATTTTATTTGCTCGAAAGCCATTGACTTAGATTTCACAAATTAGTTGCACCCAATCTGTATACACCATAAGAAAGAAATATAAACCCAAATAACATAGAGACAGGGAGAAAGACTGCTGCCACATGTTTTTTTTAAAGAAAACCTTACAAAGATCTATCTATTCTACCCAAGGAGTCAATTTTGTACCAAAGAATGTACCAGTTTAACCAGTGGAATGATATATTTCGATACCGATCAATACCGGTATACTGTTTCGGGTTTACCGTTATTTTTTATATTATAAATAATTTGTTATATATATATATATATATATATATATATATATATATATATATAACAAATTATTCATGATTTTAGACTTTAGTATAAATTAAAAGAACAAAAAACACAATATAAAAAATAGAAAGTTTAATTATTCATTGCATACTAAGAAAACAAATAATACTAATAAGTTAATGCAAGTAAGTTATCATTCTGTCCTTAAAAAAAAATTCAAAAATTACAAAATTAAATTAAAAAAAAAAACTTTTTTCCTATACTAGCCTATACGGCCAGTATTGCCCGAAATCAGCCGGTATGGCCAGTACATGACCGGTACGGCCGGTAGTTAAACCAGTACAAAACGTTGGCGTTTTGATACTAATATATGTACCAGTACGGTACATACCGGCCAATACGACCGGTACCGGTACGATATTGATCACCGTGTTCTACCCACTCTTAATTATTTTATACTTGAGAAGAGATTTTACCACCCAAACACTAGATCACCACCTGTGTTGATGGAGTGATTTGATAAACCACCTAAACAACAAAAAATCTTAAGCAAGGTTGGATCACTATAAAGACAAAAGGTCAGTAGTTTCCGCAAGAGCTAATAACTAGTACTAGAGGTTTGTAAATTAACTTGCATTACAACTTTTTCATGGTGGATTTGACAAGCTGGGCTAGCCCTTGAAGAATCTAGCTCAATTACTAGAAGCTATGTATTGTGGGTTTTCTTTTCTTTCAGTTTGATGGCAGACCTTTTATGCTGGAAACACTCTGCTTGATGTGAATGTAAATATTTAACAAAATCCAGAGTTGTGTAGAAGTCTCATGTGCCCTCTCTTAGGAGTTAGGATTGAGTTAGTGTGGACTAAATTTCATTACAAAAATATCCAGATATGGCTAGTTCCAGTCTTCTTCACGATGGGTAAAACTTGTCCATTAAGGGTGAGTGAGGCAAGTACCTATGGGGGGTGGGTTTAAATTGCCATCCTTAGATGTGAATGCTCTTATAATCAAGGATCAAGTTTGATGAAACTTGCTTGGTTGCCAGTCAAAAGATTTTCAGTCAAGCGAATTTCTTCTTGATGAAGTGAAAATGAAGCAATTTTCAATATGTCGGAATAAAACTTACTCCTAACATTCCTACGAAAGCCACTTACTTAACTTTCATGGGTCAATTGCAACCAATCAACCCTTGATTTGTATGTATCACAAGAATGGAAATAAAACCCTAATAACATGAAGACGAAGAAATACAGCCACAGGTTTTATAAGAGAAAATGTTACAAAGATCCATCTATCCTTTCACCCATTCTAATTATCTTATACTTGAGAGGATATTTTACTATTTAAACACTAGATACCACCTGAGTAATTGAAAGAACGATTTTGCCGTCAGCGATTGAGTAGCCATGTTGGATCAATGTGAAGACAAAGGCTGGATCAACAATCACAGCAAGTGTAGGGAGCACGGATGTGATGTCTAATTATCCATTTTGGAGGCTTGTAGGTTAGCTTGTATAATGACTTTTTCATAGTGTATTTGACAAGCTGTGCTAGGCCCCAAAGTGTTTTTGCTTATTAGGTTTTCACTCTGTGAACAATTCCTCATCTAAAGTGTATAGTCGTTTTTGTGATTGTATTATTATTGCCTTATACATATCACAATTGTAATCAGTTAATTAACTACTTGGACAATTGTTGGCAGAGAATACCTTGGAGAGCTTCTAATTGAGTAGTTAATATAATCTATAGAAATACCATTGAACCCAAATGGCTTAAGCATTTGAGTTTGGGCTTAACTATGTTATATTAGCCACCCATCATTATCATTGCTATTTTAATATGAGACTTCACTCACATGTGTATTCCCAACAATTTCCCCCTCATGTGTGAGTTTCTGACTCTCTATGAGCTTTAACGAAGTCCTACTTGCTCCCTTTTGCATATGAGCTTTTCCTTCACCAGCACATCATCTATGGACCCCTCGTATACTATCCATGGGAACTACATGTCAACCCTGCACACTCACCTATGAGAACCTGATGTAGGACTGTTATGAAATTCAGTACTATACGAGGTTTCTTAATGAATTCTTGAATAAGGAGGGATGTTTAAGAGTTTAGGTTAGAAGAGAATGAATGTTGACTGCTGTTTGGGGCAGAAACAGGGGATAAACGGGAAAAAACACAAATAAACACTAGGTAATCACATTTAGGTCTTCCTAAGTATCACACCTAGGGTTCCTTTGTTGTATATATAGGTATATACAAGGATAGGTTGTAATAGTGATGGTTAAGTTTGGAGAATATGGTTTCATAAAGTGAAAATTCAAGTTTTAGAATTTTCTAAGTGAAAATTCGAAAATCTGAATTTTCTGGAATTTTCTAAAATTTTTTGCAGATTTTTCTAGTGACTATTCAGAAAGGTTGAAGAGGTTTCAATATTTGTTAACCGCTTTATGAAAAAATAACCAACTTTCCATACGTACCTTTTCATGAAACATGCTAATGTTCACTTAAAAAATAACTAACCCTCCATATGTGTCTTTTTATGAAACAAGTTTATGTTCACTTGAAAAAATAACTAACTCTCCATACGTGTCTTTTCATGAGACATAACCCTATGGGTATAAATAAAGGCCTGTATTCATTTGAAAAACTAACTCCGAAAATTCAAAAGTTGGAGAGAAACATAAGAAACACAAGAAACCCTGTGGTCATTCTCCAAAATTGCTATCTGTAGAACCCAACATCTTGGTTGTATCTTGGGGACAAATTTGCGATAATCCTTTAGCAACAAAAGTGTGGGGGGCAAATATTGTCTAAGGAAAACGATATAGTGCCTTCAAGTTATCTATTTTTTGTTTGTCTTTTGTGTTAACCTTGTTCTTCCATTATTACTTTGTGTAATATCCACAACATCCTTGGCATCACATCTCGAAGAAATTTGCATCACACAAACAAAGCTCAAAAATAAGCTGCTGAATTTTATTAATCAAAATATTATGCCATAACATGACCACAAAAGAGCCTTCATATAGAGGCTATAGTTATCCTTTTTCTAGTAGGATTTGGGCTCTAAATAACCTATTCCTAGAATGAATAGGAATACTAATAATAATTAAATAAAAGACTTAATAATACATAAACATAAAATAAGACTCATGGGCCTTTGGTACGGCCAACGACAGCCCATTCCAGATTTAATATATTCCCAGAATGAATAGGAATACTAATAATAATTAAATAAAAGACTTAATAATACATAAACATAAAATAAGACTCAAGGGCCTTAGGCACGGACAAGGATAGCCCATTCCAGATTTTTGAAAATTACCAAATTGCCCTTATTCTAATAGACCTTAATTAAAATTGATCCAACAGCTTCTCAACCTAAAAGACTCGATACTAATAACTAAAATGACCTATCAAAGGTGCAAAGAAGGTCTGGCATCAAAACTAGACTACAATTCTTGAATCTTTGTATATTCAATCTTCTTTTTTCTTGTGCTCTTCCTTATCCTCATCATTCTCCCCTGGTTAGAGAAAACTTGACCTTGAGTTTTGAAATGTTGAAGTAGTACAATCTTGGGCCTCTTGAATAGCATCCTTGAGATTGGATAAAAAGCTTGACTTTGAGTGTCCTTCCTTTTCTTTGATGCTTGAAACCATGATGACAACGGAACAACCTGCTCCCCAATGGGAACATTATACTTTTCAGGAATTACAAAATCAACAATTGGAACCACCATTGCAAGTGACACATTCTTAACTTGATGCACATGTGGAAGTGTTGGAAAAGACTTTTCCATCTCTTTGTTCCCTTCTTTCATCATGTTATAGAGTTTCCTCCATTAATCTAGTAAGTTGCTGTTTTAAATCATCTTCAAGTTGTCGAGATGTTTCAGTTTGCTGATTAGACTCTTCTGCTTGTTCTTTTGGCTCTATGGACTTTGTTGCATGTTGAGTTGACTGTTGCACTTGCTGTTTAGGGTCCACTAGTTGCTCATCTGGTTGTTCTACCATTTTAGCAAACTTTTCTGACTTATCAGCATCTTGTTCATGCTCTTCAACTTCCTTTTGTGGCTGTATAGCTCTTTGTTTTGGAGTTTCAATAATATTCTTGAGGTTTTTCTGAGTTGCAGCAACATCCTTAGGCTTGACCTCTTGTTTTTGCTTCATTTGTCTTGAACTCATAGGTTTTAATACAATTGTTTCATTATTGAACATAAATTGATATGTATTATTCTTTTCACAATGATACATATCTTGGTCATAGAGCCAAGGGCAACCTAATAAGATATGTGTCAAAATCATAGGAATAACATCACACCATATAGAATCATTATATCACCCACAAGAAATAGGAACCAGGCATCATTTAGTTACCAAAATAGAAGTGCTATTTATCCACACCACCTTATATGGTTTTAGATGTGGTTCAGATGGTAACTTCAACCTCTCAATAGTAGCCTCAGAAACAACATTCAGGTCGCTATCACAATCAATAATAATCATCTGACCTTCAGTTCCATAATCCACTATGGTTTGAAATATTGAATTACACTTACAATCCTCCTCTTGATTGGGTGCAGCAAGAATACGCCTAACAACCAAAAGAAGAGACGTGTCTTCTTCTAATTCTAGGAGATCATTAGCCAAAATAGCCTTATCTTTCAACTCATTAGCAGTTTTGACTTTGTAGTCAATATGGACTTTGTAATTTGGCTGCATAGTGGATGCTCTAGGGTCAACCTCTCTCAAAGTTGTTTTCTCGGCTTGGGAAGAAAACCTTTCTATAAGGGGTTGCTTCAAATGCTTCTTAATCGTTAAAGCTAATTGGAATGCCTCAACAACTGTGTGAGTTCGTTGTGTAATCATTTGGCTACGAATTGCAGCCCTTAATCCTGACTTAAATTAGGCTAAGATTTGTTGTGGATCCTCAATTCCTCTATACCAAATTTTGAGGTCTTCAAATTTGTTCATATACTCAACTATTGACATATTACCTTGCCTAAGAGTAATGAATTTTTCAAAGATCTCATCTTCATAACCACAAGGCAAGTACTTTTGTTTTAGCTGCTATTTCATGTCATCCTATCTAACAATTGGAGGCTGTCTAGCACATTGATGATCATACTCCACATCTCTCCACCAAATCTGAGCTTGTCCAATAAATTTCATAATAGCAAAACTGACCCTACTCTCATTAGACATGTCATATCTCTCAAAATAACTTTCCAAAGAAGCAAGCTAATCTAAAAATACATGGGCATCAATTGTTCTAGCAAAATATGGTACTTCTACACGAACTTTCTTCATTGTGTCTCCAGCCTTATTGCAATAATTAAGTCTCTCATAAGGATTTCTACAAGGATTAAACATGTTGCTTGAATTTCTACTTTTCTGATGTAACCCTTCAAATTTGTCAGCAATTGTATAGCTCTGCCTTTTTGGATCTATCATGCTTTCATAGTCCTGATTTGGGCTTTAATACCAATTTGATGCAAGATTGTTAAGAAATTCAGCACTATACTAAGTTTCTTGATGAATTCTTGAATAAGGAGGGATGTTTAAGAGTTTAGGTTAGAAGAGAATGAATGTTAACGGCTGTTTAGGGCTGAAATAGGGGATAAACAGAAAATAATATAAATAAACACTAGGCAATCAAACCTAGGTCTTCCTAAGCATCACACCTAGGGTTCCTTAGCATCACACATTGGAGAAGTTTGCATCACACAAACAAAGCTTAAAATAAGCTACTGAATTTTATTAATCAAAATATTCTACCATCACATGACCACAAAAGAGCCTTTATATAGAGGCTACAATTATCCTTTTCCTAGTAGGACTTGGACTCTAAATAACCTATTCCTAGAATGAATAGGAATACTAATAATAATTAAATAAAAGACTTAATAATATGTAAACAAAAATAAGACTCATGGGCCTTTGGTACGACCAAGGACAACCCATTCCAGATTTAACCTATTCCTAGAATGAATAAAAATACTAATAGTAATTAAATAAACTACTTAATCACACATAAACATAAAATAAGACTCATGGGCCTTTGGTACAGCCAAGGACAACCCATTCCAGATTTCTAGAAAGACCAAATTGCCCTTATTCTAATAGACCTTAATTAAAACTAATCCAACAGATTCTCAAGCTAAAAGACTCAATACTAATAACTAAAATGACCTATCAAAAGTGCAAAGAAGGTCCGACATCAAAACTAGACCACAATTCTTGAATCTTTGTATATTTAATCTTCATTTTTCTTGAGCTCTCCCTTGTTCTCATCAGAATCTGACTCGTACTTCCATGTCCATAGGAACCGCATGTTACATTGTGAATGTTACATTGTGATTTAGCAGCATTAGCAACACTTCTTTGTTTTTTCTAAGATCTTTCGTGTGGACCCCTTAGGCTTGCTCTGTCCCCACTAGGAAAGGAACCATGAACACCTAGCCATCTTCTACGCACACCACTTGAGCTCTAATACCACTTGTAGGAGAGATCACACCTTCAGAGCACCATTAACAACACTCCTTTTTTTCTAGGATCTTCTGTGTGGGCCCTTTTGGCTTGCTGTATCCCCACCAAGAAAGGAACCTTGAATGCCTCGCCACCTTTGTCACACACCACTTGAGCTCGAATACCACTTGTTGGAGAGATCACACCCTGGGGAGCCTCTAATTAAATGGTTAATATAACATGTAGAGAGAATACTTGAATCTAAAGACTAAGTTTATAAGTTTGGACCCAACTATGTTATATTAACCACTCACCCTTGTCATTCTTACTCAATGTGGGATTTTCCTCACGTGGGCATACCCAAATATCTCCCTCTCATGTATGAGTTTCTACCTCTCTGTGGCTTATTGATTGTGAAATTGATAAAATTGGTAGCGAGTCATACTAGGGGTCTAAACACGTAATTTTCAATTAGTATTAGAGCTTTGGTTCATCTTGTTTGGATAAATTTCCTTGTGTGATCCTTGACCCCATTTTTTAGGGATAAAGTTGTGCATATTAATTCATACTCTTTGATGTTTTTCTTAACAAACTCGTCAACATTGTCGTGTAGGGGAGGGTGATACCATCCATCAGAGGGATGTGGTGTCGCAATGTCACATGGAGGAGGAGGAGGAGGAAGGGTTTAGGTCTCAATCAATCTCTCACTCTCTCACTCTCACTCTTACGTGTTTCAATTTTCGAATTGGGGATTTTGGATTTCAGATTTGATTTAATTTTACCCATTACTTATTGGGTTATGTATTTGGACTAATTGAGGGGGGGGTGTTTGGTACTGTTGTTTAAATAACTATTTTCAATGTTTAAACAATATTACACATATTTCCACAAAATAACAACAACGTTGCTAAACATCTCTTATCAAACGGGTCTTGGGTTTCTAAGATGTAACATAATTTTTGTAATTTTTTTTATTAAGAAAATGCAATATCATTTTAAGAAAAAATGACAAGTTGCTATTCTATTAGCCATGTAAGTAACAATACTAACGATAGTTAACAGAATAACTAATAGCACCAATTTTTAAAACTTGAGTGATCAATGGCTCTTACGGGATAACGTTAGGGACTAATAATATATTTTAACATAAATATTATATTATGATCTATCGCAACTAAAAAACAAAAAGATGTGAAAATATTATGATATTTTATTGTATCCCTAAACCTTCTCTCTTTCACATGAGTTGACTAGCAACATTTTATTGAGAACGTTATATGCTTGAAAAGAAGAATACGAATGATAAATGCTATGATCAATGCTGACGACGGAATGCATGAGGTTAGCACTGCCTTTAAAGTGGAAAAGGAAGCATGTGTAATATGGAGTAGAAGAAAAAATCTAGGATCACAAATTCTTTCACAACTTTTTTGTCATAACTATGATGTAGCAAAATTGTAAGGAGGTTATTGAGAAGAAAACTCTAAAGAGGTTTCTACAACATCCACCATTTTAGAGAGAGCTACTCATACTCAAGAGAGAAATCATTTGTAGCCTCTTCTCCTTCCTCTCCCATTGTCATACCTTGAGAGGAGATTTTTACCCAAACACAACTAACACCTATTCACAGTGTAAAGAATGTTTTGGAGCTTGCAAAGCATTAGGTATTTGCCAAAATAAGTCGGTGAGGCTTGGCAGTGCAATTGGATGATACTGCAAGATTTGGTAAGCTAGTGAAAACAAGACTTTGAGAAGTCCATTGATAGCTGGAGCTTGGAGGGCTTAAGTACTTTGGGTAGATTAGGCTTAGAATGTTTTTTTGGTATCATTGTACTCCAACTTATTCACTAGTGGATCATTTCGGCTTGGAGGGCTGCAAAAAGGTTTTTACACCGAGTTCTTAGGTTTTCTTCTTTGATAACACATCGTTGTGTTATCTTGGGTTTGCTATTTTTTTCCCTATTGCCCTTTACATATTTGCCTTGTCCTTATATGTTCATCCATGCAATTGTTGAGTGCTTCAATTAATTAATTTGCTAATCACGTATATTCCGCATCAAGTGTGTTTAGATTAAAATTAATCAAATCGTAATTAAGAATTAGAGGTCTAAACAAGCTATAGTGGTTTACACTATTTGAGCTTCCAAAAACACATTAGAAAATTATGTCTTGCACTAGTACTTTTACTCACTAGTGAATAACTATCGGAATGAGATAATTTCCTAGGCATGTGGTTAATTAGTTGTGTTCTATACGTGCAAAATTTAGGAAAGTAGTGAGGTATTCTAAGTGCTTCAGTGTTGTAGTCCAACATGCGATAAAATATGCAAGCTTGATTTGTGCTCAATTTGAATAAGATAATTTCTCACGTGGCTAGTTGCTTTTATCTCTTCTTTGTTGAGATCTAGCATCTAGGGGACATCTCGACATCTGTGATCTCTCTTCCATGTAAGGGTCTTTTGATCCATAGGCCTAAAACAATGGAGTCGTCATTGTGCGACTAGCTCAAAATGGTCAAAGATGAGAAGATAACACCATGCTTATCATGTCGTAAGGACAGGCACTCCCCGGACCGTTCAATGAACCGTAAAAGTGAGAGGTTCAAGGTTTTTAAGGTTAGACAGAGGTCGAACCGTGATGACATCATACTATTTTATCTTAATTAAATTGTATTAAATTAATAATATTTAATACAAAATAATTAAAATTAATGCTTAAAATTATGTAATATTGACTAAATTAGTACTTAATATATCTTAATTTACGATAAATATGATATTTGTTAGATTTTCTCTTGTTATTTAAAATCTAAAAACATTATATCTAAAAAATAATAAATAAATATAACAAAAAAAGTTTTAAAAAATATAACTAAAAAATAATAAGCTTAAACCTTAATAAGTTGGCTGGAGCATGTGCTGGATAAAAAGAGAAGGTAAAAAATTATGACTCATGAGAAACCCAACCCCACTCACACATTTCCCCAAGCATCATAATCAAACTTTACACGTTTCCTTAAGCCACACCACATGATCAAACTTCAAACCCTATGACTTTTGATTTCAACCAAAATTGGAAATTAACTCAGTTTGCCAAACAATATAATTACTAGGCACTGTTACAAAACTATATTTTTTACTAATATCTCGACTTTAAGAGAGTCGATTTTGGGCCTAAAAATCAAGTCTTTGAGGGTCGATTTTCATGTTTTGATCAAGTCTGAGTTGGTATTTTTTCCATGTGGCGTCTACTTGGAAATCAAGTCTTAGAGACTCGATTTATATCTCGACAGTTACAAGCTCGATTTATCCTACAACCCATGAACAGACTTATACAAAAAAAAAAAAACCAGCTGAGTTCTTCTTCTTCTTCTTCCTAAGTCTCTCCCAACCTCTTCTCCATGCTTTTTGACAAAAGCACGAAATGGGTTCGCTTCGTATATGGGACTGCATCTGTAATGATCGGTACAAGCTCAACCCGAACAACAACCCAGATCAGAAACACAAACTGAGAGGCTGAAACCCACAGATCGACAACAACCAGCAAAAACCACGCCCGAAACACAAACTGAGAGGCTGAAAACCCATGCTCGAAACACGAGAGAGAGGCTGAAACCCATGCCCGAAACACAAACCCAAACCGAAACCCATGCCTGAAACAAAAACCCAGCCCGAAACACAAACATAGCCCAAAACTTAGCCCGAAATCCACTCTGGAACACAAGCACAAACGCCAAAAATAGAGAAGAGAGGCCAAGATGGGTCAGCGTGGGTCGGCGGCGATGGGCTGTGGCAGCTGGGCTTGTGCAGATCTGCGTGGAGGAAGAAAGAAGCAGATGGAGAGGTAGTGAAGAGAGAGAGGCGGAGAACAGATTGCACAAAGGAAAATGAAAAAAAAAAAAAAAAGAAGGAAAATAAGGCATAGAGCAAAATGAAATGCAGAAAAAGAAGGAAAGGAAAATAAGGCATAGAGCAAAATGAAACACAGAAAAAAGAAGGAAAGGAAAATAAGGCAATTTTACAGATATAAATTGAGTCTTACAGACTCGATTTTCAGGTAGACGCCACATGGGAAAAATGCCACATCAGACGTGATCAGAACACTAAAATCGAGTCTCAAAAACTCGATTTTTAAGCCCAAAATTAACTCTTTTAAATTCGAGATGTTAGTAAAAAATATAGTTTGAAAACAGTGCCTACTAATTATATTGTTTGGAAAACTGAGTTAATTTCCAATTTTGGCCTTTGCCTTCTATTCTTTTAGCTTTCATGTTTCCTCTACAGCCTCCGCCTCTCTCTCCCTCTGTTATTTCTTCCACAGTTTTCAAACAAACAACAGTCTTTTTCCACAATTTTTCAACAAATTAAGAAGAAGCAGAAGCAAATGCAGATCATATGCAAAAGCCAGAAGCCAATTTGTAGCCTTTCTTCCATAGTCTTCTATTCTTTTCTTCTTCTTTTATTCCTTTTTTTTTTACTTGTTTTCTTGTTTTCTTTTTCTGGGAAGATCTGATGTTGGAGAATATTTTGAGCAATGTTTTGTGATTTTTTGGGAACTGTCAAACCCATGTTCGGTTTTGAAAACCGGGCGGTTTGACCGTGGTTCGAAAGGTTCGGTAAAAATTTAAAATTTCGGTTTTGGTAGTTTAAAAAACCGGAATGATCGACGGTTCTCGGTTATCGCAGTCTGACTGGCCGATCCGATCCGAGTTTCAAAACCTTGCCATTGATCAATTGCCCAGCCAAACTTTCTAGCACATTTTTTCTTCTGCTGAAAACTTTTTGCACCAGCTTATTGACATTCTAATGTTATTTTTACAATGTTCTAATGAAGATATCATGCTTATGACCACTTTTCTTACTATGACCTTCCAAAAATTAAATTAACATAGTAGAGTCAACTATCTAACCCTAAAGTCTATGTTCATCAAAATATGAAGTAACATGCGCTCGGTTTAGCTTAGAGCATCTTAATATGAAAATCACCCAATTCCATAGACCTAGACTATAAATTTTTGAAAACAGTATAGGTATTAAGCAGTAGTTTTTGCGTTACTAATGAATGGCTTCGATTGATCTTGACACCAAAAACTCAATTTCAATGTCCTCCCTTTTACAGATTTGAGTACCTTCTTTTTAGAATTGTTTGACAACTTACATTGGTTTGATTAGCCTATAAACTTACAGGAGCTAAGCTACAATGAAGATTCATTCATAAAAAGATAAAGAAACAAGAAAATCAGTGTGCAGAAATAAAGCCCAACAAACATCGTCTCTTATATACTACATTCCACAATGAGATTTAATGAAAAAAAAAAAAATCAATCCAGAGAATGTACAAATGTAAAATACATAATCTATGTATTTGGGTGAGGGATTTGCAGGTCGGATTTAGGGAGAAAGGAATTGAGCAATGAATTTCTCAACTTCCTCCTTGGCCCTTCACCTCTCTCTCTCTCTCTCTCTCTCTGATAAATTCATTCTCAAAAGCTACCAAAATTTAGATATTTTAATTTTTATGTTGTATCTTTTGTGCTAGCAATTGTATTTCGTGGTTGGGTTTTTGCCGTGTAAGCTCTTGTAGCAAGATTAATTTTTCATAAAGTTTTTAACTTTTTTTCCTTCCTAGTTACTATGCGTTCTCTTATGAGAGTTCATTTAAAATGAGTACAATCATTTATTTAAATAGCCTTAGGAGAGTTCTCTTACCAAACACACGGGATAGAGGGGCTCACATGTTTGAGCATTTAAATCATACAATAAACTTCAAGTTCTACTACCAAACCTAAACATGGCAAAAGGGTCAGAATTTGTTGACCCGACTCAATCAAGAAAATATCTGACTCAAAACCAAAGTTTTTTACTTGAAGAAAAAACAGGTTGACCTATGACCCGAATCTTTTTTTTTTGCTAGTTAAATCGACCTTCCTGGGCTAACTCTTGACCCAAACTATTTTTTTAAAAATTCGCTAAATAATATTTAGACTACATCCTTTGGTGCTTGGTGCATAAAGCATAAAAGTATGGCAGGCTATTAGCCTACTACCTAGCAAGTAGCCAATTAGAGTAAATAGTGACATTAGTCACATGACAACCCATTTATTAATATAAAAAAATTTTAAAATGAAAGGAAAACTAGTAAACAAAGCAAATAGAAAAACATTAAAATCAGACTAACAGTGAGAGTCCAAGACTAATGATTTGACTATATACTAACACTACTTGTCTACTTACATACACAAAGTGACAAAACTTAACTTGAAGTTACTAAACTTGGGCTACTGTTTCCAAGGAAGAATATTTGCAGTGTCGAATCTGCTACCAACATTGAGTAAATTGAGATTGAAGTGTAATTCTTATAAAATATTTATTTGTTATTCTTTACTTAATATGTTGTGTTTATTTTTAAAATTGTTTTTGTTTAGTTTATCTTTCTAAATAATCTATCTTTATTGTTATTTTAAATGTAATAGGAAAATGTGCACTTAAGGAGGTTGATAACTTGACATAGTCCATGACATTTAGTTTTTTTTTTTTTTTGGTAAGAATGATATTATTAGTAGTGTAAACTTAAAATATATACATTTTGGTGCTCCTTAGGATCTATCTCTCTTTGAACTTATAAATTTGTATTTACAACTATTTTGGCAATGAGTTATTAACATTGAAACCTTTGACATCATGAATTCATGACTATAAAGAATTTTAGTCATACTCAAAGTGGTCAAAATTGGTAAGATATTAACAAGTGACATTAGGTGCAATTCATTTCCTTGATTGATTTTATTCATTTTCTCTAAAGAAAAAGTTGCTACTCATTTGTTTTTGTAATTTATAATAAAAAAAGTTCGTTTGAAAATTATGGGTCAACCCAACGTGTGTTGCAACCCGATTAACCGGTTTTTGACCTGCAGCTTAATTGCCTTGCAAACCCGATTGACTTGACCTGCCCTTTTGTCGTGTCTAACCAAACAGGTCTGGCTAAAACGCTTAAGAACATGGGCCAAAGAAACAGTAAAACTGCCCTCATGGGCCTGGACATAAAAGGCCCAACATATTTCTCCATCCATCTGGAGCTGATATACTTTGTCAAGAAATCAACCAACAACAGTGTTTCTGGTGTTTTTTCATAGCTCTATGTGGGGCAACGCGCCTCATTAGCTTGTGGACTTTTACTATGCATTCGAGAATCGGAGAACCGTGGCGATAGAACTGACCACTGCGAAGGTTTTTAACTTTTAGCTGCCAAAAGAGTTCCTTGACACACATAATAACACGTGTCAAATGGTGACCGGATTTCTTTTCCCCAAGTATAGAGAAATGCATGGCTTGATTCATACGCAAGAATTAAAAAACGGATCGTGATGTACAAGATATTGACTCGTGAGCTCAGAAGCACCCTCGAAAGAGAAACTATACTAAAAAACACCCTTGTTGAGCTGAGCAAAACAAATACAAATACAAATACAAAAGATGGGAGATGTGGAAATTTTCTTGGGTTCTGGTTGTTTAACCTCTTTGAGCATTCACATTAAAGATGACATAAATGTTAAAATGTTATATTTGCAACATATTTTTTAGACAAGGTAAAAATTCTACTATATCCTAATTTAAGTATATATGTGCGTGAGAGACTTCAATCCAAGCTTTTGCCCCACCATACCCCGCAAGCACTTATATTTGTAAAATGAATATCGTACCAAAGGTGTACAGTGGTAAAATAAATAAAAAAATATAGTAAGTAACTATATTTGCAACTAAAACACAAGGGGGTGTTTGGTAAAGTAGTTTGAGATGAGATTTTTGTAATTTTTTGAAATTTGTGTAGATGAAAAAGTGTGTAAAGTTGTTTAAAATGTAAAAATATGAGTTTGAGATATGGTACCAAACAGACCCTAAAAAGTGGGTCACAATAAAGGTGTTATAATTAAAAGAAATTACAACTTAGCTGCAGTAAACTTCCATCTTTGATAGCTTAGGGTCCGTTTGGATACAGTTGAAAACTGAAAACTGAAAATACTGTAGCAAAATAATTTTTAAATGTGTGAATAGTAGTGCGAGACCCATTTTTAATAAAAAGTTGCTGAAAAAGTGCGCGCACAGGTGTTTTGTCCCCTGCAGCAAAAACGAAAAAAAAAAACGCGTTCAACGCAATCCAAACCCACCCTTAATGTAGCTATAACTTGTTCCTCAAAAAAAAAAAATGTAGCTATAACTTATATATATATATATATATATATATATATATATATATATATATATATGTATATAAATTTTCTATCTCTTCTTCTCTTCTCTTAATTTTTTTTTTTTCTGTCTATTTTTTCTTTCCTTTTTCTCTCTTCAGACTTGTCATTTCTCTCCTTCATCTTTTTTTTTTCCTTCTCTCTCATCTCTCCTTGAACTTATCCTCCATGTGGCTTCCGATCTGTTTAAATGGGTTTCGGTGGTGGGTCAGGATGGTGGTGGTTTGTGGGTCTGATTTGGAGGCACGGTGGTGAGATCGGTCAGTGCATGGGTTGGGTCGTTGGGTTACAATTTTGATTTGATGGCTGGTTGTTTTTGGTAGATGATTGTGGTTTTGCTTCTTCTTCTTTTTTTCCCTTTTTTTCTCTCTCTCTTCCTACAGTGGGTTAGATCGGCCACCAGTGAGTGCTTGGCTATGATTCATTGGTGGATAGGAATGTTATCGGTGAGTGTGTGGTTGAGATTTGGTGAAAGAGGAAGGTGGTTGAGATCTTGTTTTTGCAGTGATTGGTTGTTTTGTGGTGGTTGGGTGTGATTTTGGTGGATGGTTGTGTTTATACTTTGGTTTTTGTTTTTTTCTTTTCTTCTTGCAGTGGGTTGTGGTTGCCACGGTGGTGCCTATGGCTTGTGGTGGTGGTGGTTGTGGTTGCTACAATGGTGGTTATGGCAGGTGGAGTGGTGCTAGTGGTGGTGGAAGAGGTGGTTGTTATAGGTTTTTGTGCAATTGTTTTTTATTTTTTTAATTAGTAGTCTATATAATTTTAAACGAAGAAGTAAAAAATATAGAAGTTTGACTGTGGATATATTTTAAAGTGGTTGGTATAATAGATGGGTCCGGTTAATGTGTATCTTTAGGGCACACATTAAGCAATCCATTTTTGGAAACATTTTCTCGAGAATTGAAAAAGCTGTCAATAGGAATGTTATCGGTGAGTGTGTGGTTGAGATTTGGTGAAAGAGGAAGGTGGTTGAGATTTGGTGAAAGAGGAAGGTGGTTGAGATCTTGTTTTTGCAGTGATTGGTTGTTTTGTGGTGGTTGGGTGTGATTTTGGTGGATGGTTGTGTTTATACTTTGGTTTTTGTTTTTTCTTTTCTTCTTGCAGTGGGTTGTGGTTGCCACAGTGGTGCCTATGGCTTGTGGTGGTGGTGGTTGTGGTGGGTTGTGGTTGTTACAATGGTGGTTATGGCAGGTGGAGTGGTGCTAGTGGTGGTGGAAGAGGTGGTTGTTATAGGTTTTTGTGCAATTGTTTTTTATTATTTTAATAAGTAGTCTATATAATTTTAAATGAAGTAGTAAAAAATATAGAAGTTTTGATGTTGGATATATTTTAAAGTGGTTGGTATAATAGATGGGTCCGGTTAATGTGTATCTTTAGGGCACACATTAAGCAATCCATTTTTGGAAACATTTTCTCGAGAATTGAAAAAGCTGTCAATACTTTTTCAATTTTCGAGAAAATATTTCCAAAAATGATTAATTATGATTAGTTATTGTGTGCCCTAAAGGCACACAATAACAAATTCCATAATAGATAAAGTAGGTTTTTAAGATGTTAAAAGTTAAAATTTTAAGGGCTTGTTTGGTCTCTAATTTCAAACTCACATTTTTACATTTTAAACAATATTATACACATTTTTAGTTTCTACATACTTTTTTATCCACACGTATTTCAAAAAATTACAAAATTTCATCTCAAATTACTCTACCAAACACCATCTTAGAATCATTGGTGTAAATGCTCTTTGGCAGGAAATTGTTTTTTTTTTTTTTTTTTTTTGAAAGGACAAGAAATTGTTAATAAACCTTTAAGTAAATAAATTAATTTTTTATTTTGACCATTTGCTGCATCAACAATTTTCATTCAAAAAATAATGACAGAAACTAAATTGACACGATATTAAAAGATTAGGAGACCAAATTGACATAATTAAAAGATTATGGAGACCAAATTGACATGATACTAATAGATTAAAATATCAAATCCACACAATTGAAAAATTATTTATTAAATTAAAATATAGTGTAAAAAATAAGAACTAATTATATAATTTACCCTTTAAATAATTATAATTAAAATAATATTATTTTCCAAATACCGAAAATACAAAAACGTTGGCGATCAACAGAGACAACCAAAAGAAAGGGGCGGATAAACAAAACCCCTCTCTCTCTCTCTCTCTCTCTCTCTTAACAATTTTTTACTATTTTTACTTTTTTACATTTTTTCACTTTTTTTTAATTAAAGTTTCCATAGTAATTGTATCAGGTGCCATACTTACCTGTCTCAATCCATAACCAACAACGTGACACGGACGGCAGCAAACTGAGCTATCTGCCATTTTGTTTTTCCTTTTCAATGTTCTTTTTGTTGGTTTTTTTTTTTTGCCAAAATTTCGAATATTCACCTGTGTGTTTGGTGTAACTGGTATTTCGAGCAGTACACTTCAAAGGGATTTCGATACTCGTTGACCCATCGCATGACAAAAAAGATTGGTATAATACTCAATTGACTTCTATTTTTGTTTGCACGCCAAAATATAAATAAATTAAGTAAAAAAAAAGTTGTTATAAATGAAGGTCAACCATATTGCATACATCGTCTCACTCATTTTAAGTTATTATTATATTGTAATAATAGCTTTAACATTTTTTTTTTCAAACCAAACTACATTAATGAGGTTCAATGATTTCTCATTGCTACAAACATACATGAAAACGATGAAATGCAATCTCTCTCTTCCTTTACTTTCTAAAATACCTAGCCTTGTACCCCACCAAAAAAAGAAAAAGAAAAAAGAACCGACTATCCCCTTGTAAGGATCTTTTTAATACAAATCTTTTGTACTATTTTTTGTGTACAATTTTATGTTTTACTAATTACAACTTGTTATATATTAATTTTACTTTTCTTATAAAATAATTAAAGTTTAAGATGAAAAAAAATTAATACATGACAAATTGTGATTAATAGAACATAAAGTGGTACACAAAAAGTGGTATAGATAATTTGTATTCGGATATTTTTTATTTGTATGGGTCCAGTTCACAATTTAAATTAAATATTAAAACATTAAAAGTTAGTAACACTATGTACAATTAGTAATAAAAGTAACGTTAGGACTACAACTTTTACCTCAAATTTTTGTCAGATTTTGTTTCTTGAGTAGAGTTGTGAACCAATCACTTTTACTCTACCACTCTAAGCTTTATAGAGTATTCAAGTTATGACAAAAATTGTGGAAAAAATTGTGACCCCAGCATTGGATGGATGTTAGTTTAAACGGACAGGCGGAAGGAACTCCAACACGCTGATGGCGGCCGGTGCCAGGGATAATGCTTCAGTTCAAGATGACTTGAGTGATATGGCAAAGACCACCAGTAAAGCAAGACAAGCAACACCGATGACCCAAATAAGATAGGGAGGAAGGATCATAGCCACCATTAGTATGAACCCAAGAGTAGCAGTGGCACATCCTATATTGCCCAAAATTTTGGCACTCTCAGGAAGCGTATGGCTTTGCCAGAGAGCAGCAGTGCAAAATACGAACCCAACTAAGTTCGTGAGCAATGTAGCAACTAAAAGGCCCCTGGTCCCAGAAGATATGCGAAGGAAGTCGATAGCAGTGGCAGCAGCCGTTGATTGGACAATTACTGCAATGAATATCTCGACCTTTTTCATTGGTCTCGAGTTCTTTCCTCCCATTGCCTTTTCGACATCGCCAACCCTGCTTCTGCCTTCTTCAACACCTTTGTCTCTTTGTCCCTCTCCATGTCCACCTCCACCACCTATTCCTACGCCTCTGTCTATTACTTCATCTTGGACTCCTCCTCCTCCTCCACTAGCTATGCCTCCATCTCTCGCTTCATCTTGGTCCCCTCCTCCACCATTATCTATTGCTTTGTCTTTCCCTTCAGCAACACTGGCAGCTCCAGTTCCCTCCTTCTGTCCACCTAAATTTTTTTGTTGGCCTTTATTAACACTGCCATTGACTTTAGTGAAGAGCCTACCAGGTGTAGAGCCCCAGGAAAACATTTTGGTTTCGAAGTGTAGCAAATGCATCAGCTAAGTAAATGATTATATAGTTGAAAACTTGAAGCGTAATGCTGTAGTTACCAAGAAGTTGAATGGCAAATTCTCGGAAGTTTCGAGTTTCCATGCCATGTTTGTCAAGTTATCTCATAGTTTTCAATACGGTATAGACTTAGACAGGTAAAAGCCGTGTTGTAGACTTGCTCAATCGTCGATAATAAATTTCAGGGAAAGTTTCAGTCTGACAGTGCTGGCCATTCTGGGTCCATAATCCATATATACTTTTGAAATTGACGGATTGCTTGTTAAGTTTTAACATACTTTCAACTCCCAGATAGCCAACAAAATTTCCTAGAATCATCTTGTTATATGTATCTATAAATGTGAGATCATGTCAAATACAATAGTGAGACTTATTATTCGCAGCAGTCATCAAAAGGATGAAACCCGCACCTTTGGAATTTCGCCTTCCAGAAATCCTTCTTCCCCACCTTGGCCTTTCAAAATCCTTTAACTTATGCCTTATGAAATCCATTGTTAGCATCTCATCCACTGCAACTACAATTTTTATTTTTCTTCCACATGAAAACGTAGACGGAAGTCCAGTTCCAACTCTCTTCAAAGATCGACCACCTGATTATCATATGTTTCTAATATTCACCCTCTCCGCATTTTTGGGCGCCTTCAGTTCCATGATGATCCAACACAAGGAAAGGGTTGAAAGATTTTGCAGGATTTATGCCATTGCTTCCATGTTGTCGGCAATAGCAATTGTCTTCTGCGCCGCAGCTCTCTGATTTGTAAGCCCGCTCCTGAAGGACGACATCTAGTTATTATTATTATTATTTTTGACTACTGACATCTAGTTATTATTACTATTGGAGACATCGTGACATTTGTTTGGTATTAAATTGGAAACAATTGTCTGATTCAAAGAAAGTACCATGTTATATGTTCAAAGAGTAAATGAAGATCAGCTTCTTTTTTCTTTTTCTTTTTTGTTGCGCTGATTAAGAATGATCAGCTAATGTTTTTTTTTTTTTAATAATGACCCGCTAAAATTTCTCATCTGAATAAAATTTCTGGACTTTTCTCAATACAATACAGGGTTATGGCGATGGTTAGGTTTTTTTTTTTTAAAATAAAAAACTGTTATCATGGTTTCTCTATATAGCATTTCTACAAAGCTGAATTAGCTTTACCTATGTGATTTGTTAGTGTAATCCTTGAACGAAAACCAAAAGGTCCCCTCGTTCGCAGAGACGTAAAGGAGATGAACTTGAAGCTATGTTATATGGGTTCTTTTGTTTTGTGGGTTTTCTTTCTTTCAGTATAATTTGCCTAGTGCTGGAGACACTCTGTTAAGATGTTTGATGTGAATGTAAATGTTTTAATGATTATTAGGCTGCGTTTGCACATTAATTTTCAGAAAATATGTTTCAAATTTGTGGGTGTTGGGGGTGACTAAAATTGTTGTTCAATTTCAGATTGTAAAATTAATAAGAGGTATTTTGGTGTTGTTAGTGCTTTTTAAATTAAATTACGTTAAAACTTAATTTTAATTAACTAAAGGTTATAAAAGTGATGAGTTATTTAACCTATTAGGCAACTAAAAATTTAGTCACCAATTGTTTTTTTTTTTTTTTTTCATTACATCAACTTGTTCGTTTCCAATAACATATAAACAGATCATTTATACAATCCAAAAGTAAATAAAAAATTATATTATTTATAAATACAAGTAACTTGTTCACAACATAATTACAACTTTTACAACAGGAAAAGAAAAAAGCCTTATAAGTTATAACATTACCCAAAAAAAAAAAAATTTCAAACTGTGCACCTTAAAAAAAGAAGAAAAAAGAAGAAGTGTTATCTCTATTTATTCTATGGCACATTGCATCTTCATACTTTTGAAGAATGGTTTGGAGTTCCCTGCTTTCTCGCCCAGTTGCTTTACAATATATCACGCTATCATCCGCGAAGAGTAGATGGATTATAGATGGACTTCCTCTACATATTAATATCCCCAAGAGCCTCTTGTTTCTTACTACTCCACAATCAAGCCTGTGAGACCTCTGCACAAAGAAGGAAAAGATATGGGAATAAAGAGTCACCTTGGCGTAGACCCCTAGTTGGGATTATATTGCCATGGATCACCCTATTAATTAGAACAGAGTAAGAAACAGTAAAAATGCAATCCATCATGTTATTGAACCCCATTTTTTCCATGGCTTCTAAGAGGAATCATACATAAATAATAAATCTCATTACCGTGAGTTTCTCTTGATTTTTTTCTTTCTTATCTTCTTTTTCCTTTTGTTTTTTTCTCTTGATTTTTTTCTTCTCACCTCCTCCTTCTTCCTTTTATTTTTCCCCCCATACTATGGCTCATAAGATTTTTCTTTATAATCATTCAATTTTTATTTCACATGAAACTCATGTCGGCCAAATTCATGATTTTGGCCAGTATTTTCTGAAATCACCCGAAATGGCCGGAACACCCCAAAATTTGTTTCAAGGTGGAACAAGGGGGTATACCATTCCGGTTTGCATGCTGGAATGGTATACCCACTGTTCCGATTTGCATGCTGGAATGGTGCTGGTTCAACTAGATCAACCAGGGCCGGCTCTAGCACTTAGGCCAGCAATTGCCTAAAGCCCCCACATAGGTTTGGCCCTAAATTTAGAAAAATAGGAATATTTCTTTATCTATAGAAGCATTAATTAAGACTAAAAAATAGCCAAATATATAAAAGATATATTATTTATTAGAATTATAAATAAATAAATAAAAAGATAAGTTTTTTATTAGAGAAAAAACCGGGTAAGAAAAAAGAAAAACTCTTTGTGCGTGTCAAAAAATAAAACTCATCGTGGGTTGTGCTTCTATAGAACTCATCTTGACTGTTCGTTCATTTTGTGCGTGAGATTTTTTTTTTTTTTCAAAATCTATGAGAGAGGTTAAGAGTTCACAACTCATGTTCAGCCACATAAACGGAAAACTCTTTCGATCTTTCTCTCTATGTCAAGCCTCTCTCCTCTATTTCATTTTCTCTATGTAAGCTAAGAAAACGTTATTTTCTCTGTTTTATCTTATTGGTAGCGGAAGGAGACAGAGCATAATGCCACATATTGGAATATTATTTTATCTATGTAAACGTTAAATTAGAGTGTGGAAAGTTAAATTGCCAAGTCTCCCAAAAAGTTTAAACTATTAGGGGATGATGGATTTAATCATTTAATTTTATCACTCACTCTCATGTGTGATGTGTGGCCTCAAACTACCTAACTTAGAGGGTGGACTATTAAATTACCAATGCTATTAAGAGATGGTAGATTTAATCATTTAATTCTAATACTCAATCGCATGTGTGAACTGAAACTACCTTTTAATAGATAAGACCTAACATGAGATTTTAAATAGAAGATAGAGTAAAGAAGACATGGATCGAACTTAAGACCTTTTGCTCTAATATCATGTTAAATTACAAATTCTCCTAAAAGTTTAACTAATTAGGAGATGATGAATTTAACTAATCATTTAATTCTAACATCTTAGAAGTATATGGTTAAATAAGGGCTCTCCACAGGTCAATTTAGATCAGTTTTGGTCTCAACTCGGACTTAACTTGCTTAGGTCAAGTGGAAGAAGACAAGACCCATAACCAACCACCAACCACCACTAGTATTCGATTCAAATTGAACTTAGGAGAATGATTGGTTGATTTGGTCAAAACTGATGAAGGAATGATAGTGGGCGGAGGAGAGTAGATCTTCGCCAATCTGAGTGGAAGAGAGTAAATATGAGCCAAACTTTGTTCGATTGAGTAGATCTGAGTCGGATCTAACCAAATATCATTAGATTCAAGCAAATTTGAGCAAAGGAGGACAGTAGATCTAAGTAAAAGAGAGTAGATCTTTGCCAAATTTGAGCGAATTTGAGCTAATACTGCCATATCTGAGTAAAGGAAGGCCTAACATGGCAAAATCTGAGAGGAGGAGCGCTTGATTGTTGTCAGATCTAGGTATATCCATTATTTTTAGTATTTGTCGGTCAAATTGGGTGGCTTGGGTTTTAGAGGATGAAACTTGCCACTCAACCCACTAGAGTTGGTTTTTGGGCAAAGGAAAGTAGATCTTCGCCAATATGCACGGAGTAGAGTAAATTTGAGCCAAACTTTATGAGATTTTGAGCAGATCTATGCCTAGATCTAACCAAATATCGCTGGATTTAAGCAGATATGAGCGAAGGAGGAGAGTAGATCTAGGTCGGATCAGAGTGAAAGAAGGCCAAATGTGGCTAGACTAGAGAGAAGGAGCGCTTGATTGTCGTCGAATCTAGGTAAATCCATTATTTTTAGTGTTTGTCAATTAGGTTGGGTGGCTCGGGATTTTAGAGGATGAAACTTGCCACTCAACCCTCTAGAGTTAGTTTATAGGCAAACAAGAGTAGATCTTCACCGATCTAAGCGGAGGAGAGTAAATCTAAGTCATACTTCATTGGATTTTGAGCAGATCTATGCCTAGATCTAACCAAATATTGTTGGATTTGAGTAGATCTAAGCAAAGGAGAGTAGATCTAGGCTGGATCGGAGTGAAAGAAGGCCAAATATGGCTGGACTAGAAAGGAGAAGTGCCTAATTGTCGTTGGATCTAGGTAAATCAGCCTTAATTATAGTATTTGTCGGTCATGTCGAGTGGCTCAGGTTTGAAAGGATGAAACCCACCACTCAACTCTCTAGAGTCAATTTTTGGGGGCTGAGACTCATCGTGGACTGTCAAAGGAGTTGGATTTGGTGGAGATGGGTTTGTGTTGGTCAGGTGGCTGGGTTTCTTGGCATCTCTAGGTTAATGATTAAATTTTTCATATCCCAATAACTTAATATTTTGAGAGAATCGGTAATTTAACATGGTATTAGAGTAGAATATTCTTAAGTTCGATCCTTATATACACACACACGCGTGCGTGTGTTTGACTTTTTTTTCTAGTTATTATAATTTACTACATAGAATTTATTTTAATATTATTGAAATTATACATTTATATATGAAAAATTTAGAGAGAAAATAGAAAAAATTAATCAAGTCTAAAAAGGATTATTTGGATAATTTTGTTATTAGCAAGAAATCTCACATATGAATAAAAAAAAATGTGTATTTAAAAAATAGCTAATGAGTAAAATATTATTTAATTGATATTTTAGCATATAAAAGGCTTCAATTTAGTTATTGTCTTTGGCCCAAAATGCATTGAGCCCACCCTGAGATCAACTAGAAATAAAAGGAAATGATTTTAAGGGCAAACATGACTCTTTTCTTCTATAAACTTTGTTTTATTTTATAATGTAGGCCCTAAATCTTTAAACGTATATGACAATTATCAAATGTATATAACATTATACACCTTTGTAACAAAATTGTAAGCAGTTATTTAGTTACAATGTAAATCTTAGTAAAATTTAAACTAATAATTTTCCAAAGGTATAATATTAGGTAGTCAAAAATTTTAAATTAATAAAATATTTCAATTTGGTAGTGGAATTGAAAAAGTGGATGGATTGCAAAAATGTAATTTGCTTATTTGAGAGAGTGAAGAATTTTAGATCATGGAGAAAAATGTAATTATAATTACTTGGAAAAGTACTGTCACTTTGTTAGCCTTCAAATTTTTAAAGAGAGCACGGTTCCTCTCCATTTCCGCCTATTTTGGGTGGATTGCAAAAAGTGGGTCAAGGAGAAGTTATTTCCATGCATTTCTTTCCTCCCTTATCAACCAAAAAGAGGTAATCACTCCTCTTTCTTTTCTCTTCTTTCCCCACCTTTTACCTATGTGCAAATTTATTAGTAGTATTTCTTGACGCGTAAAGACTTCAAATGGTTCATATCTCATCGAAAAAGAAAGTCCTCGAATGTAATTTCGTGGAAGTTTCTAGCCGATTACTTGGCAATTGTTTTGAAGTGTGTTATATTGTTTGGTCAGTTCACGTCAGGGGTCCACACATGTAAAATTGTGCGACTATTTGCTCAACCTTTTCCTTTCCGCTGGCGGAAGGCAACAAAATTCCTAGAATAATCATGTTGTTAAATATATCAGAGACTCACAAAAGGATATTGCAATCCCGTAGCCCAAAATTTTGTTGCACAGACCATAGCGCTCGTCGAAACTTCAATAAACCTTGTTGCAGCGATCTTTCTGTAAGTCGGAAACTAATTGGTAAAAGGAAAAAAGGATGAAGTCTTTATCTTCGGCACCATCGCTTCAAGAAAGAATTCTTCCCCGTTCAAAAAGATTTGTGCTCTCAAATTTGATTACCATATGCCTAAGGGTAGCAATTGGGTGGGTTGGTTATGATTTGAGTTAGGTGATAAATGAGTCGGGTATAAAATTGCTGTTGTTAAAATTTTAAAATACTCGCAAGTGTACGAACCGTATTTTTTGAATGAACGTAGAAAAATTAATTAAATCTTAATCAAATTAATCACAATCTAGTTTAATAAAAATTGGTTGTTTTGGAATTAAATAAACTAAACAAATGATAAAATTAAGCAAATAGTTAAACTAAGCAAAAGATATAAAGCAATAAAAAGATGTAAACAATCAAGGGAAATGAATTAAGGTTTTGGAATACACCTTATTAATTCATATCAGCACATATTTATGATCATTGATTTTTCCCAACCAATACATGATAATTTAGAAATTAATCTTGCTATCATGGAAAATATTCTCATTAAAATCCTTATTTTAGAAATCAAAAGCATGTTCTTCTTCGCTTCTTAAGTATAAAATTAAATCATCAATTGTATCTGTAGCCAAACAAATCACAAGATATATCCAATTCAAAAAATCAAATCATAAATTGTATCCATTGACAGACAAATTACAAGAGATATCTAATTTTATAATCAGGAATTAATAAACCAAGAATTCAACTAATTAAGATAAATCCTAAATCATGAGAAAAACATTATTGAACTCATATCTAGAATCTCATCTCAGTCAATTGATATGAAGTAAGAACAATTTAAATCATTAAAGAACAACTATTGTGGAAAAAATCAAATCACATAAATATTACTGATAATCCTTAATAAGGTTCCATCTTCAACCCTAATTATAAATTTAGCTACTCGTAGTAATTAAAATAAAATACAAGAATAAAATACTAAACATTAAACTAGACAAATAAAATAGAGAAAGAAATAGTCACAATGCTATCATGGAGAAAAGCTACAGAAAAGCCACATGCGGCACTGCCTTTTGCTCCAATTTTCTGTTTTGCATCTTAGCCCTAACACTAGCCTCCCTGAATTTTGCCCTAAAGAGCCTTTAAACAGGTCAAGGAATCTTATTACAAGTTGAATTCCCATTTGGAGAAAATCCCAGATTTTTAGACTTCACTTAACCGACGATTTTGACCTATTTAACATTAGAATTCAGACTTTTGGTAAACTACAAAGTTGTAGCTCTTTAAGTTAAATTTCCAGCCCAACTTGAATCATCTAGAATTGACATTTGAGCCGAAAGTTATGCCAAAAATACTAACTAATGTGCAGGCTGAAATCCTAATCAGAATTGGATTTGAATTTGGTGCAAATTTCCTTTGTTTCCTTACTCCAATTAGACTTAAACTTAATTGGGTTGGCCTTATTTAACTTCATCATGGACCTTATAAATTTAAAGTCCATTAACATCCTTCTTTGCACAAATCCACTTATTTAATTTCATTCTCCTACAAAAGATAAATTCACGCAATAATATTCAATTAAGCACAAAATTGATTATATATTCACTATTATTCCAAAACCAAATATAAAATACATGAATTAACTCAAAATAAGTATGATAATGCTTTCTAACAATGATATAAATATGCAAAATTAAGCTATTATCAATGCACATCAATTGCCCATTTATCCATTTATGATCCATTTAAAAATTTTTTAAATAACCATTATCTACCCAACCTATTTAATCTGAAACTCACCCATTTAACTCATTGTAAAATTCATATTTAGCAAATTAACGAGAAATTCTCTTACCTGTGAAAAAAAAATTTCACCCATACTATGCAAATCATTTGAGTTTTTTTTTTTTTATCCATTTAATTCAAATATTTAATTGGGTTGGGTCAAGACTTATTCAAATTAAGTGGGTTATAGGCCTGTTTATGGGCTTGGATAAAAATTTCCACGCCTAATTTTGAGGAAAAAATTTATCATGCATCTGATACATACATCCCCCTTCATGTAAGGTGAACTCTACAAGTGAGAGGGAGGAGACATGTACCGATGCATGTATTACCACTTCCATTTTGGATCACAGTCAATTTAGTCCTTATATTTTGATAGTAATCAATTTGGTCCCTAATATTTTAAACTTGAAATCAATTTGGTCCATATTGTCAACTTACTAATAGAAAATGCTTATGTGGCCAATGGTATGCATTGCTGGTAGACTTAAGGCTTAAGTCGATACTTAAATAATATTGAAAAAATTATTGACATTAAAAAAATTCCACGCCAACTAAAAATATAAAAACAAGGGTAAATTTCACTAATATACCTTAAGATTTGGGCCAATGTCAACCAGGTCCAAGTCAGTTCAAGTTTGACCAATTTGATCCCTAAAGCCAATTTAATCCCTAACAATGTTAACCTCAATTACTCTTTTTTTTTTATTTCTTTCTCAAATCCCCCTCTCTCTCTCTCTCTCTCTCTCTCTCTCTCTCTCTCTCTCTCTCCAACTCGAACCACTCTCCTCCCTCTCATCCCTCTGTTTCTCTCTCTCATCCATGTCTTTCTTCGTCTCATATGTATATATATCAAAATACCATCAATTTCCTCAAACTTTAAACCTAAAGCAAAACAAAAGAAGATCAGAACTACAAACAAAACCCATCACTCTTTTGCTCCACTCTCAGTCATAAAAGCTTGCTTCGTGGGGGGAGGTACACTTGCCACTTGGTAATAGCCATTGTAGCCTTTGTTGTGGGTTTTCGGTTTATTATTATTATTATTATTATTATTATTATTATTATTATTATTTGGGTTTTATGGCTAGTGGTTGTTTTCGGTGGTGTTGGTGGGTTCCAATATGGGGTGAATTTGCAGTACGGGTGGTTATGGGTTCCGATGTGGTTAGTGGTTTGCTATAGCTTTTTTGGATTTGGGTTTTGGTGGAGGATTTGGGTTTTGTTGTTATGGGCTTGGCTAGGTTTTATGGTCGGTGGTGGTAGTAGATATGTAGTTAGAGAAGGAAAAGGACGAATGAAGTGAGAAGGGTAACAGAGAGGGAGGAAACATCATCTAGGTTTGAGAATTTATAGTGATCGTGAGCTTCAACTTGGAGATTTTCCTCAGATTGGTAAACTTTGGTTGTGCTTTGAGAAGATGGGGATATTTTTTGCTTGCTTTCTAGATGGAGGAAGAGAGAATTATAATGAAGAGAGAGAAACTAATGGAGGGTTTAACAGTGTTAGGGATTATATTGTATTTGGGGACCAAATTGGTCAATTTTGAAATATTTTGGACTTTATTGGCATTGGGCCAAATCTCAAGGTATATTAGTGAATTTACCCAAAAAACAAACACTACACATACAAAATCAACCGGTTTTCTTTACCTCCACTAATCTCTCTTAGTGTTCTTCTATTCTTCTTGTTTACACTGTGTTGGGTTTTTCTCCAATTAGAGGGATCAAGAAATGTAGTTACCTCCACTTCGTCGATTACAAGTCAAGTTAGTAAAGATCTAAGAGTTCACATTATCTCCTCAACCATGAGAGTCCAATCATTTTACTCTTCTGAAACCAAATTTGAAATCAAATTTGAAATAAAATACAAAAATATTGTTCATAGATCCACATTTGCTTCTAGAGTTCTAAGCATGGGAGTTACGGTAGAGCTAGGTGGTGTGAGGAGGTTGTGCGAAAGCTGAGATTATGGGGTTGAAATCTAGTGGGTTTGATTTTATGGGGAAAATTGGTTTGTACATTGTGTTTGATTATTTTGGGTTTGGTTTGTTGGGGAAAATTGGTTTGTTCTTGGTTCAAAGCTTGTGTGATTTTTTGGGTTTGACTTAGTTGGTTTGTTCATCGCGTTTGATTTGCTAGGGAAAATTGGTTTGTGCATTGGATTCATGTTCATTGTGCTTACCTCTCTCTCTCTCCCTCTCTTTAATCTGCTGTTAGATATTTTGAAGGGGGGAAAAAAAAAACAAAAGGTGGAGTGACCTCTTTTCTAGTAATTGTTTTAGGCCTAAAGAACTAGAACATATTTGTTAATCAAGTCCATTCCATAATTTATGACTTAATCATGGTCTTAATCATGTCCATTCCAGTTACCACGTTCACTGAAATGTATGAACTAGCGTAATGAAGATCGTGGATTAGTGGCTGTAGACACCCCATTTTGCAACTTACATTTAACCAATATTAAGGGCAAAATAGTAATTTTGCACCAAGGGCATAATCATAATTTAATCATTTAGATCTTCGGGTTTGTGATACAAAAAAAAATTTGACACTCTAATGGTCACAACAATATGTCATGGGCCTAGATCGGACCATCCAATCAAAAGTTATCATCAGAAAAAATTTCAATTGTTGTGGCGCACCTACAAAAAAAAAAACAAAAAAACAAAACAAAACAAAATAGAGAGATAGAGACTTGGATATATGAAAACCAGGTTAAACATAAACTAAAACATGTAAATAAAACGAAGGAAAAGCAAACAAAAGCAAATTAGGGTTTCTGAGCAAGAGTATGCGTGCGCATATATATGGCATGTGTGCAAATCCCAATTGTATGTGTACGCATACTTTGAGTATGTGTACTCATGCAAGGAGCATGCATATGCATACACACCTGAAACCCTAACCCAGAAACTCAGAACAAAAAACTTAAAAAATAAAAAATCTAACAATCTAACATGCTTTAAACACAGACACTATATAAAACTAAATTAAACAAACATATTATAAACACCCTCACACTCACTCTCTCTCTCTCTCTCACACACACACACAATTAAGAGTGCAATAAATAAAGGGGAAGGGGATGAACAATATAAAAATATGAAAAAGTTTATATAAACAAATAGACCACCGCACACCCTTGGTGCAATGGGCACTCCACAAGTACAAGTGCTTGCGGGGTGTGGGGGGTTAAGGGCTAGGGTTCAAATCTTCAAGTGGGAGCTTCACACATATATACACTTAGATTAGGATAAAGTAGAATTTCTATCTTGTATAAAAATATATATAAACAAATAGAGATAAACAATATAAATGGATGAATAACAAAATGAATGGAACCATAAACACATTGTTCTTAGATGCCTAGAAGTTATGAGTTCTTCCCCCTAGGGGGTACTTCTCATAGAGTGTCTAGGTAAAGGTATGAAACCCATCTAGGAAACCCCACTAGCAATATAACGATATATACACATATGAACATCAAGATAAATAAAGGAACAAATAAACAATAAATATATATACAACTAGAGAAATACATAAAAGGCAAGCAATACAATGATAGAGCAAGGAATTTAAATGCAAGCATATAAAAAGACAATGAATTAAAGAGGCACACACACACATATAATGTTATGATGTAACAAGGAAAAGAGAAATGGGAAATGGGTATAGCTATAAAGAAGCTAACCCATTCCCTTACAACTTGCCCACTTACCCAAAATGGGTTTTTTTTTTTTTTTTTAATGAAGGAAAAGAGTAGCTGGAAATTTTTTATTGGAGAGGGGTTTTCTAAAGAAAAAGGGAGAAAAACTATTCCTAAAGAAATTCCTAAGAGAAAGAAGAGAATTTCTAGGTTTTTTGTGCATGAAATTGCTAAAATGGGGAGGGTCTATATAGGGATTTGAGGGAAATTTGAAGGTGTTGCTGGAACACCTTCCAAGCGGCCATGTGATGGTATTTTGGCAACATCATCACATCGTTCTCTACTTGCTCCCAAATTTTCCTATTTTGTCTTTTTTCCTGGTTCTAGTCTGATTTTCATGCTTCTATTTAGAGACCTTTTCAAGATTTCATTTCTTCAATCTTGATATCATTGGAAAGATCTGGATTTCTAGTTTCCATAGGCTTTGGTCTAGCTTGATTTGGAGTTACGGTCTTCAAGCTATTGCATTTGGAGGTAACGTTGTATAGAAAATTCTGCACTACATTTGTTGAAAAATTCATTTCTCTCAATCCATGGCAGATATCGTCAAGCCCTTTTTATGAGAGGAAGTCAAGAAGTCCTACTTAATCTTATCTAGACAGATTTCCTCTATTCTTAGTTGGTACATTTTTTTTGTGCAAAAAGGGTCCAAAAACAACTCTCTTTGACTTGAAAATAGTGAAACATTTAATTAGGGTTTTGGAATTTTATTGATATCTCATCTATTTTAACTCCGATTTTGGCCCATGAATTATCATTTTGAAGGGAAAAAATGACCTACAAGATGGTCTAAAATTTATCCCGACCGAACGGTCGGATCAAAAATCAACTTCTTGACCATCCCTAGTTAGGGTTTTTGGTCTAATTCTAGCCAAAAATGGCAAAATTGGCCTTGGATTTTCGGTCCACCATCCGATTAGGGTAAATTGGTCTATTGTAATTTGTTCCCAACTTTTTGGCTTTGAAAAACATGGTTTTCACAATTTTTTGTGTTTTAAAACATTATTTTAACATGTTAATTAGGGCTACATAAAATACAATATCGATTGTTGGGACTAATATAAATGGGTTTGATGAATTTGGGATATAGGTTTAGGATTTGGCTTTGCCGATAACCAGATCTCCAATGCAAGAAATGATGATCTCCAAAGGTTGCTCTATCTTGCTTGCCGAATGGATTTTTCGACAATGAGTTCTATTTGGCTGTGTTGCAGGGATTTTGGGTGGAGAGAGAGAGAGAGAGAGAGAGAGAGGGAGAACAAATCAAATGAGGTGAGAAAAAAAATGAATAATTTTTTTTTTTGCATAAGGTACATTGACTCCTAAATTTGGGAAAATTACACACACACACACACACAAAGAGAGGGGGGGGGGGGAGAGAGAGAGAGAGATAACAAATCAAATGAGGTGAGAGAACAAATGAATAAAAAAAATTTGCATGAGGTACATTGACTCCTAAATTTGGAAAAATTACACTTTACCACCCTAAACTATACACTTTGCCCCCTGAATTATGACATTTGTCACACTTTGCACCTTTAATGTTAGTTTTACTGATAAATTAGAAGGAAATTAATAGCACATGACTTGCACATGATTTTTTCTTAGGTGACACATTGTTTAAAGACAAAAACACCCTTTTCACAAACAATAAAAAGCAAAAGCTTATTTCTTTTTTTTTCTTTTTTCTTTTTTTTCATCTCCCTCTCTCCTTCCCTCCATCTTTTTGCTCTCTCTCATCTCTATTCTCATCTCAAAACCGAAGTTTCAAGGGAGGATATTTAGGCTTCCTTTTGGGTTAGATCAAAGTTCCATGGATGCTTGAAATTTTTGTGGTTTTGTTTGATCATTTGTGAAATATATGGATGATTTGTGCGTGATTTGGGCTTATTTTTCCTGGGTTTTGATTGGATTTTTCTGGGATTTTTTTTGGATTATTGGGTTCTTTTTTTCAATTGAGTGGCTTTGCTTCATGGTGTTCTTTGCAACTGGTTGATTAGGGATGCTTATGTTGATTTTGGGTGGATGTAATTGGAAGGTTGCATTTGTGTTCTGGGTGTGGGTTTGCTTAAGCAAAGGGAGAGAGAGACAGAGAAAAAGAGACAACAAAGAATAAATAAATAATATTTAAATGAAGTGGTAAAAGAATAGAGCTTTTGATATTTGGTTTATTGTAAAGTAAGGTGTTAAAATAGAGAAAGTAACTTTTTGAGTTACTAAAAAGTAAATTTTTTAGCATCATCTCTATGAATACTCTTACTCTCATTACATTAGTAACTTGTGCATGTTTAAATCCTATTAAGTTAGGCAATTACCGAACCTAACCCTTTATGAGTGAAGTCTTGCCTCGCATTGAGTTTCTTCCTTGCGAGCGGCCTAAAAATTGGTTTGTTCTCCAAATAGTGGCGTAGCTAGGAATTTATTTTTGAGGGGGCAAACAAAAAAATGACGTAACTATTTTTTTCTCTATGTTTTCCTAATAATTTCATCCTATATTGATTGAATAGTTTCACAATTGAGTGCATAATCATGGATCTCATTTTAAAGTTCTAACATTAACTTCATTGGAAGTAGGGGTGGCAATTCGTGTTCGCGTGTCGGGTTCGTGTCGTGTCAAGTCATGAGTATTCGACTACATAGGTCAACACTAACCCGACCTGTTTATTAAACGGGTCAAGATTTCTCAACCCTAACACGACCCATTTATTAAACGGGTCAGTCGTTTCGACCTGTTTATCAGATTTTATCAAAATGAAAAATAAAAATTGATGAAAAAACAAACAAATAAATATTTTTAATATAAAATTTAGAACTAACCAGTAACTGCATCACAAATAATCATTCAAAGTTAAAACATATCCCAATATCACAAATAATCAATCACAATATGTCAAATAAAATAAATCACAACAACTAATAAGTTTATATACCTAGAGTTTGAAGGGTATATTGGTAAAATATCATTTAATTAAACGGGTCAGACGGGTCAAACAGGTTCTATGTGTTCAACCCTAACCCAACCCATTTATTAAACGGGTTAGTCGTGTCAACCCGAATATGACACGAACCCGTTAAGCCTCAACCCATAACCTGCTAATTTCGTGTCGTGTCGTGTCGGGTTCGCGGGTCGTGTCAAATTTTGCCACCCCTAATTGGAAGTAAGTGGTAAAGAATTCAAAAGAGTATTATTTTTCTAAAGAATGAGTTAGTAGTCCAAAACATGCCCCAAGGACCTAGATTTTTCAAATTAAATTATCACCCATTAAGTTCAATGACTATGATTAAAAACAAAAATACTAATAATCTAAAAATTGATAAATAATAGACAAACAATCATTCATATTTCAATACATTAAAAAAAATACGATAAACTACAAACAAATATATGTTATATTATTTTTGGAGCAATACCTGGGAATGCTACACAGCCTACACGGCTAGGCTTACTTTTGGAGAAAATATTCTAACCATACACGTGATCATCAAGTGGAGGATTAATAAATCAAGTTGGTCTGCAATTATCAGTCACACTTTGTTTAGTTACCTTGTAAATAACAGAAGAGCAAGAGGAAAGAAAAAGAAGTTAGACGCAGCAGAAAAGAAGGAAAAAGGTGGTTCGACACTTCATTACTCAGTTGAGACGCCAAAGAGAGAGAGTCACCTGTAATGAGCGGAACGCTGTAACTGTGTGGTGTGGCACCGTCCAATAAGCCCTAGAAGTGGTAGGAGGAAATTTTTTTTTTCTCTTTTATTTGTTGAGACACAATTGGTAAGAGGAAAATTAGAATTTTTTCCCTTTTATTTGTTAAGATAATTGTGTCTAATTAATGTAATTTTTTAACATATACATTTATCACTAATTGGATTGTATATATTAACCGGGTATGTAGATTGGGGGGCCAAAAGGGTAAATGTCCCTCAGACATTTTCAAATTGGTTTGGATAACTCCAAAATCTATTATATCTCTCCTGATTGTTTTCCAAAATTTTGGGGGGACAAGGCCTCCTTTAGTCCCAACGTGGCTCTGCCACTGTCTCCAAACATACATAATGCACACCAAACAAACAAACAAAAGTCCCTAGCCCCGGAAGATAGGCCAAGGAAATCGAGAGAAATGACCATAAAAAATATCTCTACCATTGTGGAAGGTCTCGAGTTTCTTGCTTCCCTTCCATTTTCCCCGTGTCCGCCTTCATAGCCACCTTGATCTCTCTCTCTTTCTCTATTCCGACCACCTGTGCCTCTGCCTATCTCTTCAACTATACTTGCAGCTTCAGTTCTCTCCCATCCTGTCCTACCGAACTTTCATATTGACCATCAACAGCGACAGAGTCTAGAGAGATGCTGAACCGTGGGATGGCGTTTTAAGTTTTCAACTGCAGCAATGAATGCAATATTTAGATATACTAGTTACGCAATACTGTAATTGTGTGATTTCAAAACGTAATTAGGAAAGGCAACGCAAATTATTATACGTATTTGTTTAGCGAGAACTGGAAGTCAAAAAAGAAAATTCTCGGAATTTTCAAACCCACTAGCCCTCATTATACAAATTTTCTTACCAATGAAAATGAAAATTTTCGGTGGCACGTTTGGCCAGTTATCACATATCTTAACGCGGCATTATAGACTTGACTAATAAGTCTTAATTCCTGGAGAAAGTTTGGGGCAACAAATTTTTCTACCATAATTATGTTACAACTTTGTGTGGTAAATTGTGAAACGTAAAAATAAAATTGTAACTTTATGTAAAATTGATAGGCTGATTTCACAGAATTGAAAGGTTGATTTCACAAATTTTTATACTGTAATTTTTTTACAATTTTAATGTAATAGATTGTAAGTAGTAAAAAAAAAAAAGTAAGTTTATCACTTTCAAATAATCCCATTACTTTTTTTTTTTAAATTATGGGAAAATGTTTAGCTGAAATTTAAGTTGCTTACATGTGGTTTGAAATTTGACATTTTAAGTTAGCTCTATTAGATTTTTTTAATCCAATTATGTTAAAAACATGGTTAAATATGTAATTTTACTCAACTTTTATGCTTCTCTTCTCAAAAAACAAAAAATATACAAATACAAGATCAAATAAGATAATAATAAAAAAATTAAAAAAAAATCTAGGCTATCCAGCAAAACACTTGCATTATGAAATTTTAAACCAGAGGTAAAAAACTTAAATTTCGGTTAAAGATCAGGTGAGTAAAGTGTCAAACTTTAAGATCAAATAAGATTAAAAAAAAAAAAAAAAATCCAGCAAAACACTTGCATCATGGAATTTCAAACCAAATGTGGAGAACTTAAATTTCAATTAGACTTCAGGTAAGTAAAGTGTCAAATTTTAAATTATACGTAGGCAACTTAAATTCTAATCAAACTAATTTGCCCTAAATTAGTTTTTACCATTTATAAAAATTGTAATAATTTTGTGACACAAAATTTTCATTCTGTAATTACTCAATGCCGCGTTATAGACTTGACTCGGAATCTCCGCAGATAAATTTCAAAGAAAGTTTCGGTCCGTCAATGCTGCCCTCGCGGGGTCCATACTTTGGAAATGTTACTTGCTCATTAATTAAAAAAAAAAAGTTACTTGTTGGGTTTCAATATACTTTCAACTACAGCAAAAGAAATTTCCAAGAATCATCTTATTAAATATATCTATAAATATGGGCGCAAGGAGTCGCCAAAAGGATGAAATCCACGGTTTCAGTCATTCCCATTCAAGAAAGCCTACTTCCCCTTTCAATGAATGTCGTGGTTCACAAATCCTTGAACTTGTGCCCGATGATATTTATATTGTACATATGCTCCACTGCAGCTACCATTTCTATGGTTCTTCCACATGAAAACGTAGACGGAAATCCAGTTCCGGCTCTCTTCAAAGACCGACCGCCAGACTATCATATGTTTCTAATGTTCATCCTGTTCGCGTTTTTGGGCTCATTTAGTGCCTTGATGCTGCAACACAAGCCAAGGGTTGAAATTTTTTTCAGGATTTCTGCCATTGCTTCCATGTTGTCAGCACTTGCAATTGTATTCAATGCCGCAGCTCTCTGGTTTGTAGGCCCGCTCCTTAAGCACATCAATTAATTACAATGACTATGAATAAGATTTACTTATTATGTATAAATACAGTAGTGTTATAAATAATTCTGTTAAGTCTTGTTGTATGGTTAGTTATTACAAAGTTGTCTCTTTATTTACTGATTTATTTATTTATTATAATTCAATAGGATGGGAATCGTAAATTTGAACCCTAAATATTTTTTCCACGCAAATACTAGCTAGTTAGCTAGTTGGTTATAAAATTCTTGAAAATTTTAAACAAAATAGTGTTTCAGTCTTTGGTTAGATTATTTCTCTCACTACTCATGAGACATCTTGAAAACTCCATTTACGAATAGTATGGTAGATTAAGCTAGAGAACCCTGGGTTTATGTAATGCCACATACCAATTATCTCACCAACTAGGTAACCTAGTAGGGATGAATTTTCCCATCTATTTAAAAGGATTAGGATCCTCTTTCTTTTCAATTTAGTTTATTTTGTCCATTACAATTTGAATTAAATTTTAGAACACTAAAAATGTAATGTTGGAATATTAGGCTTGCGGGAAGGCCCAAGACACTTGTGTGGGTAACCCATCAGCTAAAAAAAGTGTAGTATTTCCAAAGACATACATATAAGATTTATAGAATGAGTTGGAATTTGGTAAGGAAGTGGTGTAAGCCCATAGTTTACCGCTCCAATTATAGTGTGCCACATCAGTATTTTGCAAAATAATGAATAGGAAGTATCACACACAATCACCACTCATCTAATTCCAAAAACCCATATGTTCTCTCACCAAACAGCCAACATGGGTCAATCTTCTTTAGATCAACCTTTCTCTAGTTACAACCATAGTCATCCATGGTAGTGACTCCAATCAAATCGCCTCCCACAAACGAAACTCAAAAACCAAACAGCCATCATAGCTCCATATCTAGCCAATTATCCAAACCCACCATTTCAAACTGATCCAAAAATCAAACCCAACTTCAACCACCTTCTCAAAGTCAAAATTAGTCGCAGAGAAAACCAAGTTTTGTGTCGTTCAAGGTGAAGGAATAAGAGTCACCACCAATTGTGGTGGTGGCGGTTACCGTCAAAGGTGTAATGTAGTAAATCTCAAGCTTGGGTTCCTCATGGTGAGAATAGAGAAGATGAGAGAGAAACGAGACTGGTGTGGACATGGTATCAACAATGGTGACCTCTAATGAGTGGCAACGACAAGCAAGGGTTGCTCAGCCATGGCTAATGGTTTTGCAATCAAAGAATGGGTGTGAGAGATGTTAGGGACATATTTGATGAAATTGGCTAATGCTTTGACAAAACACATTTTACTTGTAATTCGGTAGATCTAGGATGGTTTAAGACTTTAAGAAACATATTGTTCAAGTCAAGTATTAAAGCCATGCAAATCTGTCCAAAAAACAAGTGAAGAAGTGTTGGTCATTAAAACTCAATAGCTGTCTCGATAGAAGCCTATCTATCGAGGATTAATGTTGAAGCTCGACATAAGCTATATCTGTCGAGAATTACGAAATCATAATTTCCAGATCTGATTACACGCATATCCTTGAGTGTTTGTGTAGGTTTTTTTTTTCTCACAACCCTAGACATATATAAGGATTATTTTAATGGCCGTCTTAAGGCTTTTTTGTACCCCTACATGCATATTGTGACCGAAGACAAAAATTGCCCTAGTTCATCTTTCTCTCTGTAGAAGCTACTGCGTTTTTATGCCAAAAGTTTTGTGACCAAGGAGCTTCTTGATCTTCATGTTGATGAACTGAAGAACTTTGTAGCCAACATCTTCTTCAAGTTAGTGTGTTAGTCACGTATTGGGATTCATGCATCATTAGTTAGTCACGTACTAGGATTTATGCATTGAAAGGAGAGATTGCCGCTACAATACAAGTCCAATTGGGTATTAGGGTAAGGGTTCAATTGTAGGTTGGTATTAGGTACTGAGATTCTTTTTACTTGTAACTGCTTGTTTTGATAATAGTGGATTATCGGGAGTGGTGACCTTAAATTCACCCGGTGGGGTTTTGCCTTTGAGGTTTTCCCCATTTGTAAATAAATCACTGTGTCAAATTTATCTTCCACTTCATTTAATTTAGTTGGTAATTTGTTTGTGCTACCACGCTATGGCATGTTAAATTGACTTAATTAATTAACTTGGATAATTAATTAATTAATTTACCAAAGGAGTCAATACATTATTGGCCTATCAAGTGGTATCAGACCGGACACACTCTGATTAGGGTTAATCTTTGCTGTGTGATCCATTGACCCATGTTTGTCTTGGATAAAGGACAATCTCTTATTAGACTTCCTTTATTTGATGGCACTAACCATGCATACTAGAAAGTACGCATGAGAGTTTTCTTGCAGTCTTTAGATGAAAAGATATGGCAAGCTATGGAGATTGGCTGGACTAAGCCAAAGGAAGGGCCTGCTGATTGGGATGATGCCAAGATCAAAGCGACAAACTTCAAAAGCAAAGCATTGAATGCACTTTTCTGTGTAGTAACCAATGAGGAGTTCAAGAAGATATCTTCTATTGAAACTGCTACGGAAGCATGGACTATCCTCCAGAAAACCTATGAAGGGACTAAGGCTATTAAGGATTTAAAGCTCCTATGAATTGGGTTTGAGTAGAATCGGGAAAGGAAGTAAAAGCAAGAGCATGGCACTAAAGGCCAAAAGTAATGAGACTGATGAGTCTTCTGACGATGAAGATTCCAAGTTGAAATTCTACATCACTAGGCAGTTCAAGAAGTTCATAAAGAATGACAATGTGAAAGGATTTGATAAAGACTGTAAGCAATCCAGTTCTTTTCATTTCAAGAGCCAAGACAGAGGAAAGAAGGATGCTAAGGATGGCGGTCAATACACTATTCCCTTCGAACCAAAGTGCTTTAGATGGCAAGGTTTTAGACACATGAAACAAGCATGTCCAACATATCTCAAGTCAGTTGGGAAAAGTAAGGCCCTTGCTGCTACCTTGAGTGACATTGAGCCTGTGAATTGAGTCAGATGACAGTGATGACAAGGAAATTTTAAATGCCTTCACTACTATAGTTGGTCCTACTAAGGGGATCCTAGAAGAAGTAGATGAAGAAGAGGACTTGGTGGAATCTAAGTTCCAATAGATGGATGATCAGGATGACATCCATACAACTTATGCAAAGTTATACAAGGTATGTGAAAAGCATAAGAAATTGTATAAGTTGTCCACTAAGAAGCTTAGTGAAGTGGAGCTAGAACAAGAGGAGCCCTCTACCAAGGTTGATGAAACCAGCCAAGTCATTGGAGCACTGCATTTTGAGAACAATTTCTTGGCTGAAAGAACCAAGAAGCATGAAGCAAAATTGTGGATTTTGGAGGTATTTTGGGTTTTGGGAGGGTATTTTGGTCATTTTTAGGTTTTGGGGGTATTTTTGTCATTTTTTAGGTTTTGGGGGAATTTTGGTAATTTTTAAATTTTGGGGGGTATTGTGGTCATTTTTGGGTTTTGGGGCTATTTCGGTAATTTTTTGGGTTTCAAGGATATTTTGGTCATTTTTAGGTTTCGGGGGTATTTTGGTAATTTTTTATTTTGGGGGTATTTTGGTAATTTTTAGGTTTCAGGGGTATTTTAGTCATTTATTGGGTTTGGGGTATATTGGGTTTTTTTTAAGATTTCAAGGGTATTTTGGTCATTTTCTAAAAATTTAGTTTTTATGTTGTTTATTTAAATTTTAGATGAGTTTTAGTGAGTATTAGTGGGTTTATCCATTAAGACCCATATAATTAAATAACCTAATGGGTCTTTACCCATTTAATCCAAATATTCAAATGGGTTGGGTTAAAACTTGTAGGGACATTGGGCCCAGTAATTTACAAATGATGGCCCAACAAAGTCTATTGGGCTAAAAACCCAATCCGAGGACATCAAAGGATCTAGGAGTACATGAATGTACCTCATAAAGAAAATGTTAGGTAAAGATGTGATAAACAAGTGAACAATTATGTCCGAGGAAGAGATTTGTCCTCAGATATTAAAGTCCAGGTCATAGGAATAGAGGTTTAATATCCCTAGTCTATGTTATGAAAAATCCTATGGCTACGGGAAGACACGGTACACGTAGAGGACAATAGAAGAGCGGTGAAATATCTAAGGTAAAGCTGCTACCGCCGCCCACACATTAAAAACTCTGTCATTGATATATTGACTGCATTAATGGAGAAATGAGACCTGTGCATGAGGTTTGGAACTTGGTCCCTGACCCTAGAGGACTTCAAGGAAATTTGATGGGACAAGTATCCAAAGCCAGCGTTACAACCATGAGGTGGAAGGTGATAAAGAGAAGAAGATGAAGTATAAATAAGAGGAAAGACCTTCGGAAGAGGGAGAGGCTTCTACTTGAGAAAGAAGAAAGAATAGCATATGATAATCTAGCGATCTATGATTGTAACCAACCTTGAGAAATAATACTATAAACCATTCTCGGATTTTGTCTGAGGAGGAGCTTTCATTTATATTCTTATAGTTAACTCCTTGTTTGTGTCATTGGGCTCGAGGTCCATTCTTTCTTTGTTGTTTGAACCACCCTCAAAATCTAGATTTCAAGCCCACTCTCTACAAATTTATTGTAAAAGGCCTTTGAAGCCCATTCCCTTTAATTGTGAATTGGAGGTTCGAATTGTGTCTCTACAAAACTTATTTTCAAATTAATAATGGGTAGGTTCATGGATATGGATAAAAATTGTCACCCCTGCAGTCTATCCTAACAAAAATTAAGTTAACATAGTAGAGTTAACTATCTAACCTTAGCCAAAGGCCTTATAGTTAAATCGGCGCCTCCTCATATACAAAGTACTTAGGGGTCTAGGGGAGAAAGGGTTTGAGCTGCGGGATTAACAGCATGTTGTAATTATCTCTCAAAAAAAAAAAAACTATCTAACCCTAAAAATTTATGTTAACAAAATACGAAGTAACACTAACTCCATTTAGCTTAGATCATCCTAATCATGAAAATCACCCGATTCGTAAGACCTAGACTATAAAATTATGAAAACATTCTAGGTATTAAGCAGTACATTCTACGTTAGTAATGGATGGCTTCGATTGATCTTGACACCGAAAATTCAATTTCAATCTCCTTCCTTTTACAAATTTGAGTACCTTCTTCTTAGAATTGTTTGACAACTTACATTGGTTTGATTAGCCTACAAAAGCTAAGCTACAATGAAGATTCATTCATAAAAAGATAAAGAACTAAGAAAATTAGCATGCATAAATAAAGCTCAACGAACATCCGCTATTAGATACTAAATTCCACCATGAGATTTTTTTTTTTTTCCTTCCAAATCCAACTATAGAATGTATAAATGTAAAATACATTATATGTGTGTTTGGATAAGGGATTTGGAGGTGGGATTTGGGGAGGAAGAGGAATTGGGCAATGAATTTCTCAAATTCCTCTTCGGCCCTATGTTTCTCTCTCTTTCTCCCTCTATAAAGGTTTGTTTGGTTAGAGGAGTGAAAAAGTGAGAAGATAGAAATTTGTGGAAGGATGGAAAAGTGGGAGGATGGAAAATATTTAGTTTTCCCTCTTGTGTGTTCGATTGGAGGGGTGGAAAAGTAGGAGGGTGGAAAACTCTTTTGTTTGGTTGGAGAGAAAAAGGGAATGATAGAAAATGTAATTTATATAAATTGACTAATATACCATTGTTAAATAATATGTAAGAAATAGGTGGTCATGAATGAGTTGATGGGAAGGGGGCATTTTTGTAAAAGTGCAACTCTAGCACTTTTCTCCTCACATTTTCCTCCCACTTTGGGAGGAAAAAAAGTGTAGGTCTGGGAGAGAAAACTTTCTCCCGGATTTTCCATCCTCCCTATTTTTCTTCCTCAACCGAACAGTGAAAAAAAGCATTTTCCACCCCATTTTCCTGTCTCTATTTTCCATCCTTCCTATTTTCACCCCAAACGAACACACCCTAAGTGATAAATTCATTCTCAAAAGCTACCAAAATTTAGATATTTTAATTTTTATGGTGCACCTTTGGTGCTAGCAATTGTCTCTCGTGGTTGGGTTTTTGCTAGGTATGCTCTTGTAGCAAGATTGCATAAAGCTTTTTCTTTTTCTTTTTTTTTCCTTCCTAGTTATTGTGCGTTGATGGAGTTGAGAAGAAAGGTGACGAGGGAGACAAAGACGAAGAGAAGTTATGAAGTTGGGTGAGAGTATATAGTAATGAGAGAGGAGCTTATGAAAGAAAGAGAAATAATGTCATTAGTGTGTTTTCTATGCCATGTCAGACTTTTGGACCCATGTTTTTCAAAATATTTATATTAATGTTACTCGAAACTATTACTTCCGTAAAAACACCTTTTGAGAGGTTTTATAAATACATCAGTTATGCTAATCAAATGCCATTTTAACACAACAAAACTTACTTTAACTATTTTACCACATCATTTTATAATATACCCTACATAAAATATTCTATTTTAATATTACAACACATTAAAATAATATAATCCACCAATAAAATATCATTTAATTTCTCTAAACCCAAAACCTCTCTCTCTTTATTTACTGTACTCTGAACCAAAACTCATTAACCACAACACCACTACCCATAGCTCACCAACAACACAACCGCAAACCCACCACCACCCTAAAAATCCAAAAATACAACAACAACAACAACAACAACAACAACAACAAAAAAAAAACCACAACAACCCAAAAAAAAATCACCACCGAAACCCATAACCGCCACCAAAACCACAACACCATTGCCACAACAACAGCACATCGGAACCCATCAATTCACACACTACCCCACAACTCACCACATACATAAATCTCAAAACCCACTACCCCACAACTCACCACATACACAAATCTCAAAACCCATCCCAAAATTAAATAAAACCAAAAGCAGAATGTACACCAACATTTGGCTGATTGAGAGTGATCTGAAGGTGGTTTGGATGATGCAGGGAGGTTGACAGCATGGCATGGAAGATGATGTGGTGAGGTCAGTGGCTTGGCGTGGTGAGACCGGCAGTGGGCTGAGAGAGAGAGAGAGAGAGTGAAATGTGTTGAGGCAAGAGAAAATCTTAATAAAATAATGCTAAATAATATTTGTAGTTATGTCCGTACAATGCCAATAATAGAACATTACTGTAACACCATGCTTTTTTTTCTTTTTTCTTTTTTTTAGCATTTGTCACATCCCATAAAGCGAGAATTTTGGTGGCGTCAAATGCTAAAAATTTAGCTTTTGACACACCTGATGCTAGTGCTCTAAATCACTTAAAATGAGAACAATTATAAATAACTTATGAGAGTTCTCATAAGGTATTTAAAGATGGGCTCCCGAGTTTTAGGCTTTCAACATTTAAATCACGCAAGACAGTTTTCAAGTTCTGCTACGAAATGGGTCTTTAAAAGGCTTAAGAACTTGAGCCGAAGAAACAGAAATTAATAGTGCCTTTATGCGCCTGGACATATAAGGCCCAACGAATTTCTCTATCCATCTAGAGCTAATCTACTTTGTCAAGAAATCAACAGACAACAGTATTTCCGTATATATGGGTCCTTCAGGTTGGTGTTGTTTCGTAGTTCTATGTGTGTGGCAACGCGCCTCATTAACTTGTGGACTTTTACCATGCATTTGAGAACCAGAGAACAGTGGCGATAGTAGTGACCCCTGTGAAGGTTTTAAGTTTATACTTTTAGCTGCCAAAAGTTGATAGAGAAATGCATGGATTGATTCATACGCAAGAATTAAGAAGGGATCGTGCTCTCAGGATGTTGACCCGTGAGATCAGAAGCACCCTCGAAAGAGAAACTAATACACAAGCTGGGAGACGCGGAAATTTTCATGGGTTTTGGTTGTTTAAATAGATTTTGAAAATATGTTAAATATTTTTAATAAAAAATAGGCTATCACGTCATGAAAAAGATTTATCTCATTACTCTGTTAAATATATAAACAAGATAACTAAAAGAACTAGATGGAAAGGCTCCTAGCGTTCCTTTTTGAAAATTTACGGACCAATTGTGCATTTGGTTTTGTCTTAAGAAATCAATTTTTTATTATTATTTAATTTTATTTTATTACTATTTATAATTTTACTGTACTTTTGAATATTATTTATAAGTCTCATTATACTATTTCAGCTACTTTTTAATTTTATCTATATTACTTTTAGCAAAAAGTTCTCAATTTCAACTAAATAAGTTCACAAACAGGCACTAAAAGTAATCATTTAAAAGATAAAGGATTAAAAATACTCAATAAGTATTTTTAACTAAAATTTTAAACTTGTTCATGTGAGGGATCAAGAAAAAGGAGAATTTGTAAAATAATATTATTTTACAACACAATTTAAAAGAGTGCTAACTTCCTAAATAAATTTAAGATTATACTAATTAAATAATTATCATTAAAATAATATCATCATCTGAATTAAACCCAAATAAAGAAATAATTTGCTGTCACCAAAAGAAAGGGGCGGACAAACAAAACAGATTAAAGAGGAGAAGAAAGGGAAGTTGGTGCGCCACAGGGGGCCATGACCAACAAGGTGATACTGACGGTAGCAAACCGAGCTATCTGCCTTTTTATTTATTTTTCTTCTCTTTTCTTTTCTTTTTTTTTTTTCTTTTTTTGTTGTCTTTTTTAACGTTTTTTATATGAGAAATGTTAGCCCAACCAAAAGTTTCACAGCTCGCTACATGAGATAAAAATTGTAAAACTTTTTTTTTTTTTTTGATCAACGTGAAACTTTTTGAGTCATTAGCATTTCTCCTTTTATACTGGTATTTTTTTTCCACGGAAATGTCCAAATATTCACCGGTATGTTTGGAGTAGACAGGTGTTTAGTAAACTTCAAAGGGATTTCGATACTGGTTGACCCATCGCATGAGAAATATGGTTGGTACTTGGTATAGTACTCTGTTGACGTCTATTTTTGCTTGCATGCCAAAATATAAATAAATTAAGTAAAAAAAAAAAAAAGATGTCCTAAAAATAAAGGTCAACCATTTCGCATAGGATCTTCTCACTCATTTTGACCGTGCTGATTTATTTAAAAAGTAATGATAACTTTAGCATTTTTTTTCAAACCAAACTAGATCGGTAGGGTTCAATGATTTTTCATTGGTAAAAACATAGATGGAATCCGACATCTCCTTGCATACTAATTTACAAAAATCAAGAAAAAAGAAAAAAAAGAAAAAAGAAAAAAAGGAGTATTGGATATTTTTTATTTGTATTGGATCCATCTCACAACGTCTATTGTCACAACAATTTTCATAATTTTGGTCACAAGTTACTTACATGACGATTTGTAAATGGTGAAAAAAGAAGAAGGTAAATTCATGTAAGTTTACAATTTCACCACTCACAAATAGCCATATAGATAAGTTGTGGCAAAATTATGGAAATAGTTGTGATCCTAAACTTACTTTTAAATTTAATATTGAAACTCTGAAGGTTAGTGACATTATGTACAGTTAGTCAAAAGCAAATCTTACCAAGAAAAAGTTACTCAAATTAGGAAAGAGTATTTTCTAGTTTAATCGAAGTATAAATGTGTGTAAAGCTCTTTCCTAGAAACTTGAACCCTAACTCTTACCCTCCACAACTCAGAAGCACTTATACTTCTGAAGTGACCATCACACAAAGGGTATACGGCGGTAATTTTGACATCATTGATATGATATATTTTGATACCAAATGTTCCATCTACGTCCGGATCCATGTTAGTTTAAATTACTACGCCGAAGAAATACCAACACACTGTGATGGCGGTGCCGGAGATAATACTTCAATTCAGGATGACCTGAGTGATATGACAAAGACGACCAATAACGCAAGACAAGCGACACCGATGATCCAAAGAAGATAGATGGGAAGGATCATAGCCACCATTAATATGAATCCCAGAGTAGCAGCAGCAGATCCTATCTTCCCCAAAAGTTTGGCAGTCTCGGGTTGGGTATCGCTTTGCCAGAGAGCAGCTGTGCAACATACGAACCCGAATAAGTTCGTAATCAATGCACAATAAAGAAGGTCCTTAGTACCAGTAGATATGCCAAGGAAATCGACAGCAATGACAGCAGCAGTTGATTGGGCAATGACTGCAATGAAAATCTCTACTATTTTCATTGGTCTCGAGTTCTTTCCTCCCATTGCCTTTTCAATGTCACCAACCATGCTTCTGCTTTCTTCAACATCTATGTCTTTGTTTCCGTCTCGATTTCCACCTCCACCTCCTATGCCTCTGTCTCTTCCTTCATCTTGGTCTCCTCCACCACCAGTTATGCCTCCCTCACTTCCTTCATCTTGGTCTCCAGCTCCACCAGTTACGCCTCCATCACTTCCTTCATCTTGATCCCCTCCTCCACCACCTATACCTTCCTCTTTCCCTTCACCTACACTTGCAGCTCCAGTTCCATCCTTCTGTCCACCTGAATTTTCTTGTTGGCCTTCAACACTGCCTTTGGTTTTTGGGAAGCGCCAGGAAGACATCTTAGGTTTCTAAGTGTATAAAGTGTTGCGGATGAATCAAGTCTGTAAATAATAATCTTTATAGTAGAAGACTTGAAAGGTAATACTGTAATTCAGAATGGAAATAGAGAAGGCTAATGCAAGTTATATTGTAGTTGAATGGCAAATTCTAGGAAGTTTCAAGCCCAATAACCCTCAATATATAAATTGAAAACTCTCCAATGTTTCCATGCCATGTTTGTCAAGTTTTCACATATATCAAGTTCTGAACACGGTAAAGACTTAGAGAGGTAAATACCGCGTTATAGACTTGACTCATAATCGTCGCTTACAAATTTCGGGGAAAGTTTCGGTTAGACTATGCTGGCCATTCTGGGGTCCATATATACTTTTTGAAATGGATGGATTGCTTGTTAAGCTTTAATACACTTTCAACTTCGGGAATGCCAACGAAAATTCCTAGAATCATCTTGATATATATATAAATGTCAGATCTTGTTAAATATATCTCAGTAATAGTCAAGAGGATGAAGCCCGTACCTTTAGGACTTTCAAAATCCTTCAACTTTTTCCTTATGAAATCAATTGTTAGCATCTCATCCTCTGCGACTACAATTTTTATTTTTCTTCCACGGGAAAACGTAGACTGAAATTTTAGTTTCCGACTCTCTTCAAAGACCGACCACCGGACTATCATATGTTTCTAAAATTCAACCTGTTCGCATTTTTGAGCGCCTTCAGCTCCATGATGATCCAACACAAAGCAAGGGTTGAAAGACTTTGCAGGATTTATGCCATTGCTCCCATGTTGACGGCAATAGCAATTATCTCCTGCGCCACAGTTCTGCGCCACATCGTGACATTTATACGGCATTAAATTCAAAGAAATTGGCTGAATGCAAAAGATACCATCTTTTTTACAAAAATAATTTACAAATTGTTAACGTGGTTAGAGGTTATTGATAAATAAAACAAATAATATTAAATAATGTTAATGATGGGCCTATATGAAAATCAATAAAAAGATTATATTAATAGTTTGTTAAAATATTGTAAAATAGTCTAATTTATACCACCACCCACCCTTGATACGATAATCATTTCATAAATATAAGTACTTGTGGGGTGTGGAGGTAAGAGTTGGAGTTCAAGTCTCCAAGAATAAAACTCACACACATATACACATAAATTATTTTAGAGTGGAATTTTCTGTCTTGTAAAAATATATATATATATATATATATATATATATATATATATATATATAATTTACAGTCAAAGTCTAGCTTGTAACTTCATACATATGCATGAATACACTTAAAGATATACAATAAGATGCATAATATAATTTTTATATATATAATTTAAATACTATTGATAATTATTTTTATATTTTGTTAACTCTTTTAAAAATTTTGTAAGGATATTATCAAGTATAAAATGTAAATTGTTCATTTTTTTTAAATTATTGTGAAGCACTATTTTTTTTACAATTCATTTGTTCTAAACTTTTTGGTTTTTGTACTTAATATTTCACTTCGATGAATATTTATGATATAGTCCCACATTTTATTCTAAAATTAAGAAATAAAACTCTTTTAGAATAAATAATTTAGGATATATGGCACAAAATTGGAGTTCTAATTTGAAATTTTAATTTGAATTTCTCTCGGTTTCACCTATTATATATATATATATATAGTACCTCTTTTTTTTCCCCTTTTTGTCCAAGTAATTTAGAAATAGATTTAGATCTTTAAAGAAAAAAAAAAGTAAATGAAGATCAGTTTTTTTTTTTTGGTGAATAAGAATGATCAGCTCACGTTTTTTTTTAGAAAAAAAAAATGACCCGCTAATATTTCCTATCTAAATAAAATTTCTGGACCTCTCTCAATAAAATGTTAAAATGTAATTTGCAATTGTCAAAGTGGGTCCCTAATAAGTATCAACTAGGCATCAACAATCTAGCAAGTAAAGAAATAAGCGTTAGCAAAATGAAATTGAAGATAGACACCTCACATGCTAGGTGTCATTCAAGGAGTAATTTCCATCAAACTCTAGCAGTAAGTTCTGTAGTACTCTTGCAAACTTAATGCATCTATAAATAGATGTTATGTAATGAAAGGAATGAAAAAAATGAATTAAAATTACAATGGAATAGTTGTGCAGCAATACCATGTTCTTCTATCAATAAAAATATTTCCTAGAATTTTAGTTCATATCTAGTATACCTGTAACTTCTCCACAAGAGTAAACACTAAATTCTCCTCCTTGCAGTATAATTAAGAACTGGCACCCAACATAAAATACATGGTTATGTTGACCCAATGTATTCCAATCACCTCTGAAACTACTTGGAAAAGAAAAACAAAAATCTTGTTGACAACAATCTACAAGTGGCAGAGGTATGTATGATCAAAACAAAGAATTTCTTTGAATTTTCCAGTCTGCTGACTCTCACCATATAAAAACAGATCATCAAGAAAAAGGAAATGATTTTAAGGTTAAATATAATTCTTTTCGTAGTGTTTTGTTTTTCCTAATGTAGACCCTAAAGCTTTAAATGGAGAGGACAATTATCAATGTATTCACATTTGTTTAGCCTATAATCTAGTATAAATTAAACTAATAATTTCCAAAAGGTAAAATAGTAGATTTTCAAAATTTTAAAGTTGATAAAATGATTCAAATTTCGTGGCCGAATTGAAAAAAGTGGGTGAATTGCAAAAATGTAATTTGCTTAGTTGAGAGTGAAGAATTTAAACTTATGAGCAAAAATGTAATTATAATGCCTTTGAAAAATCAATTTTCAGTCTTTCAAATTTTTTAAAAAAGCAATTTCCTCTACCTATTTTTAATTGTAGGGAGCCATCATCGCATATAGGATAACTGTATGGAGCTATCACCACTCCCTATCCTAAGAACCAAACACAACGGTATTTTGTAAATAAGTAATTATCTTAAATAGATTAACTATTTCTTTATTTTCTGATCGCTTGGAAGGGACAATGAAACATCTTGTTCTTTCTTTAACAATTTCTGATCTCTAGTGGACCTCTTAGGAGGATTCGAACTCAGATGAAGTTCTAACCATCTATCAAAGAAAAAAGAATGAGTGGATTTTGTAGGATTCTCAAGAAATTCTTCGATTTCTTCTGGAAGCAAATGATTATTAATTTGCTTCTCACGTTCTGTGAGTAGCTGAGAAGTACCAAAGTGGTTGCAGGAACAATACACTTTGGTTACCTTACCGGCAAACGCTTCAAAAGGCAACCAGCTTTCAATGCTAGTTGAATCATGAAAGAGGGATCTTTCCCTTAGATTTAGACATGCCATTAGATTGACAATTTCAAAAAGTTGTTTATATGTTGGGAAAAGCACCCCGAAGGAAATAGCCTTATATTCTATTTTCTTACGAGATTTTAAGGGCAAAGAAGAGCATGCTCCTCTTGCCTGAAATAGAATTCGGCCTTCAGGGTCAAAGGAGACTCGAAGGCTTGTTAAGGAAGGTGGCAAGGGCCGACGAAGGAGGGAAAACAAATGACATTCAAAAACTAGTGGAATACTCTCGAAACCAATTCACTTGAGTGAGACAGAGAAGAGTGAAATTTCGTGTGTCCTCAAAGTCGTAAGACCATGTATAGGGGCTGACTGACTAGTGCCAAAAGGCCAAGGAACTTGGTTACCTAATGACAAGGGAGCCAGCAAGCGAAGCCCCGATGAACGACGACCATAACTATAACGGTCCTAAGGTAGCAAAATTCCTTACACATACTTACCCAAAAAAAAAGTGACTACACGAAGAGAACGCGAAAATCAAACTTGTTTGGTATGAGACCCCATTTTTCCATCAGAGGTTAAGAAACAAAAAATTCTAATGATCTAGATTTTTCTCAAAAATATTGGCATTTGTGGGTTCAATACAAATATGGTTATTTTACCCACTCTAGCTCCCTTGAATAGTCCTATTTTTCCTCCACAACAATAAAGGGCTAAAAGATCTACTACTTTAATTCCTGTTTCTAAAATAGATAATTTTGTATCTAACTGTATAAAAGCAGGTGCAGATCTTTGAATAGGAGATGTTATGTGAATCTCTATCCTAGTAGGAAGGGTAGAGCAAGCAAAGATAGAAAAAAGAATGTATTAAATATAGCACTGTTAGCTAGGGGAATGTAGTGAAGCTTCATAGGGTCTTTTTTTCCAAGTGTAGGTAGTCTGCATCTTCACAAACATGTCTATTTCAATCGACCGTTATAACCTATTGGGCTAGGTCATTTTAGGGCAAGCAAATCATTTATGATGAAGAGGATGAGTTTCAAGAGAATTATTCAGAGTTCTTGCAAAGTTGAACTGTACAGTACTAGACAAGAGAAAGATCTTCCAAAGAACGAAGGTTTTTTTTTTTCTTTTTCTAATAAGCCAATTTATTTGATAGAAAATAACTCCCCCCCAAACACAGATTACAACATTCATCATATTGTGCTCTCCAAAGAGCAACTCTTCTCAAAATCTCAAAAAAAAAATGCTGAGTTGGTAGGTCCCGATGGGGAAGTTATAGTTACCTTTCCATACTTTGTGTCTAGAGTACTTCACTTAATTTCCTCTGCAGTATTGGGCTTTGACGGTATCTAATTAATATAAAAAGAAAATGATGGGTGTAAGAATCCATAGACAACCATATCCCTCAAGTTGCACATTGCTTCTTACCACATCGTTTTAAATGAAGTTTTTTTGGAATTAACCATTCCCTTTCTTTTACTTTATAAAGAAATGAAATTATCCAAGGGATCGGAGGGCAAAGGCCTTTGGTTTTTTCATGCTCGAACAATGGTTTTTCATGTTCAAAACATTATGTCTGGATGATATGAATTGCCTAAACAAGAATTCTTGAACAACGAACAACCAGAGCTATGGGAACGTAAAAAAGGAAAGAGATGGATGGGCTTTCTCTCGCTTTTGGCATATCGGGCCCCAATTGGATCAAAAACAATTCTTAAATGAGGTATTCAACTCCAAGAATGAATCGAAAAAGAAATATTTACTAGTTCCTAGTGACCAACCGTCGCTCTATCAAATATTTTTAATCTCTACCCTATTCTCAATTTTGGAATACAAGGAAGGGTTTTCCATTTGTTTGAGACGAACGACAAATCATTTTAATCTCAATAACATGATAGGTAGTTGTTCTCTTAAGGCCCGTTTGGATGGAGGGGGAAAGGAGGGAGAGTAGAGAGACAGTAGAGTAGAGTTAGTTGAAAATATGCTAGTTTTGGACTAAATCTACTCTACTCTACTCTATTCTCACTCCCTTCCCCTCAATCCAAACAAACCATTAATATTGCCCTCCTAGTGTTGTTACTTGTTAGTGTTGTTCAGTTGAGCAGGATGCTACCCTTGATCAGGCTTTTTGTAATCTTTTTCTTCTTTTCTCTATATATAAAAAGAGCCAATAGGCTCGTAAACAGTGTTTTGAATAGTGTTTTTGGTTTAGTGAGCATTCCTTTTTCTTTCTTTTTTTTTGGTTCAAGGTCACCAATTTGTTTTGAGCTGCTTTTTTTTTTTTTAAGATCTTTATATGTTTACTTTGTACTTGTAACGTAAGCTTTATATACACACAAAAAGTGACAAATATCATATACATTTGCAAATATATATATATATATATATATATATATATATATATATATATGTATATATATTGTACAAATTTGCATATGTGTACAACATTTGCCAATATTTGGTATTAATTTGACACTACCAAACCATGACACATATGAAAAGCTAAACCAATCAACAAAAGCTTGGAATGATTCCTCAAAGTCTAGCATTTTAATCGTACTTTTAGATTAAATTTGCAACGAATCAGCCTCCAGTTTTACAAAATCTATTTGGTCCACTTAAAGTTACACATATAGCTTGAAATTAAATATGAAAAAGCTCCTATCATCTAGTACATACCACAAAAAATTCGGCTTAAAATAAATTTTCTATAATTTATTAAAAATTATGTAGTGGAGCTAACTCAATCTTTCCTTGACAAATTTAAAGTCTCAAAAGAAAATTACTATAATTTTAATACTAAACCAAATAAGTCCACCCAACCAAAACCCGTACAAAACCGTTAGTCAAAAAGAATTGTAAGAAACGTTTCATACAACCCATGTTTTAAACTTTGCATTACCCATTTTAAAACAATAATGGGTCCGAGAGATATCACCGGCCTTATCACCTCCATTTCAGCAATTTATGGGAATACTTGCTGCCTCCGATAATTGACATGGTGCTATGGTTTAGTTTGCTTTTGGTGACGACAATAGTTGGTGGTGAGAAAATGGGGTCTTCAATTGGTCGGCCATGTGGTGGAGGAAACAAGAAGAAGAAAACGAGAAAGAGAGGGTAGATGGAGATGCAGGGGCGGCCCAACAAACTTTGAGGCCTAAGGTGATATATATAAATGAGACATATTTTGTATTAATTAAATAATATTTAACTAGTTTTTAATATCATAATTATTATATAACAAAAATGCATTCTTTTTATCTTGTAATTTTTTTTTTTTTTGAAGAAATGCTAAAATTATAACAAATTTTACTAAAAAAAGGGACAAATGTTGTAACAATGAATGTGATTAATGATACTTCAAGAAGATAATAAACAAATATTTAAATGAAGGGTCATGCTAACGAGTACCCTTATGGCATTGGTTAACAATCCATTTTAAGAAAGTTTTGATATCACTTTTATGGAAAATGAAAAAAACTGTCAAAATATTATTTACTTTTCTTTCTTTCTCCATAAAAACTTTCTTTAAATGAATTATTAAACAATGCCCTAAGGGCATTCATTAGCATTTTCCTTAAATGAATTATGTTAAAGATATTATAAATTTTACAACAAGATGCTTATAAAGATGTATCACTAACTAATTTAAAAATGCATTTAATAGGTTGTTGACATCTACAAATCATATTAATTGTCACATCAATTTGTATAAAGGTTTTAAAGTAAAATTTAAAGTATTTATAGTATTTTCCTATCTAAATTATTTCTTGTAATTTTTTTTATACAAGATAGAATTTTTACTTTAACCTAATCAAAGTGTATATGTGTGTGTGAAACTCCCTTCTAGAGACTTGAACATCGACCTTTGCCCCCCACACCTCACATATTTTTTAGCCCAATGTATTTAAAATTGTAATATCTCTAGCATTACTCAATTCTTTGGTACTTTTTAAAAATAGAAGAAAAATGTAAAAATAATTTTTTCTCCTATATCTCAAAAAAAAATTAAAAAATATATATCTCAATTTTTGCCCCAAAATTTGGGAGTCTTTCTCTAATAGGGGGCTCTAGGCAATTGCCTAAGTGGCCTAAGCCTAAGGCCGGCCCGTGGAGATGGAGATGGAGATGGAGATGGTGAGAATGTGAAAACCAAGGAGTGTTGGAGCAATATGGGCCACTTGTTAGAAATATCTTAGGGAGGAGATCACAAAAATACCCTCAATTAAAATTATAACGTCTTAGCCCGGCAAAAATAGTTAAATACCACTATTTTTCGAAATTATTTGAGATAAACTTTGTGCATGTAAAAATAAAATTCTTCATGGATGAGATTTTTTCTATACCTCATCTTGACTGTTCGTTCGTTCTCTGTGTGAGATTTTTTTTTTTTTTAAATGACAAATCCATGTGAGAGTTTAAGAGTTCACAACTCATGTTCTCCCTCATAAATGGAAAAATCTCTCTATCTCTCTCTCAATAAACCAAAACTGAAAACCAAATGCAAAAGAATACCTCAAACCTCAGATTTTTGTACTCAACGTTGGGAAACATTGCCATTCTCTCCGTTCAAAGCATGAAGAAGAGATTTTTTTTAATCTTCCTTTGGAGCTGCTTTAAATTCATTATGCTACACACTATTCTTTTAGGTTTCTTGATTCTAAAAAAATTGTAGATCTATGTTATGCCTCTCTCCTCTATTTCTTTTTTTTTCTATGTAAGCTAAGAAAACATTGCTTTCTCCGATTTATCTGATTGGTAGTGGTTGGAGATAGAGAACAATGCTGCATATTGGAATATTATTTTATCTATGTAAACTTTGAATTAGAATGTGGACAGTAAATTACCAATTATCCTAAAATTTTAAGCTATTAGGAGGTGATAGATTTAATCATTTAATTGTAACAATCACCCTCACATGTGGGCTCAAACTACCTAAATTAGAGTGTGAACCGTTAAATAACCAACATTAGAGTGTGAACGATTAAATTATCAATTCTTACAAAAGTTTAAACTATTAGAAGATGATGGATTCAATCATTTAATTCAACACTCACCCTCACATGTGAGTCCAAACTACATTTTAATAGGTGGGCTTCACATATGGGCTTAAACTAGGGGTGTCCACGAGTCGATCGAGTATGTGCCCAACCTGGACTTGACATGACTAACTTCGAGTAGGGAAGAAAGGAGCCCACCACCAACCCACCAGGCACATCAGATCAAGCCTCACTGGGTGGTGGTCGAGTGTTGGGTTTGTCAGGTTTATGATAAAGGGGGGTGATTTCATCAAATTTGGCCAAGATCTCCTTATATTAGTGGAGAGAGAAAAATATTGCTGAAATGAGACAAAGCCACCGATATCTGACCAAAATATTAATGCAGATGTCAAAGGAACCTTCAAATGGTCGGAGAACTTGCCCAAAAAAGGGTGGAAGAGATGGTTTTTGGACGGGTTAAATTTGTCGAGTCTCAAGCTCTCTCACCCATCACTCGAACCGACTTCATTAGGTTTACAGCTTTCAAAACTATCGCCAACCGGTAGCTTCATCAGTCGGATGGCGGCAAGTCAGTCAGTCTTAGACAGTCCTAGGCTCAAACTACCTTTTAATAGGTAAGGCCTAACACTTGAGATTTTAAATGGAAGATAAAGTAGAGAAGACAGTGATTGAACTCAAGTCCTTTTGCTTTAATACAATGTTAAATTATCAACTTTCCTAAAATTTTAAGTTATTAGGAGATGATGGATTTAATCATTTAATTTTAACATGTTAGAAGTATATAGTTAAATAATATCATATCCAAACAGTTTAAGTTTTTGGGAGAATCAGTAATTTAACATAGTATTAGAGCAGAAGTTCCTTAAGTTCAATCCTTTTATATATATACACACTTTTTTTTATACAAGATAGAATTTCTACTCTAGCCTAATCTAAGTGTATATGTGTGTGAAACTCACTCCTAGAGACTTGAACCCCGGCCTTTACCCCCCACACCCTACAAGCATTTATACTTGTGGAGTGACCACCACACCAAGGGTGCGCAGTGATATATATACACACGTTTGAATTGTATTACTATTTATTATAATTTATTGCATAGATTTTCCACTGCCACATAGCACCACCAATTCGGCCACCAATCCAAACCCATAACCACTGATTCAAACCCACAACCACTAATTCAAAACCACAAAGAGAGAGAGAGAGAGAGAGAGAGAGAGAGAAGACAAAACCCATGCCACCACCAAACGTGGATCTGCCAAAAGATCCATGACCCACGATGGTTAACCCACGCTAGTGGCAAGGTCTGAGGTGGGAGAAGAACTAGAGAGAGGAGAGTTAGAAATAAGATAGAGAGAGAAGAGGAGATAGAGAAGGAAGGTCATAAATAAATAAAGAGAGAGAAAAGAGAGACAGTAAAATAATATATATTATTTTACAACCACTAGTACAGTAATTCCTAAAAATACCAACTCATTATTAACAATTGCTAAAAATCTTTAGCATTATCAACCCAAAAAAAGTTGTATTTGAGAGTATTTGGTTGTAAAATAGTAATTTGGGGATTTACAAATGCTTTTATTTAAGAGAGTGAAAAGTATAAAATGATGGGAAAAACATGTAAATTATCATGACTTGGAAGAGTTAACTGTCACTTTGTTAGCCTTCAAATTTTCAAAGAAAGCATGGTTCCTTTCCATTTCCGCCCAATTTGGGTGGATTGCAAAAAGTGGGTCAAGCAGAAGTTATATACTCATTTTTATGCATTTCTTTCCTACTTATCAGCCAAAAAGAGGTTACCCCTACTATTTAACCTATGTGCAAAATTTATTGATAGTATTTTTTTTTTTTTTTCCGCATAAAACTGGAAACTTTATGAAACTAAACACATAACAGAGTTTACAAATTACAACTACACATTACTGAATAACACAGCACATAAACAAAAACTAAAACAAAGACTAAACAGAAACCACAACTACACATTACAGTACAACACAGCACATAAACAACAGCTAATCCCTTGCACAAACTACACAGGATGAGGCAAAGCCCATGGAATCCCAGTAAATACATTGCAGCAAAAAAGCGGGGCATGTGTCATATAAAATTTCTCTCTCACTTTGAGATGCTTCCCTTTTTGCCAACCGATCTGTACATTGGTTGGCTTCCCTCCAAACATGCTCAATGTGTACCGTCCAAGGTCTGGCTAGGAGCTACCTGCAATCCAAGATTAAATTAGCGTGTTCAAGTGGGCACTCTGTATTTTCATCCTTTAACCGGGTAGTTGCTAAAAGCGAATCAGTTTGTAGATAAACATATCTGTGCCCCCTGTTCCATGCTTGAATTAAAGCCTCACGAATGGACCAAAGTTCTGCCACTGTGTTGTTTGTGTTACCTAAATGCAACGAGAAATCCCACAACCAGTTTCCGTTACGAGTACGAGCTAATCCCCCAGCACCAGAATTTCCTGGATTACCTTTGGAGCTGCCATCCGTGTTTATGGAGATATAAGGTATTGGACCGGAGTCCAGGAAAATAGGATCCTTGTTGAGTTCGTTGCAAAGCTGGTAGGGACATAGCTCAGGAAGTAGAATTCTGTAGCATGGGACAAAGCATTTTTCTTTATGATCTGATGAGGTATATCTTGATTATTAAAAACCAGTGAGTTGCGTCCTAGCCAAATAGACCAGATAGTGAAAGCAAATATTGTATTCCATGGAGTGTAGTTTGTAACAAAAGTGGAAGGAAAATTTAGTTTGCACCAGAGATTAATAGAAAGTATGAAGAAGTTAGGAATAAGGAACTGAGAAGGAAATGAAAGCCAAATATTTCGAGCAAAGATACAGTCCCTAAGCATGTGGATGGGGCTTTCACAATCATTGCAGCGTGGATAAGATTGGTTGGTGGAGTTTAGGTGAGGGAAGAGATGGCTCTTGTAGGAATTCTATTGTGAACACATTTCCATATAAATATTTTGATCTTGGGAGGTAGTTTAAGGTTCCAAATCCATATCCAAGATTCATCTCTATTTCTTATAACCTTTGTGTTCAGATTTTGGACTAGATGATAAGCAGATTTCACAGAGCAAATGCCTGAATGCAAATTCCATATTTGTTTGTGCTGAGAAGAGTTAAGAGTTATTATAGGATAAAGGTATAGCATGAATGAATTGGGTCACTTCATAGGGTAATATTATGCTAGTAAGGGATAAATCCCATTGGTGATTATCAGTAATCTGAGGACGGCTTTCCATGAGTGGGAGCCTCTGGTGGAATTGGATAGAAGAAATTCAGTATTATGGAAGTGTTTATGTTTTAAAAAATTTGTCCAAAGGCTGTTTGAGTTTTTCCATAGGCACCACGCTTGGTTGGTAAGGAAGGCATCATTACCGTATTTTGTATCTCTAATGCCCAAACCCCCAGAACTTTTAGTTTTGGTTATTGTTTTCCAGGCAAGAAGATGCACATGTTTTTGTGTTGGTGTATCCCCCCAAAGAAAACTACGTATTGACTTATCTATAAGTTCCAAGACTTCTCTTGGAAGAGTAGTAGTTTGCATCCGGTAATAGGTTAGTGGTGATAAAACTGATTTGATGAGTGGAAGTCTGCCCACTTGGGTCAAAAGTTTGGATTGCCAATGCCCAACTTTGTTGTTGATTCTATCAACTAGAGGTGCGAAAGCATTATTTGTTTTCCTAGTCGTAAGCAGAGGCATCCCTAAATATTTTCCGAAGTCTGTAACTATTGGCATTTGAAGATGGGTGGCAATGGTTTGTTGCACCTGTGCTGGTGTGTTCCTGGAAAAGAAAATTTTTTATTTTTCTTTATTACAAACCTGACCCGAATACAGAAATTATGAAAAAAAAAATTAGGAGAGTGTTGCAATCAGGAATGGTGGCATGAGAGAAAAGAAAAATGTCATCAGCAAATAATACATGATTAAAAAGGATAGGATGTCGACCAACTCTAATTGGTCTTACATGTTTAGAATGAAGAGCTTGATCAAAAGTTAAGGATAACTGATTTAAACAAAGAATAAACCTATTCTTTGAAAAAAACCAGATTGAGAGGGATGAATCATGGCAGGTAGAAAAGGTTTAAGCCTATTTACTAGTAGCTTGGTCAGGAGTTTGTACAAGGTATTACAAAGACTTATTGGTCGTAGGTGAGAGACAGTTTCCGGATTTGAAAATTTTGGAATTAAGACAATTTTAAATCCGAGTTAAATCCTCTGGGATACGAGTAGATATGAAAATAGTTTGGATAAATTTGCCAACATCATTTCCCAAACTATTCCAGTTGCATGCTTTGAAAAAATTGTGCATGAAAACCATTCGGCCCTGGAGATTTTAAAGGATGCATGTTCCATAGAGTAGCTCGGATTTCATTTATAGTAGGGAAATCTAACAAGGGGTTGTGAAAGTTTTGAGTATTAAAATCTGAAGAAGAATAAAAACTCTGGGGAGGAGAAAGTAGCGAGCGGGAAGAAGATTGGAAGATGCTTTTTAAGGTATTGAGGATGGGGGTGTGAAGTGTTGTTTCCTGGACCCAAAGGAGCTCTCTTTATTTTCGTTTGAACATGGAAAAACTTTGTGTTAGCATCTCCATAAGAAAGCCATAATATACGAGATTTCATTTGCCATAAGAATTGTTCCTGATAAAGTATAATATTGTATTGGTGGATGAGGTGCTGTTCCAGTTGCATTAAAATTGTAGAAGGCCTGTGACTTAAAGCTTTTTAGGCTCCCACTAATCTAGACCGGATTCATTTTTTGTTCAGGCCCACTTGACCAAACGTGTTAGAATTCCACACTGTGAGGCAGTCTTGTAAATGATGGATTTTTTTTTTTTTTATATATATATATATATATAGAAATTGCCAGTAAAAGTATTGGAGTTCATGACCTGTGGCTCACGATTGGTCCAACAGTTTTCCAGCGCTTGTTTAAAAAGAGTGTGAGTTTGCCACATGGGCTGAAAAAGGAATTGTTTGTAAAATTGGCAGTAAAATTAATAGTATTTCTTGACGCGTAAAGACCTCGAAAGGTTCACATTTCATCAAAAAAAAAATAAAGTCCTCAAACGTAATTTCGTGGAAGTTTCTAGCCGATTACCTCGCAATTGATTTGAAGTGTGTTGTTATATTGTTTGGTCAGTTCACTCTGGGGTCCACAAATGTAAAATGGTCGTACTATTTGCTCAGCCTTTTGCTTTCTGATGTCGGAAAGCAACAAAATTCCTACAATAATCATATTGTTAAATATATATCAGAGACTCACAAAAGGATTGCAATTCTTTAGCCCAAAGTTTAGTTGCACAGACTATAGCGATCCTTCGATAAGTCCGCAACTAATTGGTAAGTTAGAAAAAGCATGAAGTCTTCGGCACCATCGCTTCAAGAAAGACTTCTCCCCAGTTCAAAAAGATTTGTGCTTTCAAATTTGATTACCATATGCCCCATAGAATCAATCGTTTGCATCTCCTCCACCGCAGCTTCAATTTTTATGGTTCTTCCCCAGGTAAACGTGGACGGTAAGCCTGTTCCAGTCTTCTTCAGTGACCAACCATCGCTCTATCACATATTTATAATCTGTACCCTGTTCGCATTTTTGGGCGCCTTCAGTTCCCTGATGATCCAACACAAGCCAAGGGTTGAAAGGTTTTGCAAGATTTATGCAATGGCTTTCATTTTATCGGCACTAGCAATAGTCCTCTACGCCGCAGCTCTTTCTGCTTTCACCTAATTACTATGAAGATGAAGAAGATTTAGTAGAGTGAGAATATGGCGAACCCCAGTGTGTTCCAACCGCCTCTTAAGGTCAAACTATGGGTGGCCGACGTATGTGTCTCTGGTTTTTTTAGCCCCGCTCGTCAAAAGCAAATCAAATCCAACACCGCATCTGGGCTTGTTTAAAAGAATTGTAGTCCATTCTTAAAAAAATTTGCTCAATTACTATGAGCCATGTTTTTTTTTTTTTTTTTTTTTGGGGGTTTCCTAACTTGTCTTTTTCTTTAAGTTTATTGCTCAAGTGTTGGAACTTGGCAACGCTCTGTTTGATGTGAAACTATATGTTTGAATGTTATTAAATAATTTGGGCAGATTTTCACTGTACCTTGTGTGAGTCTAACCAATTTGGTGCCTCCGAATTAGTCTTAAAAAAAAATAAAGGGGGCATTTAAGAGGGTAGTACCTTCAAGATGAGACGAATGGCCATCTGTACAAATGGCATGTGGCAGCAACGATAAGTCATGTGAGAGCAGTGTCCAAAACGGTTGAATTGATGGGGAAGCTCGGACGAAGCACGAATGGTCGAGTCATTTTGGCAGATTATTGTTTACGGGTAAGTATATATATAATTTCTGATAAGTTATTTGGCTAAATACGGCCATTGTAACACCACAGTGTGTTCGAAGGAGACTCTAAATTAACTATTAGGTCCATAACAGTGGGAGACTCTCCCCTCTCACTCCTTGGTAACCTTGTTAAAGACTTTTAAGTCTATTGCTGGTTTGTTAGAAATCTACTTTATCTCTCGTACTAGGAGGCAGAAATTTTGTAGCCCATATCTTGGAGAGTTCGATTATCTTTCCATTCTTCAATCTCGATGGAGGACGCTCTTCTAGTCATTTTAGCTTTTGTTGTAATTTATTTCCCTTCTTAATCAATAATATCAGTGATACTATTTCTATAATAAAAAAAAGTTTTTCTAGAATTCAGTCTTCCGCTGCCAATATATAGAGCATTCGTATCATATTATACAAATCATCTATTTTATCATAAATTTTTATTTTTTTTGTTAACCATTTTGCAAGACAAACACACATTTAATTGTCTATTCTAGACTCTATTGTATTAGATTATTATTTTTTCAATTAATTTAAATTTCAGTCAAACCACATGTGAATATATTGTAATTTGCTATTTTTTATATAAACTTGATGAAAAATATATGGTAATTAGCCTCTAAAATAAATTGGGAGTATAGCCACCTCCAATGACATCTTCTAGACCTCATAAAAGTGGGAGTTTTGTACACTAGATATAAGTTAATTAAGAATATATTTATATAAACTTAAAATTAAATGTTTAAGTTTCTAAATAATTTCATATGATATTATTGATAATATAGATAGTCCCTTCATTGGAAGAAAAAAAAAATCATAGATTTGTGAAAGGATAAAATACTTTAGTAACGGGTTTACTGTGTATAGGAAAAGAATAAATTAATCAAGTATCTTGTGAACAATCTCAGTCTTTCTCGACAAGAAAATAAACCAAACTTGAACATGTTTAGTGATGAGTTCAAATTTTGCCTGTGTTCAAAATAGATATATACGAAGAAACCAAAAATTATAGTACTCGGCTCAAATAGATTTAAATGAAGAAGCTAAATATTATAGTACTCGGCTCATTTAAAAGCAATCACCAAGCAACAACACCAGACTCACCTATAACACTAGCAACAACCACGAGACCGTATTGCCATTAACAAAGCCAACGACAACAAGATGAAAATAAGAACAACAGTGGAGTCATCGTGACTAGGTTTAGTGAGGGCTAGACCATCACCACTTCTACTTCGAATTAGGATAAGGATGGGGAGGTATCACCCCTTTTCACTACTGTGATGTCTTTGATAAATGGCATCAATGGTTCTGGCAAATTTAAATGGGTTTAATGAATTTGGGATATAGGTTTAAGATTTGGGTTTTTGCCAGTAATTTGATCTTCAACGTTGGAAATGATGATCTCTAGAGGCCGCTATGTCCTGCCTGCCGAAGGAATTTTTCAACAATGATTTCGATTCCGCAAAGTTTTTGGGATGAGTGAGAGAGAGAGAGAGAGAGAGAGAGAGAGAGAGAGAAAATCTGACGAGGTGAGAAAATGAATGAATAAAAAAATTATTTGCATAAGCTATAGTGACTCTAAATTTGGACTAGAACTGTAGTAGAATCTCATTTTGCCTCACGGGTTCATTATTTGACGTGGGTGATCTTTTAGCTTCACTGGCTAAATTTTCAGTTTTAAGTTATTTTGCACTAGCTAATGTGAATGCTCTGATGTTATTTGGTGGAAGGAGGGGACATAAGGAATTAAATAAAAATAATACTAAATAGATGAGTCAGTTCGGAATTGACTATTGAAAATAACGCAATGGTTCCATTTTAAGTTGGCATTCGCAACGTATAATAAAGATTCAATGATTCTCTTACAATTCAACTGGTTGACATCTTATGGTATTTCTAAAATATCTTGGAGTTCAAATTTCTCATCACTTGTTATAACTAAAAAAAAACAAACAAACAAACAAACACTAAGCACTTATATTTTTGCCAAGAAAAAAAAAAAAGAGTAGGCATCTCTATTGTACAAATGTGATTATAATGATGTCAAGTATTACAAAACACTGAGTCCTTTATTATGGAACTTATAGTTCCAAAGAGAAGTTCCTAGCTAGTTGTTAGAGGCTACTTGCCCTATGTAGATGCAAATAAATCAACATTTTTTTATACCAATTTATGAAATGATGGAAAAATAATTAAAAGTTTGGCAACAATTTAGCCGGCCATTATTTTCGACTAGTGGATAGGATTTAGTGAAAATAAATTTTGTTATATAGTAACCACCAAGGTAAGGAGTGATACTAAAAGCAAATTATTTTATTGGGTATATGTATTGTTTTGAGATGGTAAATAATGTATTGTGAATTTTGAAATATAAAATATGTTTTTGTTAAATCCATCTAAATAAGCCTATGAAAAAAAGGTTGGTCGTTCAAAAATGTTAGGTTCATAGAATTGTATTGGCAAACCACCAATAACTGTAACACTTAGAATCTTATTTGGTCTTGGTTTAGTATTGAAAATCTATCAAAGAACTAGACAATAGAAGATTCAAGTTGTGAAGGACTCAAGAAAAATACATCTAGATTGTCACTGTGCTAGAATTCTACACAAGCTCGATCGATCGAGATTCATGTAGAATAAATTCTAAAGGATTTTCTATGAGCTATTTATTCTAGGGTTACTTGCATTTTGTTGAGGTACAATTCTTTCACTCATGCCACATGCCTCAATCCTATTTAATCACATTTATTTATTCATCAAAAAAATACCAAAATATCACCCATAAATTATTTTCGGCCTCTATGAATATTTCTCATCTCATTGGTCCACAAATATTTCATATCTCATGATCTAAATTAGATCATGGTATAAACTATTACAAAAAGCCCAAAAAACTTATATTTTATCAAATTTTATTATCATTATTTAGCTTAACTAAAAATCGGCCCTATAAACCCAATGCACACATTCCATTTTATTTAAAGTCCAAAAATACTTATGCTTGACAATATTTGAAAAGTCCATGATTCAAGTCCATAACAAAACAATTTTATTAATGGAATTCAAATCCATAATCAAAGCCCATGGGTTAAACCCATGGCAATTTTACCAATGGAATTCAAATCCCATAAGCAAAGCCCATGATTCAAGCTCGTGGTAATTTATTTATCAAAAGCCCAATTCACATTGGCAATATCAAAAGCGCAATTCTCATTAGCAATATAAAAGCCCAATTCTCATTGACAATATTAAAAACCCAATTCACATTAGTAATATTAAAAGTTCAATTCACATTGGCAATATCAAAAACCTAATTTACATTGGCACTATTAAAAGTCCAACCTAGTTACTTGTCACTATTTTTTTTTTTTTTGAGAAATACTTGTCAATATTTAGTAAAAAGCCCCAGGTTATCAATACTTGACAAAATACTATATCAAAAATATTTCACTTAAAGTCCAATGATGAACAATATTTTAAGTTCTTAAATCTATTACTATAATACTAAAAACTCATGGAATCTATGACAATTATCTAATTACAAAACCCATGGCAATTATCTTATAAAAGCTTATAGAAAGTTATGATTATTTATCTTAAACCCATAAAATATATTTATTCCATACCATATTATAAACTCATGGTAACTATTTATGTTACGTAACACTATTCATTTTTCTAAAACTCATGACAAACATATATCAAGCACATGGAGAATTATGAATTTGTGTTGCTAATATAAAAACTCATGGAGAATTATAATTATTTATCTTAAACCCATGACATTTATTTATTTCATTTCATATTATAAACCCATGGAATTTATATAAGAACCCATGGTCACTATTTATCTTATATTACAAAATTTACGATATTTATTTCCAAATCTCATGATAATTATTTATCCTACAAGCCCATTATGATTGTCTATGTAGATAATTAAACTTATATCAAATATTAAACTACACAAATTGTTATTTAAAACTCATGGAAATTAATATCCAAAACCTATCATAAATATTTATTAAATCTCATGAATATACTTCATTTTTACTAACAACTAAAGCCACAAGGATTAAAAATACATGATAATATATGGTAACTTTGTCCATTTTGTAGGGCTTACAATGAGAAAGCAAAATGATAGGCCTAAATGGAGAGAACCAACAAGGCAGCAGCCCACCAAAATACTCAGCCCTCATGGCTAAGCCCAAATTGAAATCTCAACCAAAACAATCCATATGTGCAAACTGGCCCAACAGGAGAACTCCCTTCAGCTCTGCCTTCCACTGAGCACCTTAAGAAGCAACTAAGCTCTCAAAAAAAAATTAGGAGCTAGCCACCAATCCCATCAGCCTCTCTACCACTGCCAATTCTAATGCAAATAGTACCAAAGGCTGGGTTAACACCTAAAAAGCTAATGAGCAATAAATACTTTTCTTCTCCAAGTTTTGGTCACAATTCAAGGAAGCTATAATCAAGACCTCCAAGCTCATAAAATCCTCAACTAAATAGTTTATTTTATTACTAAAAATGTATGTAATTGATTCATGAACCAAGCCCATGAAATCCTAAAAGGGAAATTTAGGGAAATGTGGTTTGGAGGGCATAAAAAGATCTCCAGCAGAGCTCCCTAAAGTAGGCTAAAAGATTGACACTTGGCTTGGGGTGATAGCTCCTACTCTTTGAAGCTCAACTTAGTTGTAGCAACCAAGTTCTAGGCCCATGTCTGTCTTGACCTTATTGGCTGAGATCAATCTCTAAATCCTAGCACTTAATGACATTACCCACAGAAAATAAAATAAAAGCAAATCACAATACCAAATCCTAGGTTAGATGCTTTGAATTTCAGCTCCATCTGACATTACCCAAAGGAGATAAACATTCAAAAAGGAGCTCACACCATTTTTGGCCAAATCTCATGATGGATACTCTGAAAATTCTCTTATTGATCAAACCCAAAGTTTTTGGATTTTGCTAATTGCTCCCTAAGGTTCACTATAAAAGAAAAGAACCATTACTCATCAGGGGGGACAAAATCCTCTCAAAGTCTCCATCAATCTTGCTATTTTTAGCCCTTAATTCATAAATAAATTCCTTTTTTAGTTCATAAAAGCCTATACCCATCAAGTCACAAACATTCCATCTATTTTCTAACAAACCTAGCACCATAAAGGCCACAACTAGTCTTTCTTCACCATGGCAAAAAATAGCCAAGTACCTTTGCCATTTTATTCCCACTTCACCATATATTTGCTCACCCACTCATATAAGAGTAATTTCTATCATTTACATACATCCTTCCATATATTCTATCATGGGCATAAGAACCTTAGATAATATTTGTTGCAGAAAATTGGGGGTCTTTCTCTTCCTTCATTCCATCCTAATATTTATTGACACAATTTTATGGTAGATTATAAGTGGTAAAAAAAAAGTAACAAATTCAAATGATAAGCTGATTTAGGATTACAAATTTTTGTTCCACAATATTTTTTATGTGATAAATTGTTAATAGAAAAAAAAAAAAATTGGATATCTCACTTTCATATAAATTTACAATTTATTTTTTCTACCACTCACTGTTTATCCCGGTAAAATTGTAATAAAGTTATTATAGCACAAAAAAAATTGTCATCCTAAAATGGGTCAAGCCGCGTTATAGCTAGACTTGACTCGGAATTTTCGCGGATAAATTTCAAAGGAAGTTTCGGTCCGTCAATGCTGGCCCTTGCGGGGTGCGTACTTTTGAAAGGTTACTTGTTCATTCATTAAAAAAAGTGGTTACTTGTTCAGTTGCAATATACTTTCAACTACAGCAAAAGAAATTTCCGCAGTTTCAGTACTTCCCATTCAAGAAAGCCTTCTTCCCCTTTCAATGAACGTCGTGGTGCACAAATCCTTGAACTTGTGCCCGATGAAATCTATATTGTACATAACCTCCACTGCAGCTACCATTTCTATAGTTCTTCCACATGAAAACGTAGACGGAAGTCCAGTTCCGGCTCTCTTCAAAGACCGACCTTCAGACTATCATATGTTTCTAATGTTCATCCTGTTCGCGTTTTTGGGCGCATTTAGTGCCTTGATGCTCCAACACAAGCCAAGGGTTGAAAAAATTTTCAGGATTTCTGCCATTGCTTCCATGTTGTCAGCACTAGCAATTGTATTTAATGCCGCAGCTCTCTGGTTTGTAGGCCCGCTCCTTAAGCACACCAATTAATTACAATGACTATGAATAAGATTTACTTATTATGTATAAATACAGTGTTATAAATAATTCTGTTAAGTCTTGTTGTATGGTTAGTTATTACGAATTTGTCTCTTTATTTATTGATTTATTTTTTATTTTTTAATTATTCAATAGGTGGGAATCGTAGATTTGAACTCTAAATATTTTTTCCATGCAAACACTAGCTAGTTAGTTGGTTGGTTATAAGATTCTTGAAAATTTTAAACAAAATAGTGTTTGAGTCTTTTGTTAGATTATTTCACTCACTACTTATAAGACATCTTGAAAACTTCACATACGAATAGTATGGTAGATTAAATTAGAGACCTCCGGGTTTACGTTATGCCACATACCAATGATCTTACCAACTAGGTAATCTAGTAGGGATTAATTTGTTTTCTACGAAATTTTTGAAAACTTTGGAAGAAAATTTTTCATATTATCAAGATTATAAAATTGGGATAACTTCTCTTTTCAATATGAAGGCCTTAATTATTAGATAAAACTTATCTATTATAGAAACAAAAACTTCATGAGCTCACAAATATATAATTATTTTGACTAATATAATAGCATAATTATTTTCCATATTTTTTATTGCGTTTATTATTAAATTTTCTTTTGTCTTTTATTGGTTTTTTGTTTCAATTTTTTTGTTGTCAAATAGAATAACTAATCAAAGTATAATTTAGGTATGAAACAAATTGGGGTAACTAGCTAGCACACCATGCATCCAACCCATGATTTGTTGATTTTTTGTTTTGTTTTTATTGTTGCTAAAGGAACTATAAACAAGAATGTCATTTTTTTTTTGTTATTTTTTTACCCCAATTAAATTAACTAATTACACAAATTAATTAATTAATTCAATTTATGAAAGTTTCAATTAAGGCATAACTACATCGTTAATCTAGAGTTTATTGGAGTGAAAAATCAATTTGACAAATGCAATTTGGTCACGGTGGGAGAAACACCCAATAAGTGATATATATGTAGAGGTTTCTAGACTCCATTTCTTGAAGATTATAAGTACAAAGAATATATATGCAGAAAAAAATCTATTAGTTGAGGACTTCTTGTTCTTTTCTTTTTTTTTTTATCTCTTTTTGAGAAACAAACATACACGTAAAACAAAATTATTAAGTAGCGAGAACATATAATGGACACTTTTAAAGGAGAAGCATATACTAAGCTTTACCAATTGACATGTTTTGAGCTTCCAATATTTGTCATGTGGAGTTTTCAGTTCATATAAAATTGGCAACGACTAAATCACCACGTGGCAAGCAAATGTTTTTAGTTTTTTCCACAAGTAATGCTACGTACAAAAAATTTGTTAAACATCTTTTATATAATTAAGTTGAGTTTACAAGTTTATATTAGTTCTTTATCTAAATCCAATACTAACATCATTTTTTTACATACTATTAACAATCCACCACGTCAGTAAATAACAAATTTGTCATCTCTTTTTACCTATCAAAAACAAATGGAACAAGAAACAGTAATTGATTTAGTAGAAATAAATACTATTATTATATGGGTTATACAATAATAATAATCAGGTAGCCTCGGGCTCTCACAAAAGTGTTGGGCCGGACCCATGTTTGAGGCCCACAACTTTTTGAGACTGCACCCAGGATTATAAGTTCCTTATAATGTCTTTCTAACATCTGACTTCTGAAGGGTTCGCAAGATAGAGAAAAAGAGATGAAGTCAGTATCTCCAGAAAAATGGCTTCAGGAAAGGGCTTTTTCAGTTTTTAAGCGAAGCTGGGATTCCGAATTTGATTGCTACTCTATGCTCGATGAAATCAATGGTTTACATCTCCTCCTCTACGGCTACGATTTCTATGATAACTCCACAAGATATTGTGGACAGAAGGCCAGTTCCAGTCTTCCGCAGAGGTCGGCCCACGATCTATTATATATTTCTAAGCTGTACCCTTTTCCTGTTTTTGGGCTCCTTCAGTTCCCTGATGGTCCAGCACATGCCAATTGTTGATAGAGATTTCAGGACTTATGCCGTGGCTTCAATGAATTCTGCACAGGTAACTCTCCTTTACGCCACAGTACTTAGGTTGTAGCCCCTCTTTAAAGTTAAAGTGGCAAAAAAAAAAATTTGGGGATGAAGTTTTTTTTTTTTTTTTTTTTTTTTTTTTGGGATGGAAGGGATGAAGAATGTTTTGAATAACTAGTAAGTTACCCTCTCGATGCGATAATATTGCAATGTTTTATATAAATTGTGATAATGTTTGTTTTTTATAAAATGTTTTTGAAGAATGTTTGTATTATAGCATAAAATGTTTTTGAATTATGAGAAAACATACGGTCAGGAGGTGGCGTAAAAGTGTTGATTTACGCCACCAATCAGTGTTTGCCACGTCACACATTTAAAGAAAAACCAATACACTCTATCACACACAATTTTAACTTACATAGACCTATACTCCGCACACACGTATCAGAGAGCAAGCCTAGAGAAACAGCGCCTAACCTATTCCGCCTCCTGCTCTCATCTGACCACCGGAGCTCCACCCCGCCGCGCCGTCGTTCTGGAGCTGGTGCCACCGCACCGAAGTTCAAGGTTCAAACAGAGTTTAAAGAGTAGAGATATACCCAGCGGTTTCCTCAAAATGTGTCTCCACGGAGGTGAAGCTGCGATGAAGGCGTGACCGTCAATGCTGCTTTTGCCGTTGGCGGCAGAGGCTCACGGTGGTGTTTGCAGAGTTAGAGCTTGCTTGTTGAGGTGTGAGTTTGGTCTTAATTAGGATTTTATGTTCTGTGGGTCTTTTTCTGGAATGAGGTTATGAAAACAATGGTTTTTGGCTTTGCTCTCTAAATGTTTTCAATCTCTCTCAAAATAAGTTTTGGGTAATGAAAAGAAACTAAAAAAGAAGAAAAAGAGGAACTTAAGAAAGTTTGAAATTTTTTGTAGAGGAACAGATTTTTGAAATGCCATTTTTCGTACAGATCTTGTTTTGTAAACCCTCTCCTCTATGAAACTCTCTCGAAGATTTTCAATTTACACCCACTAGAAAGGGCCCTTCTCTGCTTTTTTATTCCGCAATTGCTAGCCGTTGGCTTTGTCTCTTCCACACTGATCCCAACGGTTCAATGCAAAGACAGAGCATGCAAATGTTGTGTTTCTTGTTTGATTCCACAGGTTTGAGTACACTATGTGTTTGTCCAACACTACCTTCCTATTGGGGGAAAGATGTATTTGTCTAGATCGAACAATGTATTGTTCAACACTTTTACACCAGAACGAACCTTGAACTTCGGTGCGGTGGCGCCAACTCCAGAACGACGCTGCGGCGGGGTGGAGCTCCGGTGGTCAGATGACAGCAGGAGGTGGAATGGGTTAGGCGTTGGTGCTGTTTCTCCAGGTTTGCTCTCTGATACGTGTGTGCAGAGTGTAGGTCTAAGTGAGTTAAAATTGTGTGTGATAGAGTGTATTTGGTTTTTCTTTAAATGTGTGACGCGGCAAACACTGATTGGTGGCGTAAATCAACACTTTTACGCCACCTCCTGACTGTATGTTTTCTCTTGAATTATAGTATAATTGTTATAAAACTTTATTAGTAATGAAATTATTATAAAATGCAACAATTAAAAATTGCATATACATTCCTCCAGTGATGAGACTTACATTATTTTTTTATAGTATTATAATTTTTCATTTAAGTTTACAAGTTTTCTCGTTAATATTACTTATTTAGAATTATTAATACAACCAAAAATGTCACGAGGATAGCTTCAAATATTACAGGTTCATTTTGTAGCAAAAAAATTTTGTATTTTTATTTTATATATATAATTTAGAGACAAAGCAGAGGGGGTGATGTGATCGTGGAACCCAAGGAGCCTTTCAGTGAGGCGACTGAGGTGCGTTAAATACTGGAGAAACGGGGTAAGATAGGGGAGCACCTCTGTGGGATAAGGAAGCACCTCTATCGGAAAAATGGGTTCCTGGATGTGTGTTTGAATCCGAGACGGGATCGTATAAAGGAGATGTTGTGTCAGATAGAGATTGCTTCCCTAGCTTGTATAAAGGAGATACTGTTTGAATAGAATGATAGAAAAAGAAATTAACTAAATTTATTAAGAAATCTATCACGAGTCCACATTTTTCCCTTCCCCTTGATTCATTTTCTCTTCTCTTTCATTCTCTTCTTTCAAATCAAACATAGGTTTAACCTTTTCTGGATGGCTTTCTAATATTTGTATATCTTTTGTTATTGCATTTCCATGTTTTTGTTTTTCCTGCTTCTCTATGTCAACCTCAGAACACCAAAGTCTACCTCTTTACCGGAAAAATGGATCCGGTCTGTGGTCCATCTAATTCATGCAAAGTATTCACCATCGTAGAGGTCCAATCTTAGTTCCCTGTGACATCCAACGATGTGAATCGTTTGAATGAAATAGGAGGTCTGAAGTTGGGTTTGGTGTCTCACAAGCCAATGGCAGTGTTGAAAGGCGAGGTGGAAGTCCAGATGAATGTCGAGATGCAGAAGGAGAGGGGAGCAAATCAGGGGCAAATCAAGCTCGGATGGAGAAGGCAAGGGAAGCTCATCAGGTGAGAGTCAAGGTCAAGATAGAGGAGAGGGAAGTGCATCAAGAGAAAATCAAGGTGGAGATAGAAATGCAGAGGGGAGCGGATCAAGCGATGACGAAGACGAATGCAAACGGGAACGCCAACGTAGAGTCAGGGGTGACATAGAACACGGAAGACAAGAAAGTATCCAGGAAGAGATCGACTTCTCTAGTATACCAGAGATACTGATGGCCATAATTGGCGCGGTAACAATTGCTGTTGTTGACTTTCATAGCAGTGGAGCTATTTCTTCCACGATTCTGAGCCTTGTTATTGCTATAAACCGTCTCGGTTTCCTCTGTTGCATGACTTTTATGTTGCATAGGCATAGGAATCCAAGGGTTGCGCGCATCTTCGGAACCATAGGGGTTGCTGCTGCTGGCTTGGGGTTGTTACTACTAGTATCTGTATTCTTTTTCAGCTATTATGGTTGGATAATACTAGGCCTGGGAAAGTATACAAATACCAATAGTAACAACCCAAGCCAACAGCAGCAACCCCTATGGTTCTGAAGGTACACGCAACCCTTGGATTCCTATGCCTATGCAACATAGAAGTCATGCAACAGAGGAAACCAAATACATTTATAGCAATAACAAGGCTCAGAATCGTGGAAGAAATAGCTCCACTGCTATGAAAGTCAACAACAGCAATTGTTACCGCGCCAATTATGGCCATGAATATCTCTGGTATACTAGAGAAGTCGATCTCTTCCTGGTTACTTTCTTGTCTTCCATGTTCTATGTCACCCCTGACTCTACGTTGGCTCTCCCGTTTGCATTCGTCTTCGTCATCGCTTGATCCGCTCCCCTCTGCATTTCTATCTCCACCTTGATTTTCTCTTGATGCACTTCCCTCTCCTCTATCTTGACCTTGACTCTCACCTGATGAGCTTCCCTTGCCTTCTCCATCCGCCCCTGATTTGCTCCCCTCTCCTTCTGCATCTCGACATTCATCTGGACTTCCACCTCGCCTTTCAACACTGCCATTGGCTTGTGAGACACCAAACCCAACTTCAGACCTCCTATTTCATTCAAACGATTCACATCGTTGGATGTCACAGGGAACTAAGATTGGACCTCTACGATGGTGAATACTTTGCATGAATTAGATGGACCACAGACCGGATCCATTTTTCCGGTAAAGAGGTAGACTTTGGTGTTCTGGGGTTGACATAGAGAAGCAGGAAAAACAAAAACATGGAAATGCAATAACAAAAGATATACAAATATTAGAAAGCCATCCAGAAAAGGTTAAACCTATGTTTGATTTGAAAGAAGAGAAGAGAAAATGAATCAAGGGGAAGGGAAAAATGTGGACTCGTGATAGATTTCTTAATAAATTTAGTTAATTTCTTTTTCTATCATTCTATTCAAACAGTATCTCCTTTATACAAGCTAGGGAAGCAATCTTTATCTGACACAACATCTCCTTTATACGATCCCGTCTCGGATTCAAACACACATCCAGGAACCCATTTTTCCGATAGAGGTGCTTCCTTATCCCACAGAGGTGCTTCCTCAATACCGTCAACAACTCGAGGCTGAAATCCACCAAGAAGAACGGGATGAAATCCGCCAAGACGGGTGAGATGAAATCAAATTCTTGGGAACAATTTCCTCAAGAAAGTCCTCTTCGTTCAAAGGATGTTGGGCTTTCAATCGTTTGCATCTCCTCCATAGCAGTTGCAACTTTTACTGTTCTTCTGCAGGAAAACGTCGACGGAAGACCAATTCCAACCTTGTTTAGAGACCCACCGACGCTCTATCGCATATTTCTAGTCACTGCTCTCTGCGCATTTTTGGGTTCATTAGGTTCCCTGTTGAATCAACACAAGCCAAGGGTTGAAAGATTTTGCAGGGTTATTGGCGTGGCTTTTATGTTATCAGTACTAGTCATTGTCCTCTACGCCACAGCTCTCTGGTTTATAGTCATCCCCCTCCCCTCCTCAATGTAACCAAAAAAATCCGATGGGGATGAAGAATCTTTGTGTAATGGTATTCTAAGTTTGCTTGTATAAAGAATTTAGTTCAATTACTCAAAGCTTTTGTTGTTTGGATTTTCTTTTCTTTTAGTTTCCTAAACTGTGTTTGATGTGAAAATAAATATTTAACGAATCCAATAGTTGCGATTTGTGAATCTTTGATGACTTAAGTTTGTGAATCTTTGATGACTTATTTGGGCAAATTAACCTAGAAGGAACACAGGAAGTGTTATAACTAAAATTGGGAAAATCATTGCTAAGAACATTACATGGGCAGTAAATTAAACGAACCATCATGAAATTTTCCTTTCTTAGAAAAAGAAAACCAACCCAAAGCTTCTTTGTCAAAAAAAAATGAGAAATCAAACTTGAATAAGTAAACTAATTTCGTGATTAGGTCAAACTTAACTTGAATAAAATTAAATGAACTAATCATGATAATTTAATACTTAAGATTACCACCAATGCATTTCAGCCATTGACAACACTAAAATTATAATAATTACAGGATTATTTGAAGCCTGGGGCATTTCCTCTTGAATATTATAATTTAGTTTTGACATATGTTGAGTCTAGAGTTTAGGTTGGTAGATCGTGAGCAAAAGTATCTTGTAATTTGTCTTAGAAAGTTTATCTTTAAATTCAAGAATGCTAGTCAGGTTTCTGCATAACAAGTTCAAGCTTTAGTTGTTTGATAGCAAGACAATTGATTGAACAATTAAGAAGATGTTCGGTACATGTACTTAAAAACTGAAAACATACGTTTAAAAATGTGTGAAAATACGTGTGAGTGAAAAAGTATGTGAAAATACGTGTAATATTATTTAAAAACTGAAAACATGTGTTTGAATGAATATACCAAACAGGGCCTAAGTTTTGATAGATCGAGATTATTTTGAATCAATCGAACTACATAATTCAGAAATGCAAATTCAGCACCTCCTGGTAATACTGTAGAAGGAACAGAGGAAATGTTATAGTGGCTTTGCAAATTGAAATCAAGTAGCCTTGCTCTCGGGCAAAATTCTAGTACAGGATTGTTAGCTTTATTTGAGAAAATCATAGCTACAAACAATTCATGAGCTGTAAGTTAATTAACTAATCATTAAATTTTCTTTTATTAAAAAAACGAGCAACCAATTCTCTGCTTTCCTATAATAAAAAACACCCAATTATGTTCAAATAAAACTCAATAAATCAATCGTGATATTTTAATCCTAGGCTTGGCTCGTTTACAGTCATATCGATATTGACTATAGGGCCTACCTCCAAAATCACAAACCTAGCGCAAATATACCTCTAACCCCCTTTTCCTCCGAACCTCACCCTCCACTAACCTCACCCTCCACCAAATCTTGTGAAAAGAGAAAGTGCCATTGTGCGAGATCCCATTTTTTATGGTTAAAAATAATAATTTAAAAAAAAAACAGTAGATAAGTTAATTATTTGAAGCCTTGCCCATTTCCTCGTGAAATATTATATTTTAAACATATGTATATGAGATATCAAAATTTGGATTGGAGACGGACACAAACATGATACATGATCCAACTAGCGCTATGCAATTGACAAAGTAGAAAAACTGAAACAAAAAACAGTATTTAGTTCTTGAATCTAACACTCCGGCTGGTTGCTACATTAATTCCGGAGGCTTCTCCACCATAAGGACCAATAGGTTTCTTGATCTCCTGCACCTGCCCTTTCCGACGATTAACTTTTTTCTTGTGTTGTTCCTGCATATTTTACAAAAGAGAGAGATTAGTTACTAAATACAAGAATAAAGTGATGTGTTACATTCAAGCAGTCTGTCATAATACCTTGTACTTCTTCCTAGGATTTTTGGTTTGATTCTTGCGGTTCCGAGTCAGCCCTCTGTTCTTCTCCATCTGCAGCAAGTTTGACAGAAAATATATAATGAGAGTTTGGAGACAAAGATTATGGTCAAGATCTAACATGCCGGTAAAAATGGGGGTGTGCTCACCTCGTAAGTGATATAGCGTTTTCCATCAATGGGTTCAGGAAAAGATGGGACTACCGCTGAGGTCCTGCAGAAGCAGAAATTTTTTCAGAATACAAGACTACCAGAACCACAGAAAATCTAAGTGTGTAGCAACAGCAAGGAAAGATTTGACTGGCACTCATAAACCATAAAAATTGCAAGACAAATAAACAATAATAATATTAATAATCAAACATGCACACAAACATATGGACAGAAAAATCTATAGCACATGAGAGTAAACTTTAACTGTATAATACAGCACAAAGGGATTTGAACAAGTTATTCTTCTTATTCATAGATGTAATACTAAATACAAACCCATAGAGTGAATCCAGAAACCTGACTATAACTATTAGGAGGTAGCAAAAAGTATATCATCTAATCACAGTGCAGAAACACACCTTAAATACATCTCAGCTTTGGCGGCAAGTTTTGCAGCTCGTCGTTGCTCAGCTTGTTTGTAATATTCATCTTCTGAATCTCCTGTATCACCATCCCCCATGTCAGCATCCCCATCGACCTCAAAATTGTCAACTTCATCCACAACATCATCCTCCCCAACATCATCCTCAGATTTGATTCCAGCTCCAGCCAACACTCGGAGCTCATGCTTCCTCCGCCTTTCTCCAATATCATCCCTTTTAGGTAAATCATCATCACCAGAAACCACCTTCCATATAGATTGAATACAAATGTTATTTAAATAGAGATACTTAAAACTTCTCAAGAAAATCAACTAGCAATATAATTTCCCTAAGTAGAGAATTTTTTCTTTTTCTTAGCTATTGGAATATTTCATCAGAAAGAAGAATCTATTATTCACACAACACATTCAAATGTTTCTCCATCATATTACAACCTAAAATTCGATAGAACCAGAATCACATACATAAATCAACTATTGAATCATCCACACAAAAATGTAGGACGCTACTATAGTAGATAGATAGCAAAATACAATAAAGTTGTTGGGTTGCAATATGAAGGGCTATGAATGAACCAAGCCAAGCAACATGATGAAAACTCAGGATTGTAAATTTAATTGTATTTCGTACACAATACGAGCTCGAAATCATTACCAAACTAGATTACATGTTGGAGCTTAATTCATTTTCTTGTTGAACAAACTTGACCTTGTTCACGAGCTTACATGATTAACTTACTTTTTTTCCTATGACTAAAATATTTTATTCCTTCACCAACAAATATAAAAACATAAAAAAATAAAAAATAAAACTAATAACTTAATTATAGATTAAATTATATTATTTGAATTAATTAGAAAGATTGTTTTTTGTTTATGAACTTACAAAAGTTAGATTCACCAATACTGTATTGTTAAAATTATATATAAGTTTATTATAAAATGAATTTTTTATATTATCAAGATAATATAAAAAATAATTAGATATCATATGAACTTATTTACAAACTTACACAATCCAATCTAAAGCCTATTTAAGTATATTTTTGTACATTTACACTTACAAACATATAATATTATACATACTTATAGTCGAGCCTCATCCCCACAAGGTTGTTCACAAACATGTTATCATGTTTAAGCTCAGCTTGTTAATAGTCATAAATAGCTCAGTTCATTTACAGTCAGTAAGGCATAAATGACTTGACTGATGGTTGTCATTTGAGATATTAGGCAAATAGAGTCGTATCTTATTTGAGTAGAACATTTATGGCAAAGCAGTGGTTTCCAAATTACAATGTACATTCCTGCTTTAAAATGGGAGAAGAAAATTTTAAATGTGGTTATTTGTAACCAATGGCAAAACTTAAAAGTTAAGGTACTGTTGAGAAGCCTTAAAACTTAATGGTCCGTTTAAATTGAGGAGGAGGGAGAGGGAGTAGAGTAGAGTAAATTTAGCACAAAATTAGCTTATTTTTAGCCAACACTACTCTACTCCCCTCCACTCTCCCTTCATCCAAACAGGCCATAAGAATGGAAAATAATTGTTGCAACACGCACCAAATTAATTATTTTTTCTCATCAAAACATAAACCCTTAAGAAGCAAAAATGTATTATTAGACATGCACGGCACTCTACCCCCAACCTCATGCAACAGTTGAAAAGGACCCATGAAATGTCAGTATCAATCTTCTTTTTTGGGGGATACCCAACATGGACAACCAAACATTGATGCTCATGTTCAAAATATTATATTAAATTTATAAATATAAAATTAAAAATAAAATAAAAACCAGCTGTTGTATTAAAAAGATTAATTATTTTTTCCCATCAAAACAAAAATCCTTAACAAAAATATACGTTTTGACATGCAGGGCACTCTACACCCAACCTCATGCAACAGTTGAAAGGATCCATGAAATGTCGGTGTCAATCTCTTTTTTGGGGATACCCAACATGGGCGACCAAACAATGATGCTCATGTTCAAAATATTATATTAAATTAAAATTTAAATAAAATAAAAAAAAGAAAAAGGTTTGAGTAGCCTTAGTACCCAGCTGGTGTATGAAAGAGATCAACTATATATATGTGATGGTTTTCTTTCATATGCAGGCTCCTATTGATTGATGAAATTAATGTCCATATAAACTCACGCATACAAAGAGAGGTCCAATCAAGTTTTATACCTTGGGCTTATTCGTTTTAGCAGAAACAATTTGGGAAAGTTTACTTGTGCTCAATGAACTTGCATGACCATTACTGAATCTAGTAGCCCCTGCGTCTATAGCATCATCATCAAAATCATCATACGTCACAAGTCGTCTGTTCCATTCCAGCTTCAATGCATTAGTACTCAAAATTTCAGAAAGAAGCCAATACTAGAGAGCCTAGGAAGAAACAGTACCCATTAACTGGCTTCAGACGTTTTTGGGCTTTATCAGACTTTGAAGCTCTGGAACTAAGGATGCCCTCTTGCTTCAATCTTTCTTCGAGGGCAGCTCTTACTTTTAACATTTCCATGCTTTTTACACCAACTTGATCACTCTGCCATATTTCAACAGTTGCACATTAGCCAAATTGCAGCAACAAATATTTATGTTAAAAGAAAAGATATATGGGGACATGTCCTAGATAAGGCCAAGTAGCATAAAAAGAACCATGTAGCAGACTCAAAATAGTTAGGATTTATCTTAGTTGTGTTGAATTGATTTAAAATAGAAAAATAAAAATTAAACATAACAAAATTGATTGATATCAGAAAAGAAACATGAAAAGCATCAAACTTATAATCTCAAATTTGTGATCACATCTCCATCAAGAATAATTCACCTGGCGTTTGCGTTTCCCTGCTTTGTTCTCACTATTTTTCAAAGGCTCCACGTTTTCCAACTCAGCTGTGTTATGAAGCTGCAGTATTGAAAGAAAACTAAGACATGAACTAAAAAGAGAATCACTCGAAAACAAAGCATGTATTACTAAGTTAAAGAAGTAAAAACAATCATGTTTTGTAGCAAAAAGACCTACCACTGTTGTTTCTTGGGTTTCAGCTGAAGGATAGGGCCCCTGATCTTTTGTTACAGAATCACTTGACAATGTAGTATTCTCTCTACCCAACTTTACTACCATTTCAACCCCTTGATTGTTGTTCAGGAACTCCTCAAGTTCAGATGGAAGATTCCCATCAAGTTGTTTTGTCTGTTAGTGGAGCAAACATTAAAAAGAAGCAAGTTGTCAGGGAAACCAATCCGCATCTGAAATAACAAACCAGCATACCTCAATGACAGCACTGCTATAGTCATCTTTGTGCACAAAATGAGAAGAAAAATATGGGTAGAACACAGGTACTCATACGATCACAGAGGTTAAACATTGTCACATATAAAGCAATTTGATAAATGTAATACATAGAAAAATAATTCATCTTTTCCCAGTTGTTAACCAACTAGACCAGACCAATTTTTAATGATAAGCTTAGATCCTATCCACATCTTTTTAAAATTTACCAATAATATATGGTGCATACCATATCAGATATGAAAGTACTTAGTTTTAACTTGTACAACCATCTATTGCAGCTATGTTGGCATTGCTTTTTTTTTTTTTAATTATATGCAGTTTTCATCAAAAGCAATAGATAGGCATACTTCGAGACAAAGGCCACCATTCAACAATTGCCCTTATCTGAAAAAAAAAAATACATATACATATATGTGCGTGTGTGTGTGTGTACGTAGCAATTAAAGCATAAAAATTTAAGATACATATCTATATGCAAGTTTAAGAAGCAACGCCCATCTATATAGCATTGCAATATATCCTAACAATGACAGATTAGCAAAATATTTTAAATATTCCATTATGTCTGGACACTTATTTCAATTTTTGTCAAAGATGAATTAGTTTTAGATAGTGCATTATCATTTGGATCTTTCTAGCAACACTGATAGCAGTTGACCTATCGGAGTGCCAGTCCATCAGAAACTTACACTTTTTAGTTATAATGAATGAAGTGAACCCCAGGACAAAGACATGTTACCCCTCCTCTTACTAGACCATTTTAAGTGGGCTGCTGGGTTCTTAAGGCATTCTCTGGCCCAACAAGTATTAGCTCTCCCAGCAAAGGAGATGATCCAGCTCCTACACTCCAGGTTGCAGAAATTACATAGATCACTCAAGGACTAAGTTATGAAGGTATCTTCCAAAGGTTTGACTATTATTCTAAAAATGGTAAAACAGACAATAATAGTCACAGTGCACCAATTTAACTAATTTGAGAGGGGAACCTGATTCCTGAAACAGAGGCAGAAATACAAAACATGTATAAAAATATTAATGTACCATCAATAGAGAAGCATAAGCCACATTGTGTACAAATTATGTAAGTACCAACTTTTTAAACATACTAATACAAACAAATAATCGTTTTAGGACCACAACACTTACTGTTATAGAAAATAATTACCTACTTATCAAAAAATAGTAATGTTAATTTAGCATTTTGATGGAGAAGAGAAGACCTTATCCAATAAGCTCTTGATCTCTACAAGGCGAGCTAGCACAGGATGATCACGAATGGGCTGCCCTTCAGACTTGAGAAGGAGATAGAAAGTTATAGCTTGGCAATACAAGAGCAAAAGAAGCTGCTTCATCTCCAAATAACGCACTCCTCCTTCCATCATGATTTCCTCCTTTTTAACCTTAAAACATCAAAGCATTTACAATGCTGAATGCTAAGAAACCAATCAAAAGCATCTTTACATGTTATGACCTTTTGTGTGTGTGCGTGTGTGTGTGAGTGTGTGAGAAAGAGAGAGAGAGAGAGAGAGGGGGGGGGGGAGGAGGGAGAAAGAGAAACTGTAAATGAAAATTGGTGTGAGGAAACTGGCAGGATGTACAGGGTGAAGAGTAGGAACCACAAATATATGAACCCAGTTGGGACAACGTAATGAGTCAGATCTACGGGCATTTAATCATTCAAACATTTTAAAATCTTTTAAAAGCTAAAAAAAATTCAAGGAGCATCACCTATCAAAGAGAAACCTATTACCAACCCCCTGCAGATACCACAGATAAACATAGAACAAAACTTAATATAAGCCCCTCAAAAAGGAAAAATTGAGAGATAAATCAATCCATTTCTAGGTAGACTCCATTTAAATCATCCTTCACTAGTCGCTAATCCGTGCGATGCACGGGATTGTTTTAAATTAAATCAAATGTTAACATGTTCAGGTTTAAATATTTCTCAAATTTCAATTATTGAAAGCTAAATTGGCTCTAATATAAGATAAAACATGTAATATTATGAAGTAATATTAAAAATGAGATAAATACAAATATTATGAAGTAATATATTACTATAATCATAATGGGCTCTTACATTTGGTTTAATAAGTATTACAAAAGACCCAGTAAATAGAATAAATATACAATTGTGCTTACATCTTCAAGCTTTATGCAATGCTTTTCAAGAATGTATTTCCTCCCTTTCTTAGGCTTTCTCTTTTCTCAACTTTTTCAAACTACTTAATTTTTTGCCAATTAAATTTTCTAAAATGGTTTACTAATATATAGCTTAAAAGCATAATTTAGTAAAACAAAATTTGTAATATCTCTAACAATATTTTTGTTACACTAATCTCATCTCAAGTACCGAAGTACCTAACATTTGACAGCAAAAAAAAATTTTCATTTTGTATAACTAAAGTTTTTTCACCTCCACTCATTCTCTGTTGCTTTTAGGTTTTATTTATTTTCTTAATCTTCATATTATCTCCTCCACATGTTCTCTTCCAATATGTACTTACATTTCAAAATTTACAAAATAAAAGACTTGGCAGTTGGCTCTATTTACCTTTCGTCATTCATAACTTGATAACCCAAAGCAAAACTCAAAAACCAATAGAGAGAAGCGGTAACCAACAGAGAAAGATCTGATAGAAAAAATGAAGAAGACCAAGAGTGGAGGAACACGCAGAGACCACGATGAAAAAATTGTATTGCAAAGCTCACAAGAAACAATGGAGAAGAAGAGAAGAGACCAAGATACAAAAAGAGAAGCATCAGATTGGCAAATTTAGGATAATTCTAAGGAAGTATTTCTGGCTTCTGAAGTTGTCGAAAACTTAAGAAGTTATCAAAGAGCATAAGAGACATTGGACAGAAAAAAGTCGGGTTTTTCAAAGCTTTTGTGTCTGTGGGTCTTTAGATGCGATGCGATGCTTTGCTGTTGGTTTGCCGTGGGTCTGATCGAGGAGCAGCTGGTAGAGGAAGGCAGGGAAGAGATGGCAGAGCATCACGAAAGGGAAAGGCAGAGCATCAGGTTTTAGAAAACTTTTATTATGTTTTTTTTTTAATATTGTGCTGATGTGGGAATTTGTGGGAGCTTCAAAAGTTTCGGTTTTATATATATATATATATATATATATATATATATATATATATATATATTATATATATATATATATTGATGAAGCCATGCACTTTATACCACTTACAATAAACTAATCAAAGAAGAAAATATAATACCATGCTTAGAAGTGGATCCACTTTTTTTTCAAGCTGTTCAATTGCATCATTCAGCTCCGACAGCAAGCCAACTAATTCTGGAGCAGAACTGTGGGATAAAAACATTATTAACAAGCATGCAGAAGCAAAATTTATCACTGCTAATGATAAAAAAAATTTAAAAAAAAAAAAAGAGAGAGACAGACATTTTTAGCAAGAAGCAGTGATTAGAGGCCTCCCCCAAAAAAATAGAACTCAACAAAATAGCTTACGAGCATATTTAAGCAGCAATAAGTGGATCAAGATCTAAATAATAGAAAATCTACAATTATCACAGTCAAGCATGTATTTGATATATACAACAACCTATGTAAGAAATTCAATGCCTTCATAGCAAAACAATCACATTATACATGCATCCAATTACCAGTTAACAAGGTTCAAAATTGCAAACAACATGGAGAAGGGGCATGATGAGGAGCTCAACAGAAACAGTCTGAAAGAAGAGCATGCAGGCGGAAGATCCCTTAATAAACCACCACAAATACTAAACATCTTTAGATTTGGCAGCACCAGATGAGTTCACGGAACCAAAGCCAAATGTAATATCATAACACATTGTTGGGGAGCTAACACCTTAAAAAGCCACCAACTGAGTAGTTAATATAACATATAAGGACGCCACTTATCCCGAAAGACTTAAGCTTGTATTAATCACTCCATCTTGACTTTCTTATTCAATGCGGAACTTCACTCACACGTGTATTCCCAACACACATTCTATTAAATGTAGGTTCCACCTCTAGAAAGTGGATGGAACACCTTTTTTCACATGTCCTTTTTTACTACTTCTATAGGCATTATTTTTTGTCTTCCTCTACCTTTTTTGTTCCCTTAACTTGAATCAACTTATTATTTCTCACCAGTGCATTACTTGCTGTCTTTTGAATGACCAAATTATCTCAAGAAAACCTCCCTCACCTTTTCATCAATATGGGCCAACCCTATCTTTAAAGGGAATTTCCTCATTTTGAACCTTATCTTTCCATGTACTTTCACTTATCCAAGCTACAAAAATCCATTACTCTAAAGAAACTGTCAACTTAACTATCTCTTTTCTTTTCTTTTTTATAGAATATAAAAGTTTTATTGATAGCAAAAGTACAATGTGTTTACAATTGTAAACCCAACTATCTCAACACCTTCAGTTTCACTTAAATATAGTGAATAATGGTTGCCAACTTGACATCAAGCAACAATTGCTATAATCCAACGGCATTTCAAATCTCCTTTTAAAAACCTCATTGCAAGTAAAGGCCCACTAATAAATCCCCCAGACACCCTTATTTTCATTCCTAGAAAACCCCTCCCCCTCCCTACCCCTCAAAAATAGATTCAATTTCTTCATATAGTTGAACCAAGATTTTTTCTATAGATAATATAATTGCAAGCATAATTTTCCCACAAAATTTGGAGCTATGAAAGCATAAGAATAGGGGAACCTCCCTAGTTGAAGGAAGCAAAATAATACTGCAGACCCATCTGCAAATATTCCTGTGGCATATCCTATGCTGTTACTTTGAAGTAAGAAGAATGGATAGGCCAATCTGGTTACTCCATCATGTTGAAAGACAAAATGAATCTATTGTGCATCTTGTATTAGTTCCCTCCATCAGATTTCTACAATTTCTTACTCAATCTTTGGCTCTCTCTAAGATAGCTAGACTAGCTCAACAAAATAAATTTCTAAGTAAAAGTACCCCATACTAGATTTCATCTCTGATCATAATCTTATTACATTTCTAACACCACCACCTATTTGAGCTCTGGAATGGCTATTACTTATAAAGCTACAAAACCTTTGTCCTTATCATTTTCTTCTGAGTATTACATTTAGCCTTGACCAAAAAGAGTCAGCTCAAAAATATAACACACAAACAAGTGCAGAAATATAAGAACTATACAAATAAAAATTGAAAAACCTTACCTATATAAAACATCCATTTGTTCCTCCTTTGATAGAGCACTCAAATCTTTCTTAACCTCCTCATAAGCTGCTCCCGTGTCATCAAAGGCTTCTTTTATCCCTGGATATTTTTTTCTGCCTTTTCTTTTGGCTGACATTTCCTGTACAAGCAGCGATATTGGGCTATGTGTCATTCAAAAGAATTAATAGTCCATACACCCCTTTAAAAGTAACAAACAATAATATATGGATAAGACATGTACACTGGTAACATATTGGTGTTATACGTGCAAAGGGAGTGAACAATCTGTGGATAACTTAATGCTTCATTGTCCTATAGATTCTGAATTGTGGTGCATCATGTATGGTATCCAGGTTCATGGAATTTCTTGGGTGATGCCAAAGTCAGTTGTGGATTTATTAGCCTCTTAACAAGGTCATTTTCTTAGACATCAGGATACTGTTATTTGGAGAGCCATTCCTCATTGCTTGAAGTGGTGATTTCGGTGGAAGCAGAATGCTCAGTGTTGTTTGAGGACAGTGAATATTAGGCTGTTTTTCTTTAAATGTTGTTTGAGTGGATGTTAGCTGTGGGTTATCCTTCTTTATGTTCATTATATGATTTTGTTGATCATTGTAATCTGTTAGATTGATTGTATTGCTCCCTTTGTATACTTCTTGTATACTTGGGTATTTGTTTTCTATCAATAAAATTTACTTACCAAAAAAACACAAGAGGATAACCCAAGCTTGAAAATAAATACCAAAGGTTTAACTTACTTATCTCTTTACTTCCTTTTTTCATTAACAAGGAGAGAATATTGAACCCTCACCTCTAGAGTTAATTCCCTATCACTCCGATCACTACAATCTTCAATTACATCAAGGCCAAAGTCTTCAATTGTATAAGATTCTGCTTTTTGCATCTGTAGTTTCTTAACCGCTTCCTCCTCCTTCAAAGGTCCGTCATCATCGCTTGATTGTGCCTTCATCAGAAACAAAAAGGTTAGAGTAACTACAAAGACAACCTCAACTACACATGATTGCATTAAGAAATTAGTTTGAGAACAAGATAGTTTCCATAGGGGCAGTAAGTGATTGTTGCTGAAATATATATATATATATATATATATATATATATATATACACACACACACACTAAATACAAAGGGGAAAAAATGAGAAGGGGTGTGGAGCATGATTGGACAAATAGCAAATAATATTTTTTTTTTGATAAGTAAGATGTTTATTGATATAAAAAATGTAACACCCTAGTACACAGGGAGTGTACAAGAGTTAAACAGTCAAGAACAAATAGCAAATACTATTCAAATCATCACCTCGTAATCAGCATTATCACCATGATAATATTCCTTCTTTTTTCCACCCCATAGAGACTCTTGTTCTTCTTCATCTTCTTCATCATCTTCAAGCATAGCATCTTCGACTCCACCAAATTTTTCCCGTAAATATTTCTGTGTCCTAGCCACTACAGACAATATGCATAATTAATCATACAAAACGTTACTCAAATTGTTGTAAGAACCAAAGGGGATAACAATTGAGAGTTTTTATGTAAGAAAATATGTAAAGAACGATTTAGAACCCATCCCCGCTTCCCCTCTCCCTCAAAAAAAAAAAAGAGAGATTCTCATCGGAGTCCATTCTATCATTTCAGCCAAGGGAATACCAAGAGATGAACCTAGTGCTACCTAAGGTCACTTAGCCCCATAATAATTCCAAAATAGCCAAATACCAAGTAGCCAACTTGAAAACACCCAAAATTACACTTCAGAGATATGTAACCCTGGTGCAGGTGTAAAATTGCAGAATATGCATGAGTAGGATGTATCATTACTTTTTCTTAATGAATTAATTTACTTGTCCCAAAAAAAAAAGTTATAGGAATATGCATGAAACACAATGACATAGAGAGTTGGGTTGGTATGCAATAGCATTACTACGATGCTCATTCTTTTATTAATAATTTGTGTTTTGCAGTTTAAAGCAGTCAATTTTTTGTTTAATATATATTATATACATCTACATCAATATTACAGGCTCTTGTACAGAATAATGGTATTTTATTTAGCGAACAAAATCTTTTACAAATGTAGGTGATTCTTTTCTTTTTTTTTTGGAGGGGGGTCTTAAGCAAGAATTTTTTCTAATTCAACTTCACATTTTCTCAATTAGAGCATCTTTATTTATGTAGATGTAGTTATGCAGTTGTTTTTTATCAAAAAAAAAAAAATCAAAATAAATAGCTTCAGATATACTTTCAAAGAACAAAACTGATTAAATGCAATGCAAGAAATTGCAAACCAATTTCCTTACTTTTTGCAATATCTCCAGATTCATCATCTTCATCCTCATCATCATTGATACCCTGTAAGCAATATTAGGATTGCCAAGTGGGAAAAAACAAAGATACAAACAAAAATCACACTGATTGCTACATGCTTATGCTCAATCAAACAAACTTACAAAATAAGAATTCTGCCTTAACATGTTTGTTTCAGTTATGCAGAAGAGATCTATAAAGTTTTTTTTTTTTTTTTTTGATAGGTAAAAAATATATAGAAGAGATTTGTATAGTTTTCACATATAGAAGGCTCTCTTAAAGTTCACAATTCTTTTTAGCATTCTTTTCCAAGATCTTTTAAATGTTTAAAACAGTTATATGCTTTCACAAAACTAAACAAAATGTAGCTTTAATCCTAATTCACACATGACAAGGATTTTTTTTTTTTTTTTGATAAGTACACATGACAAGGATTTTTATTCAACTAAAGTTTTTTTTTCATATATATATATATAAGTAACAACATTTAATTGGAAAAGAAAAAAAAACTAAAGTAAATCCTACATTATTCTCAACTGGAAGAATCTATTTTAAAATTTCAAAGCAACTATTACAACTTGATATAAAAGGGGGAAAAAACCTTGAGATCAAAGACAGGTATCTCATCATCTGAGTCCACAATATCACCATTCGCATCCAGCGGGATAATATCCCTCTGCTTATGAACTGCAAACACAAATAAACATTAGAAAACCCATCAATTTTTCCCAAAAACTAAAACAATAGTACAAATACAAAATAAGTTTGTCACTGACTCCATAACATTGAAATGGTAAGCAACAGAAAAACAAGAGAGCTTAAAAAAAAGAGCATCAAGCACAGTGTACTAAAATGCTCTCAGTCACATTGAAAAAATATAGGCCAAAATACATTGTTCGACTCTAAACTTTAAGCGTTGAGCAATTTTAGTCCTTGAAGTTTAAAGATATCACATTTAGTCCCCAAAAAACTGAAAGTGATCGCTTTTAGTTCCCAACAAACTAAAAGTAATGGCTTTTAATTCCTAAAAAGTTAAAAGTGATCAATTTTAGTCCATATCAAACTTAAACCGATGGCTTTTAGTCCCTAAAAAACATAACTTTAGTCGTTGAAAACATAGATTGATCGCTTTTAGTCCTTAAAAAGACATAAACTAATCAATTTTAGTTCCTATGAAGTGACGGTGTATCATTTTAGTTTGGCCAAGGACTAAATCCGATCACTTTAAACTTCAAAGACTAATATTGCTCGTGAACTAAACTTCAGTGTGCTTAAGCCGAAAATATAAAAAGAAAATACTAACTGCACAAATTATTCAAAACCCATCAACTTTTTCTCTCTCTTTTCTCAACTAAGAATACTACCAATGCTAAAATAAAAATAAGTGAATCATCGTCCATCTCCAAGTTCCAAATTGTGAGCAGCAGCACCCAAAAAAATGAATACAGAATCTCAAATTCCATCTCCAAGTTCAAGTCTTTGTTTAATAATTACACGAAGAATTGGAAAAAAAAAAAAAAAAGGAAACAGAGAATGAGCTTTGCTTACAGGCATCAATTTCATCATCCATGTCATCCGAGGCAACGCCACGGTTGCGTGAAAAACTCTTAGGGTTTATGACCTTTCCTCTCTTACCCATTGCTACAGAGATTCAAAGAAGTAAAATGAATAAAATTAAATTAACAAAACCCCTACATCATAAATTCGTAGTTCTATTTATTTACATAGCAAGGGGTTACTAAAAACAAGGTGATATGAATAGAAGAAAAGTATTACCTGAAGTGAAAGGTGGCGCAAAGAGAGGGAGAGTTTTATGGTTTGAAATAATAGAGTTGGTCGGAAGCAAAGGATGAAAGGAGGTTGGTAATGTGTAGAGCGGTGGCAGATACCCAAACACGTCTCACATCCCAAACTCAAAAGTGTAAAGATTTTTTTTTTCTTTTTTTTTTTTGAGAAACCAGTCTGTGAGACAGACCGATGCTTTTATTAAAACATAAGAAAACTAATGAACATCAAACAGAGCAAGGGGGATAATGTCCCCAGGAAAGTCTTCAACCCAAACCTGAAGTTCTAACCCAACCCAAGATTTCTTTGCCAAAGCATCGGCAACCTTATTACAATTTCGTTTCACATGGCAGTAGTGATCCAGGCAATCAATGGTGGACTGTCAAGCCCTTCGGTATAAAGATTAATTTGTCAAATACATAAGAACCGAAACTCAAACACAACAATAATAGCGTAAACCCACAAAGTTTAGAGAAATAATATAAACCCATATCAGCGTTAAACATATGTAAAGAGAGAACCTGAAGATTGTGGTGGCGCCGCCGATTTAGAATGGAAGAGAAGAAGCGCCGCCGAGTTGGATTGGATATGAGTGCGCCGCCGATTTGAGGATGGATTGGAAGAGAAGAAGCTAGAGAGCGGCGCCGACGAGTTGGATTGGATGAGAAGAAGTGCCGCCGATTTGAGGTTGTGAGTGCGCCGCCGAGTTGGATGGAAATTTGTGGGTGCGCCGCTGTCTGGTTCTTCTATTGTGGGTAGGGTTTTGTTTAGCAGCTGTCTGGTTCTTGTGGTTGGATTGGAGGAGAAGAATCTAGAGAGGCAAACGCAAGACAGTGTAGAAAAAGATACCGATATATGTTATTATTTTTTCTTTATATATAAAACCTGTTTAACCGGTAACCAATATCTTCTAAAATTACATAAAAAGATGAAAACAATATTAAATCGTGCTAAGAGGCTCTCCCTTTTCTAATATGATGAGATTATTACAGTTTTCAATAAAAAAAATCTAGGATTGAAATGGATAAATTATTTCATTTAAAATGTAAAATACTCATCACACGTATTTCTATGATTAAAAAATATAGTAATTTTAAATTTTAAAAAATATAGTAATTTTAAATTATAATAGATGCAAATTATTAATTTTTATAAAAAAAATAAAAATAAAAGAGTAATTTGAAAACAATCAGGAGAGTGGTCCTATTTTATAGGCAACATTTGAGTGCTTGCTTAGAGAGTCTTCTAATTTTTTGTAAAAGTTAATAATTTAAATCTATTATAATCTGAGATTATTACATTTTTCAATCATAAAAAAACCTAGGGGTGTGATGAGTAAATTATTTCATCTAAAATGCAAAACACTCATCACATCCCTAGGTATTTCTATTATTGATAAATGTAGTAATTTCAAATTATAATAGATGCAAATTATTGACTTTTACAACAAAAAAAAAATAGAAGAGCAATTTGAAAACCATCACGAGAGTGGTCCTATTTTGTAGACAACGTTTTAGTGGTAGTTAAAGATATATCTACTTATCAAAAAAAAAATGTATAGTTACTTTGAAGAAGTGTACTATTAGTAGTTTTTTTTTTTGATATATTGTTTTATTTTTGGATAAACATGGTTTTTTTTAAGGAAAAAAACAGTAGCAAACGTGGGTTGTTTAACTTATTTTTTTATTTAAAAAAAATATAAGTATAATTACTTTGAAGAAATGGGTTAGTGGAAGAGTGTTCCTATTTTGTATGTAATGTTTTAGTGCAAGTTAGGCATGTATTTTTATCGGAGTATCATATAGTTCTGTCTTTACTTAAACTTAAGGGTGTAGGGGTATTTTGGAATATAACAAAATTTGGTCTAAACAGGGAAAGCCCCTTAAGTAGGGTATAGATTTTTTTTTTTTATTTGAGCTTCCTCTTTTTTTTTTTTTTTTAGAGAGTTTCAACCTATGGCGTCCGCTCCTCGCTTTTTGTCATCAGACCAAGACACCAATTAATTTTTGGTGTAGACAGAAATTGAACCTTAAATCTCTTATTCAATCATCAGAGACTTTACTAGTTGAGTTAATTGAAACCCACACAAATAGTAGTATAGATGAATCAGATTTTTTTTTTTTTATGGGGATATTTTCAGAGTAGCAGTGTGAGAAGGATGTATATCGTAAGTTATGATGGGTTCGAAAGAAAGTTACAAACTAGCATCTCGAGTTTCACAAACTCGATTTCAATCTAAAACTCAAGGGTTAAAGACTCGATTCCTACTTGGTGAGTTGGCAGTATAACACCACATAGATCTCGAGTCTTAGAGAGTCGACTTCCAAAAAGTAAAACCGAGTCTCTAAGACTCGATTTTGTACTTGAAGAATCGTGTCTGAAGAAGAACAGAGACAATTTGAATTTGAAGAGGCACGATCTGGTCTTCAGATTTGCCGTCGAAGAATGAAGAAGAAGGAAAAAATAAAACGCAAGGAAGAAGAAGGAGAAGAAACCCAGCAGAACGTTGAAGAAACCCAGCAGAACGTTGAAGAAACCCAAAGATTAAGAACGGTGAAACTCGAGTTTTTAAAACAATAAAACTTGAGTCTTAAAAGCTTTCACGTAGATTTTTCGTCTACATCAGCTCCCACCGTTTACAAATTGAGACTTAAAAACTCGAGTTTTATCTTAGAACTCGAGTTTTAAATACTCAAAATACTATTTTTTATCATTATTTTGAAACGTGACAACTAACTAAATTTTTTTATATTTAATGTTATTTGAAAAAAAAAAAAAATTTTATGAAATGGTTCATATTTAAGTGGTACCGTACCCCACGATTAACAATAAAACCCAAACCCTGTTTTATTTTCTTCTTTTTTTTCTCGTTTATTTTGGGGATGAATAGGATCCTTTCCTTCAAGATTATCCGGTGTGGCATTTTTTAAACACGGTAGACTGATCTATTGGCTATTCTGGTGTGGGTGGGGGTCCTATTACTTTACTCTCTAGCGTCTAGAAGGCTAGGAAATTTCCTAGAAACGAAAGGTCTACATTCTCAAACCCTAAATTGGCGAGATCTGAGAAGAAAGGGATGAAGTCAGTATCTCCGGAACAATCATTGCTTCAAGAAAGCCTTCTTCCCCGTTCAAGCAAAGTTGGGGTTTCAAATTTCTTTACCTTATGGCCCATGAAATTAACTCTTTACGTCTCTTCCTCGGCAGCTACAGTTTCTCTGCTTCTTCCACAACAAATGGTAGACGGAACGACAGTTCCATCCTTGTTCAGAGACCTACCGAATCTCTATCAAATATTTCTAATCTCCACCGTGTTCGCGTTTGTAGGCGCCTTCAGTTCCCTGATGATCCAACACAAACCTAGGGTTGAACGATTTTTCAGGATTATTGCCGTTGCTTCCATTTTGTTTGCACTAGCAATTGTCCTCTACGTCACAGCTCTCTTGTTACTATGAGGGTAACCCAATGACTCCGGCCAATCTCTCAAAAGTCCATCGACAATCTCCCATGCTTTATTAAAATGGTATTTTTCTGCTTATTTAATAAATAATTTAGCTTATTTGTGGGTTTTCTTTTCTTTCAGTTTGTTGTTTATAATTTGCATTTTCTGTTGGAAAACAATCTGTTTGATGTTTGAATGTAAATATTTGACGAGTTCCAGAGTAGTGTAGGAGGAAGCATCTTGAATAATTTTACCAGCTTCACCTCCACATTGCATGGTGCATATAACACCTACACTCCACCCCCAATAATTCTTATGCCTTCAACCTTGACATTAGTATCAACTTTAACACCACCCTTCCCATGCCTTCAACTTTGACATTAGTATCAACTTTAACACCACCTGGGAGGGGAACATGAGCAATTCTACATTCACACAAAATTAAATTTCACAACATTTGAGATGATAGGCAAGCTTTTCCTGTTTCTTATTTAGATCCACCATACTAGTGACTTTATTTTTTTACCTACCATTAACAATCTATCACATTGACTAGGTATGAAATTTTTTGTCGAAGTTTTTTTCTTTAGACTTTCTCAAGAATATAGCAAATAATTAAAAAAATGTATACATTTTATTTTTTATGCCTTTCCATTCCCTCTCCTCCTCTTCCTTTCCTCCACCCCCCCTTCAGCCTAACCTGCCCCTCCCCAAATCTTGAGATAAGAGAGAGTGCCATTCTGTGAAAGCTCATCTCATTTGCTTCATGCTGAACTCTGGCTTTTAAGACCACACTAAAATGATTACTTTATATTAAGCATCCAGCGTTTCCTCATTTATAGATATTAAAACTTAAAGATTAACCCCAGGTGCAATTTAAATAATTGATAACACTAATATAATTACGTTATTTGAATCCTTGGGCATTTTCTCTTGAATTATATTAATTTGAAATATATCCGCATACATACATATCAAAATTTGGATTGGTGACACAAACACGGTACAAGATCCAACAAGCACTATGCAATTGACAAAGTAGATAAATTGAACAAAGAACAGTATCTAATTCTTGAATCTAACACTCCGACTGTTTGCGACATTAATTCCAGAAGCTTCTCCACCATAAGGACCAATAGGTTTCTTGATCTCCTGCACCTGCCCTTTCCGGCGAAGATCCATCTATCTATTCTTTCACCCACTTTTAATTATCTTATACTTGAGAGGAAATTTTACCACCAAAACAGTAGTAGATCACCACCTGCGATGTTAGAGTGATTTGAGCACATAAACAACAACAAAAAATTTAGTAACCTTGAAGTAACAGAGAAATCAATTTTGCAGCTGGAGGTTTGTAAATCAACTTATATCACAATTTTTTCATAGTGGATTTGACAAGCTAGGCTAGCCCTTGGGAGTCTTTTTTTTAATTGGATTTTCACTTTGTGAACAATACCTCGTCTCTAATGTGTGGTTGTTCTTGTGAATTTTTTTTTTTTATTACTGTCTCATCCGTATCACAATTTTTTCTAATGTGTGGTTGTTTTTTCACAGTTTTATTGGGAAAGTAGGATCAGCATGCTTTAGAAGGGTTAGCTGTTACAGACTTACAGCATGGAATGTTCGGTATCTACAAAATACTACTCCTTAAGAAGCAAAAATGTATGATTAGCATGCTCTGTACTAAAGGTATCTCAGTTGTAAATACCAGTTTACCTTCGCACCGTGGAGCTGCAACTTGCTTATGAGATTTTTTTTTTTTTTTTTTTTTTTTAAAACGGATAATTACACTTTACCCACTTGTGGTTTGCTTTTAATTTGGCTTGCCTACCCGTGGTTTTAATTTTGACACTTTACCCACCCGAGGTTCAATCTGTTACTGCTTCGTAACCCACCTTCCTGTCTGCCGTTACTCTAACACGTTTTCTTTCAAAATCAAAATACAAAATAGATCAAAAAGTTAGGGTTTTAAATGAAAATATAAGTTTTTACCATCACATCCCATGGCAGCAAGCCCCAACCAAAAAGGGAGAAAAGAAAAAGGTTGAAAACACATTAGAAGTTTATCAATAAACAAGTACCCACTCGAATAAAATTCTAGCAGCAAATAATCTTGGACTTCCAGACCCAAACCACTCAAAATTCCATCTACCTTCCAGAAAGGGTGACCTGGATAGCTGAGGAAACGAATTAGCATCTCACACTAAATACATTCATCTGAAAATTCCTTGTTCAAATGGGCACCTACGTTGTTGGTCTTGGTGTCGGATTGAGCTGCTCCAGACCAGTTATCCTCTCATTCACATCAATGCGCTGCATTTTCCTCGTCTTACCAGTTACTAAGGCTTCAAAACCCCCAGAATCTTTAAACTGAAACCATTGTTCCACAAACAAATAACAATGAGCTTGAGCATTTGCAAAAGACCCAAATGTCCAGAAAATCAAATATTTACCAATGTAAAAAATTGAAATTAATATAGGAGCCTTTAATTGAAATCAAATATTTGCTTAAGCAATTTCTTTTCTCCCTTTTTGGTTGGGGCTTGCTGCCTTGGGATGTGATGGTAAAAACCTCAGATTTTCATTTAAAACCCTAACTTTTTGACCTGTTTTGTGTTTTGATTTTTAAAGAAAACGTGTTAGAGTAACGGCAGACAGGGAGGTAGATTACGGAGCAGTAACGGATTGAACCTCGGGTGGGTAAAGTGTCAAAATTGAAATTACGGGTAGGCAAGTCAAATTAGAGGCAAACCACAGATGGGTAAAGTATAATTATCCAAAAAAAAAGTAAAAAGGTTAAAAAAAAATTATGCTCCAAAGAACTTTTTTATTTTATTTTTTTAAATCTCAACCTTTAAAACCCAATTGCTACCAATTGCAAGGTGGGCTTGTAATATATCTCAATCCGAAAGACTCAGAAATGTCACTATTTGGGAAGGTTTTTTCTTACTTGTCTGTTGCCAAACCCAACTGTATAGCTCCCTGTTCCTCTGGTGTGCGGATCTGGGTGCTGGTCACAACCCCAACCCCTGTCACTGTTTAGGGTCGGCTCATCATTTGGACCTTGCCTACTCCATTTGTCCCCTTCACTCGAACCAATCTTCCCCCTTGACCTTTAACACTGTTGTTGCCTGTTGGCAACTATGATGACGGTAGTATAACCATAATTCTTCGTGGTAATGTCTATGACGCGTAGAGGAGGACGCCTGGCAAGATCGCTTTTTTTGAGCTCGAAATATGAGAAACCCTTACGAGTTTGGTACTGCACTTTCGGACCACGACAATTTATTTTCATATTGAGCCAACGCTAATTCAATATCCGCCAATAGTTTTCCGAAATTGCTTCACAATACTTCCAGAAGTTGAAACTTCTTTCATGGTAAGAATCCATGGTAATTGTAGTGTTTCTTTTTCTGATTAGTGAGCAATTGAAAAAAGCTTTTGTGTAGAGAAATCAACACAAAAATGGAGAAGAGATTTTCTTATCCAATAAGCTCTTGATCTCTACAAGGCAAGCAATCACAGGATGATCACGAATGGGCTGCCGTTCATACTTAAGAAGAAAACAGAACTCATAGTTTGGCAATACGAGATCACAGGGAGCTGCTTCACCTCCAAATAACGCACTCCTTCCATGAGTCCCTTCTTTTAAACCATCTTACAACATGAAAGCATGTACAATACTGACTGCTAAGAAACCAATTAAATGCAATTATACATTTTACAACCTTTGTGTGTGTGTGTGTGTGTGTGTGTGTGTGTGTGAGAGAGAGAGAGAGAGAGAGAGAGAGAGAGAGAGAAACTATACATGAAAATTGGTGACGACTCTGCAGGACGCAAAAAATGAAGAGTAAGAACTAAGAACCACAATTATATAAGCCCAAAACTTTATATTGGATGGTTGGGACAATGTAATGAGCCAGATCCACAAGCATTTTAACTTTCAAACATTTTAAAATCATTTGAAAGCCAACAAAAATTCCAGGACTTATATTAAGCATCCCATATCAAAGAGAAACCTATTTTCAACCCCCTCTAGATACCACAGATAATCAACATAGAACACAACACAACGCAAGCCCCTCTAAAAGGAATAATTCAGAGCTAATTCAATCCATTACCAGGCACACACCATCTAAATCATCCTTATTGAAGCAATGCACATTATACCTCTTACATTAAAATGGTCAAAGAGGAACAGATAATAACCATACTTAGAAGTGGATTCACTTTTCTTTCAAGCTGTTCGATTGCTTCATTCAGCTCATACAAAAAGCCAACTAATTCTGAAGCAGAACTATGGGATCAAAACTTAACCAAACATAAGTTAGTTCGGCTGGAGTTGAATAACAGAAACAGACATTTTTAGAAAGCAGTGATTAAAGGCATCCAAAAGAAATGAAACCCAGCAAAATAGCTTATGAGCATATGTAAAGCAAAAAAAAGTTAGATTAAGATTAAAAAAATATTAAAATCTAAAAATACCAAAGGCAAGCATGTATTTGTTCCATACAACCAATATAAGAAATTCAATGCCTTACTCTGTAGAAAACCGACCACATAAGTAAAACACCTCCTATAAATACTTAACTAGGCTCAAACATTGAGAACAACATTGAGCTGAGGGCACGATGAGGAGCTCAATAGAAACAGTCAAAAAGAAATTGGATGTGGATGAAGCATCTCTTAATCAACAACTACAAATACTGAACATCTTTAGATAACATATTAATATGATAATACATTCTGTTTCTGCCTCTAGTTAGCTGTACAGAATCAGCACCAGACACTAAAGAAAAAGTCCATCCATAGGTATATATCATGTAGAGCTAAATAGAAGCAGAATGTCAATGGAGGAGCACTTAAACAACAACCTCAAACGGTTAACATCTTTAATTGCAGAATGAGTTTCTTTTCTTTTTTTCAAATCAAACGAGAGGACGTACAGACGTGAAATACAATATAGGTAAGGAATAAATTCCACCACAACCTTGTTTATGGCATGAATGATAACACAGAGGCAGCCAATACAACAAGACAAGCCAGGATGATGATCCTGAGCGAGAGTTTTATACCCATCATTAATAGGAAACCAATAGCTGCAGCAGCTGCTCCTACCCCGCCCAAAATTTCGGCAGCCCTTCGGCTTATATAACGACTTGGAAAGAGAACGACATAGAGGCAGAGGAAACCCACTAAGTTTGTAACCAATACAGCGGTAAATAGTTTCTGAGCCAAAGGTGATAGCTCACCTAAACTGAGGGCAAAGATAGCAGAAGTTGATTGGACAGCGACAGTAATGAATGTGGCAACCAATGTCATGTTGCTCGAGTTCCTCACTCTCCTTCTAGTTCCACTTTCCAACTCACCAACCCTGCGTCTGTCTTCATCATTTCCTTCATCCCTATCGGCCTCATCATGTTCATTTCCACCTACGCGTCTGCTTATCCCTTCATTTGTGTCTGTGCCACCACTACCTGTACTTTGACCACTCTCATCACTTCCACTTCTGGCTCCACTTCCTCCATTATGTCTGCTTGAACTTGCTTCTTGGCCCTCAACAGTAGTACCCCCGGTTCTTCCAATGTGTGGAGTCAGATCAAAGTCCCGATCAATTTCCCCACCATCTCGGCCCTGAACACTGCCACTATTCTCCATTAGCAGCAAATTTGGCAGGAAAAATATGATAAGAGTCTGGACACAGTGATCAATAACAAAGATCTAAAAAATGGTGAAAATGGGGGGGTCACCTGATAAGTGATCTGGTGAATTCCATCAACTGGTTCAGGAGAAGATGAGCCTGCTGAGGTTCTACAGAAGCAAACGTGTTTTCAGAATACAAGACTACCAGAACAAGGGAGAATCTAAGCATGTAGCAAAGGCAATTAGACATTTGACTAGCACTCATAAAACATAAAATTTGCAAGACAACATAACGATAATGATAATAATAACATTAATAGTGAAACACATGCACATAAACATATGGAGACGGAGAGAAATCTATAGCACATGAGATTAAATCTTAATTGTATAATACAGCACAAAGGGACTTGGACGAGTTATTGTTCTTATTCATAGATGTAATAGGAAATAAAAACCCATAGAGGGAACATTGTAATCCGAGCAACCTGACTATAACTATTAGGAGGTAGCAAAATGCACAGCAGCAAATCACAGTGCAGAAACACACCTTGAAGCTCGTCGTTGTTCAACTTGCTTGTAATATTCATCATCTGAATCTCCTGTATCACCATTCCCCATGTCCAGATTCCGATTAGCCTCAAAATTGTCAACTGCATGCCCAACATCATCCTTAGATTTGGTTTCAGCTCCAGCCAATGGCGGGCGAAAATTCTTCCTCCAGCTTTCACCAATATCATTCCTCTCGGATAAATAAACATCATCACCAGAAAGCACCTTCCAAAGAGATTGAATACAAATGTTATTTCAATAATGAATTTATGAGTATCCTTTAAAACCCAATTGCTACCAATTGCAAGGTGGTATATCCCCAACTTGTAATCTCAATCTCCTGAAATGTCAATATATGCAGCGACAGTTGATTGAATAAGAAAATTAATGTCCGTATAACACTATTTAACGGTTTTTCCTTACTTGCATTTTGCCAAACTCAACTGTAGAGCTCCCTGTTCCTCTGGCGTGTGGATCTGGGTGCTGGTCGCTGTGTAGGGTCAGCTCATCATTTGGACCTTCGCCTACTCCATTAGTCCCCTTCACTCGAACCAATATTCCCCTTGATATATAACACTATCATCGGGGACTTTGATGACGATACCACCATTGGCAAGATCGCTTTTTTTGAGCTCGATATATGAGAAACGCTTACGAGTTTGCTTTGGAACAGGAGGACTCACTTTAATATCTTGCCAACCCTCATCCAATATCCGCGAACTTGACGTTTCCCCAATTGCTTCCGAAAACTTGTCAGCCCCAGACCCATGCGACATCCGCCAGGTAATTCCCGGAAATCGAGGATAAGAGCGGTGGGGCTTACGGGAGTCGAAATGCCTCTTAAGGTATGAATACATGGCAATTGCAGTGTTCCTTTTTCTGATTAGCGAGCAATTGAAGAAGAAATGGCTTTTTGAGTATAAGAAATCAACACAAAAATCTGAAATATTTTTCAAAACAACACCATCTTTTGTTTCGTTAAATCGAATGCTATAAATGATATTTTTTAAGCATCAAATTTGTAAAAAGCTGACTCCATCATGCATGCTAAATGTTATTAATTTTGACATACTGCTACAGTGCGCTCTCATAAACTGTAGCAGTATAATTTTTTAATGTTTTCTCTATCCTGAGATCTCTCCCCCCTCTCTCACTCTCTTTCTTTCTAAACTTTCTACCTGTTCACTCTTTCTCTACCTAAGAGCATCTACATTAGTTGGTGAATAGTCATGTATAATACAAAAATTTCTCAATTTTACACATTTTGAGCAAAAAATCTCCTACATCAGTGGAACTAAAACTGTGTAAAATCATTCAAAATCATCCACGAGTTACAGTAACCGTGTAAATATACACGGCTACTGTAGCTCGTTTATACAATATTTTATCATTTTCTCATTCGCTCTTTTTTTTCTCTCTCTGATCCGTGCTCAACCAACTCAATTCTCTCATCTTTTTCTCAACACAGAATATACACAGAGATACACTTTGCACAAAAAAAAAAAAAAAAAAAAACACAGACAAACACAATCACAGATTGGTGCTTGACTGGTCGGAGCTCGTGGGTCTTGTCGTGGATTGGAGCAGATCGAGGATCGGAGCTCGCGGACACTGGATCGGAGCTCGCGAATCGAGATCGGAGCTCGCGGATCGCGATCGGAGCTCGCGGATCGCGATCGGAGCTCGTGATCGAAGAGGGAGAGGTGATCGGAGCTCGTGATCGAAAAGACAGAGCTGATCTGAGCTCATGATCGGAGAGGGAGTTGATCGAGAGGGAAAGGGAGACGGAGACGGAGAGTTGATTGAGAGGCAGAGGGAGAGGGAGAGGGAGAGTTGGAGAGATGGGTATGGAGAGAGAGAGTAAAAATCAGAAATGAGTAGGGAGAGAGAGAGAGCGCGCTAATTATATCCGGTAGTTAGGAAAATAATAAAAAAATTGAAGAGAATTGATTATTTAATTAAAAAATGTGGTAGGATAGATGAACTGATGTGGGTGTTTTGTAAAATTGGATGTGTAAAATAGAAAAAGTGGATGTGTAAAATGAAAGAACTGATGTGGATGCTCTAAGAGAGCTGGGGTCCTATTACTTTACTCTGGATTGAGGTCCCGCATTCATGTGTAGGTATTGCATGGTGTGCAGTAGCACAAATCTCAACCCTTCTTCATTTAATGACTCAAAACTTTGGGATTTTTTTTTTAAATTTCATGGCCCAAACCTAATCCGATCTACTATTAAATTTTTTTTGTAACCCAACCCAACTTAATAAGGCCTAAAAATCGACCCAACTCGCCGGGTTTGGTCGATTTTGGTAAGTTGGTGGGTTGGCTGCACACCCCTAGTCTGAGTTCATAATTTCATAAAATAAAATAAAAATTCTCTCTCCTGCGCAGCTATCGTCCTCCTTGCACTCTGCATCTCCTTCAACCCGTTGCCACGACAACCCCAACTCATACCCTGATACCCATCAGCAAAAGTAAAGAAAAAACTGAAACTTATTATTTGAAACCAAACCCCCCAAACACTCACACTCTCCCTCTTTCTCTAAAGCATCTTGAATAATTCTACCAGCTTCACCTCCCCATTGCATAGTGCATATAACACCTAAACTCCACCCTCGACCTCTTCTTTCCCCTCCAACCTTCCTATGCCTTCAACTTTGACATTAGTATCGACTTTAACACCACCAGGGAGGGGAACATGAGCAATTCTACACACAAAATAAAATTTCACAACATTTGAGATGATAGGCAAGCTTTTCCGGGATCTTATTTAGACTCACCACTAATAGAGTGACATTATTTTTTTACTTACCATTAACAGTTTATCACATTAACTTAGCATGATATATATATATATATATATATATATATATATATATATATATATATATATTGCGAATAAACTTTCTCAAGAATACAGCAAATAATTAAAAACTTATACATTGTATTTTTTACGCCTTTCCATATATATATATATATATATATATATATATATATATATATATATATATATATATTGCGAATAAACTTTCTCAAGAATACAGCAAATAATTAAAAACTTATACATTGTATTTTTTACGCCTTTCCATCCCCTCTCCTCCTCTTCCTTTCTTCCATCCCCCTTCAGCCTAATCTGCCCCTCACTAGTTTATCAAAAAAAATCCTGCCCCTCACCAAATCTTGAGAGAGTGCCATTCTGTGAAAGCTCATCTCATTTGCTTTAAGTTGAATTCCGGCTTTTAAGACCACACTAAAATGATTATTTTAGGCATCCGGCGTTTCCTTATTTATAGATATTAAAACTTAAAGATTACCCCCAGGTGCATTTTAAGAGGGTGTTTGGGAGAGAAGTTTGAGTTATGTTGTTTTGGTGCTTTTGATATATGTGTGAAAATATATATAATGTTGTTTAAAATGTGAAAATGTGTTAGAATTAATCTACCAAACACCTCTACATAATTGACAACACTAATAAAGTTACGTTATTTGAAGCCTTGGTCATTTTCTCTTTAATTATATTAATTTGAAATATATCTGCATACATACATATCAAAATTTGGATCGGTGACACAAACACGGTACAAGACCCAACAAGCACTATGCAATTGACAAAGATGATAAATTGAAACAAAGAACAGTATCTAATTCTTGAATCTAACACTCCGACTGGTTGCGACATTAATTCCAGAGGATTCTCCACCATAAGGACCAATAGGTTTTTTTGATCTCCTGCACCTGCCCTTTCCAACGATTCAACTTTTTCTTGTGTTGTTCCTGAACATTTTGCGTGCGCGAGACAGAGAGAGAGAGAGAGAGAGAGAGAGAGAGAGAGATTAGTTACTAAATATGAGAATAAAGACATTTGTTACATTCAAGCATTCTTTCATAATACCATGTACTTCTTCCTAGGATTTTTGGTTTGTTTTTTGCGGTTCCGAGTCAGCCCTCTGTTCTTCTCCATCTGCAGCAAGGTTGGCAATACAAGATCAAAAGAAGCTGCTTCATCTCCAAATAACGCACTCCTTCCATCATGATTTCCTCCTTGTTAACCTCACAACATCAAAGCATTTACAATGTTGAATGCTAAGAAACCAATCAAAAGCATCTTTACATGTTATGACCTTGTGTGTGTGTGTGTGTGAGAGAGAGAGAGAGAGAGAGAGAGAGAGAGAGGGGGGGGGGGGGGCGGGGGAAAGAGAAACTGTAAATGAAAATTGGTGTGAGGACACTAATGTACAGGGTGAAGAGTAGGAACCACAAATATATGAACCCGGTTGGGTCAACGTAATGAGTCAGATCTACGGGCATTTAAACATTCAAACATTTTAAAATCTTTTGAAAGCTAAATAAAATTCAAGGAGCGTCACATATCAAAGAGAAACCTATTACCAACCCCCTGCAGCTACCACAGATAAACAAAGAACAAAACATAATATAAGCCCCTCAAAAAGGAAAAATTCAGAGATAAATCAATCCATTTCTAGGTAGACTCCATCTAAATCATCCTTAATGACGATGCACTTTATACCACTTACAATAAACTAATCAAAGAAGAAAATATAATACCATGCATAGAAATGGATCCCTTTTTTTTCAAGCTGTTCAATTGCATCATTCAGCTCCGACAGCAAGCCAACTAATTCTGGAGCAGAGCTGTAAGATAAAAACATTATTAACCAACCATGCAGTAGCAAAAGTTATCACTGCTAATGATAAAAAAAAAAAAGAAAAAAAAAAGAGACAGATTATAGCAAGAAGCAGTGATTAGAGGCCTCCCCCAAAAAAATAAAACTCAGCAAAATAGCTTATATGCATATTTAAGCAGCAATAAGTGAATCAAGATCTGAATAATAGAAAATCTACAATTATCACAGTCAAGCATGTATTTGATATACACAACAACCTATGTAAGAAATTCAATGCCTTCGTAGCAAAACAACCACATTATACATACATCCAATTAACAGTTAACAAGGCTCAAAATTGCAAACAACATGAAGCAAGGACATGATGAGGAGCTCAATAGAAAGTCTGACAGAAGGGGATGCAGGCGGAAGATCTCTTAATAAACTACCACAAATTCTAAATATCTTTAGATCTTGCAGCACCAGATGAGTTCACGGAACCAAAGCGAAATGTAATATGATAACACATTGTTGGGAAGATAACGCCTTAGGGAGCCAGCAACTGAGTAGTTAATATAACATATAAGGACACCACTTATCCCAAAAGACTTAAGCCTATGAGTTTGAGCCCAACTATGTTGTATTAATCACTCCATCTTGACATTCTTATTCAATGTGAAACTTCAATCGCAAGTGTATTCCCAACACACATTCTATTAAATGTAAGTTCCACCCCTAGAAAGTGGATGGAACACCTTTTTTTTAAATGTCCTTTTTTACTACTTCTATTGGCATTATTAATGTCTTCCTGTACCTTTTTTGTTCCCTTAACTTGAATCAACTTATTCTTTCTCACCGGTGCATTACTTGCTGTCTTTTGAATGACCAAACCATCTCAAGAAAACCTCCCTCATCTTTTCATCAATATGGGCCAACCCTATCTTTAAAGGGGATTTCCTCACTTCGAATCTTATCTTTCCATTTACTTCCTCTTATCCAAGCTACAAAAATCCATTACTCTAAAGAAATTGTCAACTTAACTATCTCTCTTTTTTTTTTTTTTTGCTAGGTAATAAAAGTTTTATTGATAGCAAAAGTGCAATGTGTTTACAATTGTCAACCCAGCTATCTCAACACCTTCAGTTTCACTTACATATAATGATTAATGGTTGCCCACTTCGCATCAAGCAACAATTGCTATAATCCAACGGCATTTCAAATCACCTTTTAAAAACTTCATTGCAAGTACAAGGCCCACTAATAAATCCCCTAGACACCCTTATTTTCATTCTTAGAAAACCCCTCCCCTTCCCTACCCCTCAAAAATAGATTCAATTTCTTCACATAGTTGAACCAAGATTTTTTCTATAGATAATATAATTGCAAGCATAATTTTTCCACAAAATTTGGAGCTATGAAAGCATTAGAAAAGGGAACCTCCCTAATTGAAGGAAGCAAAATAATACTGCAGACCCATCTGCAAATATTCTTGTGGCATGTCCTATGTTGTTAATCTGAAGTAAGAAGAATGGATAGGCCTATCTGGTTACTCCATCATGTTGAAAGACACAATGAATCTATTGTGCATCTTGTATTAGTTCCCTCCTTCATCAGATTTCTACAAATTCTTACTCAATCTTTGGCTTTCTCTAAGATTCAACAAAATAAATTTCTAAGTAAAAGCACCCCACACTAGATTTCATCTCTAATCATAATCTTATTACATTTCTAACACCACCACCTGTTTTGAGCTCTGGAATGGCTATTACTTATGAAGCTACAAAACCTTTCTCCTTATCATTTTCTTCTGAGTATTACATTTCAGCCTTGATCAAAAAGAGTCAGCTCAAAAATATAACACACGACCAAGTGCAGAAATATAAGAACTATACAAATAAAAATTGAAAAACCTTACCTATATAAAACATCCATTTGTTCCTCCTTTGATAGAGCACTCAAATCTTTCTTAACCTCCTCACAAGCTGCTCCCGTGTCATCAAAGGCTTCTTTTTTTATCCCTGGATATTTTTTTCTGCCTTTTCTTTTGGCTGACATTTCCTGTACAAGCAGCGATATTGGGCTATGTGTCATTCAAAAGAATTAATAGCCCATACACCCCTTTAAAAGTAACAAACAATAAAATATGGACAAGACATGTACACTGGTAACATATTGGAGTTATACGTGCAAAGGGAGTGAACAATATGTGGATCACTTATTGCTTCATTGTCCTATAGCTTCTGAAATGCGGTGTATCATGTATGGTATTCAGGTTCATGGAGTTTCTTGGGTGATGCCAAAGTCAGTTGTGGATTTGATAGCCTCTTAACAAGGTCATTTTCATAGACATCGGGATACTGTTATTTGGAGAGCCATTCCTCATTGCTTGAAGTGGTGAATTCGGCAGAAGCAGAATGCTCAGTGTTTTGAGGACAATGAAAGATATTTGCGTGAAATTAAGCTGTTTTTCTTTAAATGTTGTTTGAGTGGATGTTAGTTGTGGTTCTCCTTCTTTATGTTCATTATATGATTTTGTTGATCATTGTAATCTGTTGGATTGATTGTATTGCTCCCTTTGTATACTTCTTGTATACTTGGGTATTTGTTTTCTATCAATAAAATTTACTTATCAAAAAAACACGAAAGAGGATAACCCAAACTTGGAAATAAATACCAAAGGTTTAACTTACTTATCTCTTTACTTCCTTTTTTCATTAACAAGGAGAGAATATAGAACCCTCACCTCTAGAGTTAATTCCCTATCACTCGGATCACTACAATCTTCAATTACATCAAGGCCAAAGTCTTCAATTGTATAAGATTCTGCTTTTTGTATCTGTAGTTTCTTAACCGCTTCCTCCTCCTTCAAAGGTCCGTCATCATCACTTGATTGTGCCTTCAACAGAAACAAAAAGGTTAGAGCAACTACAAAGACAACCTCAATTATATACACATGATTGCATTAAGAAATTAGTTTGTGAACAAGATAGTTTCCATAGAGGCAGTAAGTGATCGTTGCTGAAATATATATATATATATATATATATATATATATATATATATATATATATATTAAATACAAAGGGGAAAAAGTGAGAAGGGGTGTGGAGCATGATTGGACAAATAGCAAATAATATTCAAATCATCACCTTGTAATCAGTATTATCACCATGATAATATTCCTTCTTTTTTCCACCCCATAGAGACTCTTGTTCTTCCTCATCTTCTTCATCATCTTCAAGCATAGCATCTTCGACTCCACCAAATTTTTCTTGTACATATTTCTGTGTCCTAGCCACTACAGACAATATGCATAATTAATCATACAAAACATTACTCCAATTGTTGTAAGAACCAAAGGGAATAACAATTGAGAGTTTTCCATGTAAGAAAATATGTAGAGAACGATTTAGAACCCATCCCCCCTCCCCCTCTCCCCCCAAAAAAAAGAGAGATTCTTGTCGGAGTCCATTCTATCATTTCAGCCAAGGGAATACCAAGAGATGAACCTAGTGCTACCTAAGGTCACTTATAAGTGCCCCATAATAATTCCAAAATAGCCTAATACCAATTAGCCAACTTGAAAACACCCTAAATTACACTTTAGAGATATGTAACCCTAGTGCAGGTGTAAAATTGCAGAATATGCATGTGTAGGATGTAGTGACCTAAAAGGGAGTCTTGCAATTCATGGAATCCCACATCGCCTAGGGAACCACATGGGGATGTGCTTATAAGGAGTGACCTTCCTTTAATGTGTAGAGGCCTTTTTCCTTATTGCTGTGTGCTTTGAGGGAGAACAAACCATGAGGGGCATGGGTTCCAAAGCGGACAATATCTACATAGTTGGGGTTAGGTCGTTACGTATGGTATCAGAGCCGGCCCGATAACCCCGTGTGGGCTCAGAGACACTACCCCACAAAGTGAGCCCTAATGAGGACGTTAGATATTTAAGTGGGGGAGATTGTGATGCCCTAATTTGATTGATTGTGTGATATGTGTGGGTGTGTGATGAGTCTTACATCAGATATTTACTAGGTTGAACTGAGTTTTATTAACAACTGCAAGGAGCCTTAATTGTAATTAGTCATTTTAAGGTATAGTGCAGATGTGACTAGCGCTTTTTCTTAGGTCATTATAGATAGTATTAGAGCCATACCCTATCCGAAAGTGTGGGTCCCACATGTAAGGACGCGTGTGCCCCGCAAGGGGGGTGGATTGTAGTGACCCAAAAGGGGGTCTTGCAATCCATGGAATCCCACATCGCCTAGGGAAGCACATGGAGTTGTGCTTATAAAGAGTGATCTTCCTTGAATGTGTAGATGCCTTTTTCCCATTGCTGTGTGCTTTGAGGGAGAACAAAACCGTGAGAGACATGGGCCCCAAAGTAGACAATATCTACACAGTTGGGGCGGACAACATAAAAGGGTATAGATCACCTTATTTGCATGTCTATGTTTGCTTGCTACTATACTTTATGCTTGTGTTAGCCTCTCTAGTTCTAGGCTTTGCCATGTTTGACGCCCTTCATGGGCTTAATCTTGTTTGGTTACACCCGATGCCCATGAGGCCTTGTTCGGATGTAACCATTTGGGAGGCATCTCTAGATTCCGGATTGCTCCTCGTGTACCCTTCCCTTTTCCGCTTCGTGCGATGATATGCTTACCATGCTTGTTTGTGCCACCCGTTGGCTTTATATGCATCTTTACACACTTGCTTACATGTCCATGCATGAGTCTTGCTTGCTAGTGTGTTGTCCATGCTTCAATATAATGAAGTCATGGACATTCGATCCAAACCTACATTTGTCCCTTGTGGACGCCCCCTTTTGTTTGCTTTCTTGTGCTTATTTGTCTTCTCACTTGTTTGTTTGCATCCTTTTGTCTGCTAGTTTTTTTTTTTTTTTTTTTTTTTTTTTTTTTTTTTTTTTTTTTGTCTTTGCATGTACGCACATAGAGCGAGGACGCTTGGAGCTAGGGCACAGTCTCCTAGGCACAAGCAAAAAGGGCACGGATGCAAGCATGTCGATACGAGCCTAGCGGTGGTGTTCAGTAGGTTTAGAAGTCCATTTTTTCCCATTTGGTTATGTACTCTTTTAAACCCCTCTCTTCCTCCTCCCTTTCTCTCTTAGATGGTCTGTATTAGATATATCATGCCGTGTACAATTCGTCCTCATCTTCAGAGTATGGTGACCCCTGTTTACTTTCCTACACCTATACTTTGGGCCATGCTCTAGGGATGTAAGCATTTACTTTCTTGCTATGCGTACTTGCATTGTGCATGATATATGTATATATGTGCCTGCTCGCCCCTTCCGATGTGATTGTCACAGTCCATGTCACCTAAGGAAAGCGATGCCTAATTTTCGCCACAAAAGTAAGGTGACATGTCGCTGGATTTTTGCCGTGGAAATCCGGTATTTTGCTCGAATGCCTTAGGAAAGCATAGATTGGGACCACACCCATTCAAAAGCCAAACCTCAAAGCCCCCATGAATGCGAAGCCTCAAAAGCCACTGCTGAAATCATGTTTTTACTGTCAATTTTCGAAAATTAAGGTTTTATAAAAATAAAGGACTGTCCTTGGACAGGCATTGTGGGGTGCCTAACACCTTCCCCATACGTAACCAAACTTCCGGACCTAAGAATCAAGATTTTTTGTCATCCACATTAGATTAGGAAAAAGTCATTTTTCTTAACCTAGGTTGGTAATAAAATCAACTAGAAATAAATGACCAATCACACCTTAAAAAAACTAATGATTGGTGACGACTCCACTTACCTTTGGTAATCCTTTACAATTTGGCCCAGATTCCTACTATAAAACCAAAGGTAGACCTACCTTCCTCCACCGAGAGAGAGCACCCGAAACTCCGTGCGAACCACACACTACTATCAAGAGAGGCCCTCCAACAGGGTCCCGCTCGCGCGGGAGTTGTCGGCACGTTGGGTGGTTGAACGAGGGCCCACACTCATGTGGAATAAAAATCCATGAAAATATATGGTAGTTTTCCATTTTGTAGGGCTCACAATGAGAAGGCAAAAGAATAGACCCAAGTAGAGAGAACCATCAAATTAGAGGCCCATCGAAATACTCAGCCCTCATGGCCAAGCCCAACATAAAATCTCAGCTAAAATAGCCCATGTGTGCAAACTGCCTTTTGCTGGAGAACTCCTTTCAGTTTTGCCTTTTGCCGGAGAGCATTTCAATAAGCAACCAAGCTCCCATACCAAATTAGTAGCTGACCACCTATCCCATTAGCCTCTCTGCCACTACCAACTGTGACATGAATAGTACTAGAGGCTGGGCTGACACCTAAAAGTTAATGGGTAATAAATACATTCTTTTCCAAGTTTTGGTCACAACTCAAGGAAGCCATAACCAAGACCTCCAAGCTTATGAAATCCTCAACTAAATAGTTTATTTTATTACTAAAAACATATGAAATTGATTCATGAACCAAGCCCATGAATCCTAAAATGGGAAATTAGGAAAAAGTAGTTTGGAGGGCATAACTAGTGTCTAGCAGAGGCATCAGTGGTTGACACCTGGCTTGGAGTGTCAACCAACCCTCTTAAGCTTTGATCCTAGTTGCAGTAAGTAAGATCTCTAGTCCTCATACTTGCTCTAATTCTATTGGACAAAATTAATCTCCAAATCCCATAATTTAATGCCTAGATTAGGAGCATCTCAACCTCCAGCTACATTACCCAAATAAGCAAAACACTCTAAAAGCAAGTCTCATCAAAGGGGACAAGATCTCCTCACAAAATTCCTCACCTATCATGCTATTTTTAGCTTATAAATCAGTCATTTAGTTCATAAATAAGCTTTTGATCCATAAATACCCATGTACACTTACCCATAAACATCTCATTCTATCTTCTCAGAAAATCCAAGCACCTTAAAATAGCCATAAACAGTCCCTCTTTACACCATACCTGAAAATGGCTAAACACCACTTCATCTGTCTTCCATATTTTCGTATATTCACTCTTACTTTCCATAAAGTCACTCCCACCACTTACTATACACATATATTCATCATTATGGGCATAATATGGCACATAGAGATCTTGTTTAAACATTTGCTGCACTAGATGGACACTCTTTCTCTCCCTTCATTCCATTCTAATTTTCCTCTTTTATTTGTAATTATGAAGCATTTAATCCTTGTTTATTGCTATTATAATGAAGGCCATAATGTCTTGGATACTATGGAAGTTTTTACTCATGTTGACTTAATAATAATGAGAAAAATATATGATTTTTATCATGTAAACACATTTATTGACTAATCAAACATTATCATTGGAGGTCTTTCATATTCACGGCTGGACCATTTTTCCTCTTGTGTACTTGTTATAATGAGACCACCTTTATATTAACTGACTATGGAGGAAATGCATAATTTTTGCTACACAAATACATTTATTAATTTTCCAGACATCTACCGCTGGGCGTTTCTCCTATTTACTGCTGAATTATTATTTAAGTACTTCTTGTGGTGGCCATCCTTTGTGCTGGCTTATCTTTGCAGAAGGTAGCTTTGGAGCCTTATTATAATCTTTGTTAAATGCAACTCGGACTTTGAGCAAAAATTAGCCTTTTACACTTCACCGATAGCCTTTGGGCCATATTTTAAGCCCAAAGTCGAGTCTTGGTCTTAGCTTCCCAAATATCATATTGGCAATGAAAACATAGCCCTGACAACTTTATTGTCATTTATTTTTCTGCTATTTACTTTTATGTCATTTAAATTTAGCACTTTACTTACCATACTATTTATTTTTTTGCACTTTGTTATTATTGCTCCTTTACTTTTCTCATCAATAATATTGCCATAAATTAAAATTGCTTGGGTAAAACAATTTCTTTACACACTATTCTACGGAAATGCTTTTTTTTTTTTTTCAAAAAAAAAAATCTTTTCTTCCCTTTTTCCTACAGATTTCAAAACAAAATGCTTTCTCTTTAAAATCCGAAAATAAGGTGTTCAAAAAAAAAAAAAGTTATCAAAAAATGTTTTTACCATGTTAGCGAATATGTTTTCAAAAAAATGCGCTTCAAAAAAAATGTTTTTCTCCCCTCCTTTCAAAGAAAATCCCAAAATTTTATAAAAAAAGAGGATTGTTTTAAAAAAAAAAGTGTTTTTACCATGTTGGAAAATGTTTTTACCACGTTAGATTTTCTTTCAAAAAAAAAAAAAAGCTTTCTCTCTTCCTTTTAAAAAAACCCAGAAAATAATGTCTTCAAAAATGTTTTTACCATGTTAGAAAATGTTTTTACCACGTTAGATTTTCTTTCCAAAAAAAGAAAAAAGCTTTCTCTCTTCCTTTTAAAAAAACCCAGAAAATAATGTCTTCAAAAATGTTTTTACCATGTTGGAAAATGTTTTTACCACGTTAGATTTTCTTTCCAAAAAAAAAAAAAAATGCTTTCTCTCTTCCTCTTGAAAAAACCCAGAAAATAATGTCTTCAAAAATGTTTTTACTATGTTAAAAAATGTTTCAAAAATATTTCCCTCTTTTTCCAGAAAATCCCAAATTTATGTGTCTAAGTAAAAAAAAATGTTTTCAAAAAAATAGTCATTTTACCACGTTGGCACTCCTTAAAAAAAAGAAAAAAGAAAAAAAAGAGAGAGTTTTTCTTTAAAAAAAAATGTTGGAAGATGTTTTCTTAATACTTATAAAAAAAAATTCTTTAAAAATTATGTACATTTTCCAAACTTTCTTTTCAAAACAAAATAATAAAAGATTGACATTCATAGTTTGTAACTCCATAATTTTCCCTAGAATAGTGTTATTAAAGATTTGTGTCCATGATTCATTTTCTTGAGTCCTTGGATACTTATCAAGCTCATATTGACCCACTTATTTCTTTGGCACTAATATCTTTTATTTGTCATCTTTTTTGCATGATAAAAATGAGAAATTGTGGATGACAACAAGGTGCTACTCCTCTAACTTTCTCCTTTTATTTTTGTTATCATTCGTTGTGTATAGTAGATAATACTCATATGCTACTGTGGGGAGTAACAGGACTCAAGTGGGCATATGGGCCTTTGGACTGTAGCATGGAGGGCCGACCTGCTCCAGAATTAAACTCTACGAATTGACCCATACGCCGAGGATCCGAGGATACAGCCGAGGGAGAGCTTCTCCTCGGACAGATACAAGAGAACTCAAAACTTCATTATGAAGGTCGAGGCACAACTCTGGAAAAACTGATGGTTAAAGGGGGACACCCTGAACCTTCTAGATGCACCAGTGTTAAAGAAAATATCAAGAGCAAAGGCTGCCACCTCCGCATTAAAGGCTCTGCACCTACTTCCCTGGCTGCATTAATGGGGAAGTGACCCTTGAACAATAAGGTGGAAACTTCTAGTCATTGTTCAAAAAGTATCAAGGAAGGAAGTATTTAAGGGGGGTAAATGCCAAAAAGGAAGAGAGGGGGATCGAAAGAAAGAAAAAAACTAAGAATTGTAACTTTTAAGAAAGAAATAGAAATAATACAGAAGTAGTCCTCGGCTTACGTCTGAGGAGGCCTATTTACAATTGTCTTTTGTTATCTACATACGTTTATAACTCTTAGCCCGTTATCAAGTTCTCAGCACTTCTAATCTAGATTTCATACCCCCACTCTACAAATTTCATTGTTTAAGGCTCATTGGGCCTGAGCCCATAACCTTCTTTGGGTCCAGGTGCAATTGTGCACTTACAGCTACCTACCTATTAAATACTTTATTCACATGCTCTTGTAAGTTTTCTTTTGTAGGCTCCCTCACATATTACCTATGTATATACCTCACATGTTTTGTTTGTAAATATTCCTTGAAGTTAATATTCACATACTAGCTATATGGTAAATAATTACTCACATGTATATATATATATATATATATATATATATATATATATGTGTGTGTGTGTGTGTGTGTGTGTGTGTGTGTGTGTGTATTGTAAAACCTTTTTTCAAAAATCAAAATGCCAAATATTCTATTTCTTCAATAAAAAGATTACGTTTGAAATAAATTAAAATGAGGTACTATCTTCGGATAGGCATTGTGGGTTGCCTAAAACCTTCCCCACACGAAACCAAACTTCCAAGCCCAAGATCTTTGGTTTGAGACTTTTCGGTTTGCCTTAATTAATAAACCTTTAAAATTTGGTTTAGTTAATTAGGCAACTTAAAATGAATTAGACCCCTAGGTGATCAATCACACCTGATACAAAACCAATGGTTGGTGGCAACTCCTAAAATAAAAATAAGAAAAAGGAACTCACACACACACACCCCACCCTAGAGACATAAGCACACAAAAGTCATGTCACCAAGGACCCAATGTGCGACCAAACCTAGAAAAAATCTGAATTTTTTAGGTGTCCACACTAACAATGAGAGTTCAAGACATTTGATTGGACTATACACTAACAGTAACACTACTAAGTTACTAATACTACTTGTCTACTTACACAAAGTGACAAAACTTAAGTTGAAGTTACTAAATTAAAAAAAAAAAAAAAAGTTCAAACCACAAACCTAAGAGCTTTCCATCCTCTCCCTCAGTGTCCTAAATAATCTTTTTAAATGATCTGACTTTATTATTATTTTAAATACAACAAGAACATGTGCACTTACAGAGGACGATAACTTGATATGGTCCATCACATTTAGTTTTTTTTATTACTTTTGTGGGAATGATATTGTTAGTGGTGTAAATTTAAAAAAAAAAAAAAAATGGTGATCCTTAAGATTTATCTCTTTTTGAAGTTGTATATTTGTAATTACAAGCATTTTGGCAATGATTTATTAACATTGAAGACTTTGTCATCATGAATTCATGACTGTAAAGAATTTTAGTCATACATAAAACTATCAAATTGGAATGATATTAACAAGTGGCATTAGATGCAATTCATTTCCTTGATTGATTTTATTCATTCTCTCTAAAAAGGAAGACATTTATTTGTTTTTGTAAGTTTTTTTTTAAGTTTGTTTGAAAAATACAGGTCGACCTAACCCGACCTGACCCGACCCAAAACTCGATTGACCCGCAATCTGACCCAAACCCGACTCGCTTGTTTGCCACTTCTAAGTCTATCTTTTAACGTTGTTTAGCTATACGGCACAGTGTGTCACAAGATCAAATTTTTCACTCAAATTTTCTACCTACGATGGCACTAAGTCCCTGACTTAGTCTCAACCAACACCACACACACACACTGCAAGAAACACTTAGAATAGATATATAGGGACTCTCTCTCTTTCTCACACACACACATCACAACACAACACACTATGTTTATAGGGAACCCACCCCCAACCTTTATTACTTAATCTCAAGTACAAATTGAACCTTTTACAAGCCTAGAAAAACATACAAAATTCTCCAAAAGGCAAAATACACAATCTGTTGTTGACACCCCAACAACATTAGGTTCATATACACAGAAATAACTACTATGGCAGTTACTGCCTAGTAACTGTTTGGGTCTTGGACAATCTGTCACTTGTGGTCTGACTTAGGACACCTTGAACTGCTACTGTCTTGGTTTACTCTCCATGTTTTCATCCCTTACACAGTAACTCTGAATATCAAGAAAACTGGAAACTGCTTGGTAACCGCTTCTGCACATCAGCATATGCATAGCTCATGCCTTAACAGATCATAGGGCTTCTACCCATCACTCAGTAGCCTACATATCATCTGAATAAACGTTTTGGGATGCTTGGCCCATGCCTAAGCCATCTCCCATCAACTAACACAGCCTACACAGCATGCCTACATGCAGCACACACACAAGGTAACTGCCATCAACCCACTAGCATTTGTCCATGTACTAAGCTACCACCCACTAACCCATGCCTTTGCACACAGCATCTGTTTGCACATCCTCATGTAGCCTAGCCCTGCCTTCACACAAGCCATCAAGTCCATACACAAGCAATCAGCCATCAAGCAACTAATGTCATACACATCACTCAAGAGTTAATACCACCTGCTGTCACCCATCTTTAAACTAACTCTACTCGCCATGGCTTTACTCTGCGTTTGGTACGGGGAATCCATATTACTCTTGGCATCTAGATTCCCAGGAATGTGATTCCTAGGAATCACATTCCTAGGAATGTAGCTATTCTTATATTTGGTTTCATTGGGAGATTTCCAGGAATGTGAGATGATAATGTTTGGTGTATTCCCAGGAATCTTAAATGAATTATTTGTTTTTTCCATTTTGTCCTTAGATTTGAATGTGAAGTACCAAGCCCATTAAAAAAAAATCTTCCTTTAAATAAATAATGAAAAAATATATATAAACTATTAATTAGTCCTTTAAAAAAATATCTTACTCTAAATAGATAGATAAAAAACATTATATAAACTATCAATTAGCAACACATTCATTAAAACTGTGATCTAACATTTCAAAATGACAAGAATAATACAAAAATAACTATTAGCAGAGTTATTTATCCTGTTTATGTTGTTTTGGCGGGAAAAGATAAAGACAAGAGAGAAGATATTGATAATTTGTTTTATAGTTTATCTTAATTGCTTAAATGATAAGGAAAAATGGTTAAAATTGTCAATTTATAAAAAATACAATTTCTTTTAAGTTTGGGAATCTGGATTCCCACCTGTTTTAAAGGGAATGCACATTCCTACTTAGAGGAGTTTAAGGATTCTCCTGGCATCTGATTCCCTAGCGTAATTTGCAACCAAACATGGGAATCTTTAAACATTCCTGAGAATCCTAAAATATTACCCCATACCAGACACCACCTTAGGGTATCATGTGGAGCAAAGTGCCTCCACATGCTGCATCCTCACCCTGCTCATTAATCCAACTCAACCATGGAGATCGGACATGTCCCCTTCAAAGTGCTCTTAGGAGCATTACAAATTTGGAATAAGGGACTATCAATTTGTTGAAGAGACATAAAATCATGTGACTGGTCCAATATTGCTCAGACACCATCCTCCCTCGTGCCAACGTCATCAAAAATTAAAAGCTAACGGGAAACGTGATTTTTTTTTATAATTATGCAGTTACTTTACGCGCATATTACGCGTAACTACTAACTGTAAGTGAGCTACAGTGGACTCTCTATATCTATAATAATATGGTCGTAAAAACTTCAAAAAAGTGAAAGAGATCGATGGATCGTTTGGCCTTTGATTGGTGTTGGAATTCCGAAGACGTTGAACAGGGAAAGAGGTTGGAAGCTTTCGCCAGTGGTCCTAGAATCTCTATAAAATGGGTCCGGATGCGGACACGTGTTCAAGACATCCGCATCACACGTGTTCTAGTGGTTGCTTCTTAAAATAAAGGGCAATACTCCATTTTCTTCTTCCTAAATTTCATTCCATAAAAAAATTTCCTTGTTCTCAATTACTGTGTTTTCAGTATGGAGAGGCAACTCTCCCTGATACTATGGGCAATTGGAATCCTTCTACTTATTTCAACTGGGTATGGTAAAATAGCCCCCCAGATTGGAAGTTGTTCAGGTGAATTCAAAGATGCGGACCCAGAAATTCATAGTTTAAGTGATTCATCAGCTCTTGGAAGTTCTGTTATGGTGGATCTGGCTGTGGATGTTGGTGATAAAGATGGTGTGGAGCTCCCGGAGTTCAATCAGCATGTTGGTCTACAAGTGGAAGCCCGAGATGGTGGGGTGGATCTGGAGGGGTTAAGTCAGCACTGTGATCCACACAATGTTGGCGTCAGATCTCGTGCACCGGTTCTGGAGGGAGTTATTGATGATCGAGACGGGCTCAATCAACACGTTGATCTGGGGCCTGGTACATCCCTTGCTGAAGTTATTGAGTCGGAAAGCAGAAGGCAAACGGGGTCAGGTGGCCCGGGAGCTGCTACATCCTCTCAAGTTATTGACTTAGAGAGCGAAAGGCAAAGGTTCTCAGATGGTGCCCTTGTTATAGTTCCAGACTCTGAAGTTCCTGACTTGGAAAGCGGAAGGCAAAGGGGATCAACCACGGGGGCTGGTACATCCTCTCAAGTTATTGACTTATTAGAGAGCGGAAGGCAAAGGTTTTCAAGTGGTGCTCCTGATATAGCTCCTTACGGAATACGGTGGGCTGGTACAGACTATGAAGTTCCTGACTTGGAAAGCGGAAGGCAATGGCGGTCAAGTGGTGCCGTTGATGCTGTTCCTTATTCAAGGCTAAGGTGGTCAACCCCGGGGGCTAGTACATCCTCTCAAGTTATTGACTTAGAGAGCAGAAGGGAGAGCGAGAGGAGGTTAAATCAGAAGTTTATTAAATTGGGTTTTGCAATTCTTCTCGGATCAACTTTTGCTAACATTTCCGTCAGTGTTGGTGGTCATGGGCTATCATCTCGAAACAGATTTATATCAAATTGTGTATTCGTTACAAACATAGTGAGTTTTGTTTCTCTCACGGCAGCCAGCATGGCTCTCTCCGTCGTGGCTCCCTCATCAACTCCTTCTACTGAGACTCATACAACCCAAACTGCTAACACAATTTTAAGCATGTTTGGATTGGCTGCTAGCGCTTTTGGGTTTATATTAATGATAGCTATGGGCCTCGCAGACCTTCTTCTCTGGCTCATCGGCGCGGCTATAATTGCTCTGGTGTTCATATTTGTCTCAACTTCTTTGGCTCATCGTCGTATTTAATTAGGTATATGTGTATTTGTTGGGAGCAAATTTAGAACAATATTGCTAGGAGTAGAATTTAGTATTTAAGTTGCTGTTGTGCTAGATATGAAAAAAACAGAGTATTGCAGAAACTCTATTGCTGAATTTTGGATGTTACAACTTCATTTACAACTCACATCTATATATAGATGTGTTCGGAGTTTAGGGTGACTACAAGCTTCAAGAATACTACAGAAGTTTGCTTCATTTCTCTTTAATTGACACTTGTCCATGAGGTGTCTACTTTCATGCTTGCTTGGTGCTGGATTCTTCATTGGTTGACACTTAGATTTCAGTTGCTTCTTTCTTTGACACATAGGGAGCCACTTGTCCATTACAAATTACATTTTGACAGTATTGTGTTGACACTAGTAAATTTTTATTTTTGTTTCTTGAAATGTTAGGGGACACTTAGAGGTTAGATGGTGTGTGCCTGGATATGCATTGATTATATGTTGTATCTGCTGGGGGTTGATAATAGGTTTCTTTTTGAAGCTGTTCCTTCTACATGCTTTGTATGAGTGGATGGCTATGTTACCCAACCATTGCTCTTCTACTTTGTTTGCTTGCATTCATAGCTGTTCCTGTTCTTGATGTTGTTTTTTCTCTTATTATATTTCTTGTGTACTGATGGTCTCTTTTATTAATAATAAAAATTTTTATACATAAGAAAAAAGATATGAGATGCTTAATAATATATGATTTTTTTGGCTTTCAATAGATTAGAATATTTGAATGTTAATGCTTGTTGATCTGAGTCATTTTATTCTTTCTACCATGTGTTACAAAGTTCTTGGTTTTTATAATTATGATTCTTACTTACTCTTCTCCTTGTGCATCCTGCTAGAGTCCTCTGCCCCTAAGCTGCCGCCGTCGTCGAGTCCCTTCAGTTCCGTCGAGTCCTCTTCTCCTTGTGCATCCTGTATTATTTTGCTCTTTTTTTATTTGTTTAAATTTTGTTTAATAGTTGTTGAGAAACAAGGAGTTTTCTTTTGCTGGAAACGGAGTTTGGTTGTCGATAAAACAGGGTGAGAAAAATTAATATGATATTTCTCTGATGCTTTTTCTCCACATTATACATTTATAGTTTACGTGAATATGTGATTGTGCTGTTTTTTTTTTTTTGGAAGAGCCGTGAAGGAGCCAACTAGGTTTATTTTAAATTTAGATATGGTTCTGTCTTTATGTGATTCACATGTATTGTGTGAATGCACATAAAGTGTTTGACAAAATGCTCTACTGGAATTTCCTTTGCTTCTTTAGAAAATTGATAAGGGAAACTGGATTTTGAGGTAGCTAAATGAAGTTAGCTCTTTTTTGTGTTGGGTTTCCTAGAAAGTAGATGAATGCAAATGGCAGGAACAAAGTCAGGGTCGTCGTTTTTCCAAAGCCACCTCCTGCATTGCTTCCTTGGGAACAACTTCCTTGCGAACAACTTTCTTACCTTCAGAAACAGCAACATCTTTGCCATCTGAAGTCTTCTCAACAACTACCTTATCACTAGCTGTTGTAGTAAACCTCTTAACAATCTCATTGCCCCACCTCTGCCTTTGCACCCCACCAACATTTCTCTCACAAATACCTTCACCCAGCAAAGAATAAGCACAAGATGGGGAAGCCAACACTCTTTGTTGCAAACTCTTCAAAGCCAAACGAGCCAAAGCCATTTTGGTGAGCTTTCTGCTTAATTCCTAACTGTTAGGAATCTTGGTGAGAATTGTATAAAAGATTTCTGCAGGCCTCTTGTTGTTTGTTTCTTTTTTTCCCTTTGGTGTTGATGGAGAAAAATATTAGCAAGAGAATTTAAAGAGGGGAGCGGGTGTGTTGGATCCTTTGGTTAGGACAGTTGTAGAAGTCTCCAAGAGGTTCTGCGAGGTGATGATGACACATAGGAAAGCATGACATGAGAGAGATGGTTCTTGATCTTTCTCAAACAAACTACACTTTTGATGAATAGGGAAGGAAGAGAATTCCAGAGGAAAATGCATCTGATGCCACGTCTCACTTTCGGTCCTACCAATAATTTGTTTTAATGTGGCGTTTGGTACGGGGAATCCACATTACTCTTGGCATCTAGATTCCCAGGAATGTGATTCCTAGAAATCACATTCCTAGGAATGTAGCTATTCCTATGTTTGGTTTCATTGGGAGATTCCTAGGAATGTGAAATGATAATGTTTGGTGTATTCCCAGGAATCTTAAATGAATTATTTGTTTTTCTCATTTTGTCCTTAGATTTGAATGTGAAGTACCAAGCCCATTAAAAAAAAAATATTCCTTTAAATAAATAATGAAAAAATATATATAAACTATTAATTAGTTCTTTAAAAAAATATCTTACTCTAAATAGATAGATAAAAAACATTATATAAACTATCAATTAGCAACACATTCATTAAAACTGTGATCTAACATTTCAAAATGACAAGAATAATACAAAAATAACTATTAGCAGAGTTATTTATCCTGTTTATGTTGTTTTGGCGGGAAAAGATAAAGACAAGAGAGAAGATATTGATAATTTGTTTTATAGTTTATCTTAATTGCTTAAATGATAAGAAAAAATGGTTAAAATTGTCAATTTATAAAAAATACAATTTCTTTTAAGTTTGGGAATCTGGATTCCCACCTGTTTTAAAGGGAATCCACATTCCTACTGAGAGGGGTTTAAGGATTCCCCTGGCATCTGATTCCCTAGCGTAATTTGCAACCAAACATGGGAATCTTTAAACATTCCTGAGAATCCTAAAACATTACCCCATACCAAACGCATGGGTTTGCACTTTGCACTAAAGTTATTGTTTGATATGTCACCAAAGAATTCTGTTGACTTATGGCATTGTTGGAGATAAGGTCCAATAGCAATATAATAATAATAATAATATATAAAAAAATGGTAATATATTAGAATGTATATTAGTAGTATATAAAATAAGGTAGCCATCCCAGGTAGACTACAAAATTACAAGCGGTAGCTCACGTGCTGCACTATATGTCTAAACTGTCTTTCAACTTACGAAATATTTGTTATTTTTGTTATATGTCTAAATACTTATATTGAGTATTATGATATAACACTGGGCATTATATGCTATTGCTAGTAATGATGATATAACTTGTAAGTGTATTGACAAACTCTTTATAAATTAAACTTTTCTTTTACAGGTTAAATACTCATTGTTTGTGATAATTTTGGATTTTTTTCTTAAAGGTGTACGCTTAGCTTGAGCATAGTAAGTAAAATTTGTTTAAATACTTAAAAAACTCTATACTTGTAATGTTGATAATTGGTTTTGTGGTGGATTGTTGTGTTAGAGCAAGCGGGTGGCATGCATGCATTGTGATATAAGGTGGTTCAATATTATATTGGAAGTGTTTCTTATTTCTTGGAATTGTGGATGGAGTTGTTGAGTTACTTTTGTATGATTATATTAATGTTTCTTTCAATACTTGTAAACGTTTTATATTGTGATGTTGATGATTGGTATTATGATGGGTTGTTGTGTTGGAGTAAGCAGGTGGCTTGCATGGTGTTATAAGGTGGTATAAATTGATATTAGGAATGTTTGATTGTGCAATGTATATTTGTTTAAGTATTAATATAGACTTGTGTATTCATGAATGTGATAGAACTTTCTCTAAGTAGCTTATAGACTTAGATGTTAGAATACATTATGCATGAGTTGTCCTTATTTCATTAAAGTAGCATTCATCTTGCAATTGTAGTCAAACAAGGATAAAGTTTGATGAAAATGGGTAAGACACTGTTCAGGGGCCTTTTTCGGTTGCTTGGCCACGTGTTATCCGCTAGATTAGTGACCTTACTAGGCCCTGGTTCTTTTTGGGGAGTTGTATTCGAAACTCAACATTGGGCCACGTGGTCTAATGGCTACCGGCGTATATTTAAGCTTACAAAACCATTAAAGCTAAAGTCTAAGAATCATGATAAAGGTCGAATAAATATACAATATGCGTTTGATATGATAGTTTTGATTAGTAATAACATTGAAATAAAATAGTATTTACTTAGAGGTAAAATAATCATGTACTCGATGAAAATTTAAAGATATGGAAGCAAAGTCATTTATCTTTGCATGATTTATAGCTCCAGCTGTGTAGCATCAGTGAGCTGATAAGATTCCAGCAGAATGCCAGCGATAGAAACTAGTTAAACTTTCCCCTTTTATCATGCATTTAAATGAGTTTAAGCCTTGGTTAATAGTTGTAATAGTAGTTGAAATAAAGTAATATGTATTTAAATGTGAAGTAATCATGTACTAAATGATGTAAATTTGAAGATATGGAAATAAAGTCACTTATCTTTATATGGTTTGTAGCCCAGCTGTACAACTTCTGTGAGTTGATGATATCTCAGCAAAGTGACTCCAACAGTATAGAGACAGTTTGCCATGATAACTTCAAGATTGAGGGAGAAAAATGGGTGCAACTAGAGGGAGAAAAATGGGTGCAACTAGAGGGAGAGAGAGTATGTCCAGCTATGTGTAGGGGCTGGTTAAGTTTGTCTTTCTTATCATGCATTTAAATGAGTTTTCCCCTTAACAATGCTCTTTAAGTTGTTGTGAAGTTATAAATAGTGTTTCCTTCCATAAGAAGGGCTTTTGTATGAAGTATTTGTGCCTTCTAAGAGAATGGATTTATGTCTCCCATGAGAAGGGCTTTGATATGAGATCTTGGTGCCTTCTAGGAGAAAGGCTTTAGCATTAAAAGTTTATGCCTTTCATGAGAAAGACTTTTATAAGAGAGATAGAGAAGAGTATTGATATGTGTTTATGAGCAGTAAAACAGTAGAATTTCAGAGTGAGAAAGTATAAGAGTGGAGTTTAGAAGAGTGTAGTGTGTTATATGTAATGGTGTAGTAAATGTATATGAGATTGTGTAAGAGAAGTGAGGAAAGAGATATTTAGAGATATGAGTGTTTTGTGGGATGTAGTATTTGTAATATGTCTGATATATGGAAGTATGAGCGATATAAAGGTTAAAGATAGTAAAAATATGAGATTATAACTGTTGAAGAAGTTGTAGAGATTGTTTTCCAAGATGAAAGATTTTGTAAGAGAAGAGTATGGAGATGTGTTTAAGTATTTGGAGATAGGAGCAGTAAGATAGGTGTATTTTTTGAATATGGAGAGTGAGATAGTGAGTATAAGAGGGGTAATAGTGCTATAGTGTGTTAAGCAAAGCTACTCAAATTTGCTACTGGGATGTATAAGGGCTTATGAAGGGCATTTATGAGCTAAGGGCTGAAGAGTTTAGTTCTTGATTTGGAAACTAAAAAACCAAAAACTCAGAACTTCATTAAGAGAATAAGAAAATTATTAGAAGGAGAGAGAAAAAGAAGCTTATGAAAGAGTTGTTCTTCTTCCTTTTGTTTTTCCCCTTGAGGTGTTGATCAAGGGCTCTATTTAGCTGAATTTAAGGAGGTATTTTAGCAAATAATTTCAGCCAAAATCTGTCCTAAAAGTAATGAATCTTCAGAAAATTCATCTTAAGATTTGGGCAAAAATGGTATGTTTAGCTTTCAGATGTTCTTGTTGTTTTGGGTAAGAGCTGCTGGGGAAAGAACAGCAGAAAAAGAATGTATTTTGGCAAGAAAAAGATAGTTACTTTAGTTGGTTTTGGTTTTAGTTAAATGTGGAAAATCAGTTATGACAACTATTACATCTGTTCTGAAAAAGCTGTCCCAACTCTTAGGAAAAACTATGATAGCTATCATGAAACAGTTATCACAACTGTTATAAGACAGTTATTGCTTTGGGCAAAAGCAGATGAAGTTAGCTGGGTGATTTTAGACTGCTGGAGAGGACATTCAATATTTATTTTATGGATTTGGTTGAAAATGGTAAGATCTCTTTCAAGGGCATCTTGCTATTTTGGGAATAGCAGCTAGCAGCTGGGATTTCAACATTAAATGACTGGTGATATCACTTCTAGTTAGATGTCAAGTGCTGAATACACTGCTGGGGTTCTGCTGGAAATGTTTCCCCCTTTGGGTGTTTGTGTTTTTGTGCAAGGTTCCATTACAACACATTTCTAATAAGTAATAGAAGGATTGGTTGAAAGTTAATGAAGCTTTAGAGATTTAGTTAAGGTCTCATTGTGTTGTGACTTAATCTTGGTGAGCAAGAAGAGTATTTAATGCTTTGCTCTAGCAGCTGGCAGAAAAATATATAGTCTGATTGTGGTAGACAGCAGCTAGGTATTAGAGATTTCATAAATATTTAGCATATAGTTGGAGATTAAAGATAGCTAATCAGATTAGGTCATGTGTTTGAGTTGGATTTTAGCTTAAAATAGTAATAAGATTTATGTAGAATAATATAATGAAGTTTCTAAATTTGCATAGCAACAGCTAGGGATTGAATGAACAGTTATTTTCTCAGCATTAATATGGCTGGGGATATTGAATATTTGTCGTATGATGAATATTAAGTTTTAGGAAAAAAGCAATGGAGAATTTTATGCTTATCATATGTTACCCGCTACACATGGACTCATCAGAGTTCAGGGAGTTGGAGAAGACATGCCAAACAACATGTCTTTTATCAACTTTAAACCACTAAAGTTTTATTGAACATACCTCTTGACCCTTTAAACCACGACTCCCAAAATTTTCGCAAAGAGACTTATGAGCTTGGATCATAAGCCGAAGATGAGATGACCTACTTCGAGTTTTGTTCTCATTTTATGTAAATATGGGCTTTTGTTGAAGAAACCGCTTGCCATGAGGGTAAGAGAGGTAATATGGGCCGTGAGCTTTGATTCATTGCTTAAGTTCGATCCATATGTTGATGTTGATGATGTCGTGGGGTTATGATCCTAATTGATGAATAGGAAATGTGGACCATGAATCCGCCTCTTGAAGTAAGAATCTCACGGGCCATGTAAGCCCAATCCATGTAGTTGAATGAAATATTAGTTTATTTTGGGTTTTAAAGAGATTTACCCAAAAAATGAATAATATGTTGATGTGGCATAGGTTGGCAATGAAGTAATGCCATGTGGGCCGAAAAAAGAGTCATCAACAGACACCTGATGGCAGATTAAGTCATCCATATATTGAAAGGGTCAATGCATTTATTAATTTTGCAAGGGCGCTTGTGGACTTGAGTGGTAATTGACACTCTTACCTATGGGGGCGGTTTGTCTTCAAGTTAAAACACTTATTGGTTAGTACTTTATTTTAGCAATTGACCCATACTACATGGTGTGACTACTTTTTTTAATGCATTATTTGAAACTAATTGTATTATATTACACTTGAAAATCTATATTTGCTTTCTACAATTTATACATTAAGAGTTGTGATTTTAATTCATTGGTGTGGCTACTCTTAATGTATTATTAGAAATGTTTCTTATAACATAGTTAATGTTTTTACTTTATGATTTTAATGTAGTATTATTTTTATATTTGTGCAGATTTCTTATTGGTGGCTCTTAAGGCATTTACTTTTAGAATTACTTGAAGACATTTGAAGACATCTTCTATTGGTCCAAATTATATTACGCTACACTTTTTGTATTGTTATAAAACATCTTGTTTTAATTGCAAACAATTATTGTATAGAAGGAGTTTGAATTAGATATTTTTTTTATTTTTTACTTGTGGAATGTATGAATCCTTTTTTTATAAATGTGTTGTTGAAATAAATGTGTTATTCAAATGTGAGGTTTTAATAATGTAATGACAGGTTACATGTTAATATCAAAGGCATGAAAAAAATAAAACAGAAAATAAGTTTTAGTGAAGAATTTTTCTGTCACAAATATAGCAACAAAAAATTGTTTTAGTGACAAAATATTTTGTCGCTAAATGTAGCAGAATATTGTAAGAAATGGTTTTAGTGACAAAAATTTTCGTCGCTATATGTGCCTAGGTTTTCTTAAAAATAATTTTAGTGATGAACTTTTTTGTCACTATATGTACTCGAAAATAGTTTTAGTGACGAAATTGTTCGTCACTAAATATGATTTAATAAACCAAAGTGTTTTTGGCGACGAAATATTTTCGTCGTTGAATAGTGTTTTTAGTGAAGAAAACATTTAGCGATGAAACGTTTTTTACGCTAAAAGTTTTTTTTTTCTAAAAACAAATCAGACTTTTAGTGACGAAATTGTTCATCGTCAAGACTTTCAGCGATGGGGTTTCAGGGACGAAATGAGTTTCATCGCTAATTAGTAGATTTCGTCGCTAAAGGTCCTTAGCAACAAAAAACTGGACTTTTAGTGACGAATATTTTCATCATTGAAAATACATTTTGTTGTAGTGTACTTTCATGTTATAAGAATGTTAAGGATGAAATTATGATGGAAGTACTGCGTTATTTGGAGGTCAAGTAGGTCTTCTGAAGTCTAATGGGCAGCCCATTTGTGATCATCATTTGCTAGCTTGCCTTTTAGAGATCAAGAGCTTATTGCCTTTTTTCCTCTCGAATCAAAAAGCCGATTATTTTCTATAACAAGGAAGTGTTTTGATCCTAAAACAATAATTTGTTTCTATTAAAATGTGGAAAAAGGTGGTACATGCATGATGCGTGCGAAATGTGGCATAGGTTTCACTATTGATGATACATTATTATTTATACATGCTTTGTATTTTTTGCCTCTCTTTTGGGAATCAGGTTCCCCTCACCTTGGTGATACTCTAAAATTAGTTAATTTCTTGCACAATGACTATTAATCTGTCTTACTATTAGTGGCGGAGCCAGAATTTTATATTTAAGGGAGCCATATATAATTTTTTTTTTGTATGAAATGTAAAATAGTAATGTACAATACTTCATAACTGAATATGTATAAACAAAGGTATATTTAGTTAAAATTAAACAATCATGAGACAAAATTGGAAAGTGTTAAAAACTTATGGGTCAGCTGGTCTTAGGGGCATAAATAGAGCACTGCACAAGAACGAAAGCTTCACAAATTGAGGGGCCCCACGACAATGAGTCATTGACAATGACAATGACAATGACAAATGGACAAAATTGAGTCACTCCTTGTCTAAATTGAACACATAGCACACTACACTACTACAAAACGTTTACTTTTAAACAAATGGAAAAAACTTTTACTTTAAAACAAAGGGATGAAAAGCAAAGAACTGAAATCTTAAAAAAAAAAATATTTATTTTTAAAAAAAAATTTTGGGGGGCCAAGCCCCCTCAGTCCTCAAGTGGCTCCACCAGTACTTGCTATATTTAGAATAGTGGCCAATCCCTTAGAAATTACATTCAGTATGCTTAGCTGTTGATTGATCTTTGTAATTTTGACTATCTGGAGTATAGGGCCTGGATCTTCTCCTTTGTGCTAGAGCTAATGTTTGTTGTGATGAAGAATTCCCATAGAACCCAATAGCCAAGTCTACATTGTTTAGTAAAAAGAGGGGTGACTTTCTCTTTCTCCAGGGGTTGATGCAAACTATTTTAAGGCTAGGCTTGGTTCTAGAAAGAAATTAGGTTGATAGTAGTTGTGTTTAAGGGAATGAAAAAAATAGATTCTTCAAGAATACTTTCTTGGAAACAAAGCTCTTGAGCTTATTCAAAAGGATATTAGTAAAAAAAATGTTGTACTTTACAATAATGAGGTTATTTAAAGATGCATATCCTTGGTTTAGTTTCAAGGGGCTTTAACTAACTCAGGCAATAAGCCATACATTAGATTACAACAACCCCTCTCCTATCTTATCCAATAAAGCTTGTTAGAGCATCCGCAGCACAAATGGTATATTGTATATACTGATTTATTTTACCATCATAGCTTTCAATTGTTGCTCCAGCCCGATTTGCTAAATGTGCAAATTGAAGGAAATATAACATGTTTGTATCACATATAAAACATATGCAGCGGAAAAATAACAGATCTACTTTATTCGTAAAAGTTAACATGTACTATGTAAGTTTCAGAATTTAAGAACAAGAGAGTGTACCTTGGAGAGATGAATTTCAAAACTGAAGATCAGAAGCGCTTGGGAACACTTTCAATCTTCACTCCAATTCCACTAACACCCAAGATGTGTGGTCTCTCAATCAGTTCCAAAAGGAGAATGTCAAAGTGTCTAACACTTTTCACACCACTTCGCAATAGTGTTCTTACAATTCTCTATAGAAAATTATGTATATTTCTCCTTTTGTATCTAACTGATTATCTAATTGGGCTAGCCTTTTGAGCCTTTCCAATTGGGCTTAAGTGTGTGGCTTGGAGTGGGACCAAAAGGGACCAATAAGACACTAGCTCCAATGGGCCATAGGCTTTTCTGTCAACTCTTGACAAGTCCAAAGTTAGCATTAACTATATTTAATACCATTATATAAATATAGTTACACTATAGGCCTCATTTATAAATTATATTCCAAGACTTTATTGTACATGCAACCCTTTTATAAAATATTCATAATAACACAAAGTCATGAATGTAGTCTGCCACTTTATAAATTACTACATCTTATCCTTGAGTACTCGATTTAATCCTTTAAGTTATTCATCATATATTTATGAAATCCAATTTCATAAATATATACTCTAGTAATTATTTATTAAAGTAGTTAGGCCTAACATTCTGAATAACAAATTCATTAAACTTATCTCAAGAAAATATTTTGTATCTCCGTTAAGAGACTATGAATTTCATCTTGAGAATATATGTTCCACCAACACTAAATGTGGTTGCCCAACATACTGAGATTTTGATCGTTTCTTTAGACCTCACTCTGATATATTAAAGCAACCTACACCTCATGATCATATCCATTATTCTCTCAGGATTAAGAGTTCATGTAAATATAAATCGTGAGTTTATTATTCATTTGACAGTCGTTAGGAGAATAATAAATCTCACACTGGTCCAGTTTAATATGTTTTAATTCTTAAAACATATTAACATATCAACTAGAAATCTTCATTTTCATGATCAAGATAAATCATCTTAGTTGATATGTTATAGTTTTCGTAGATGAAATGCCCAATTTCATCACCAACTACGAACTACAATTCTAAGTTTACAAAGAACTTGTGATTTATATCTTCTGTGACTTTTCACATAAATTACATACTATACATCTTATAGACCCTATGATAATGTCTCAATATTCATGTTACCATTACTTTTAGATAAAAATAAAAGAACTTTATTAATTACAACATTAAGTCATACATAATGTCATACATAATGTCATACATAGTATCATACAGTAAGATTTAAGGACACTAATCTTAATAATCTCTCACTTGCCCTAAAGACTATTGTGCTCTAATCTAATTTTCATCTCCTCCAAATGTGACTCGAAAGTCTTTTGGGGCAAGGTTTTGGTAAAGGGATCCGCTAGATTCTTTGCACCATCAATCTTTGCTACAACCACATCTCCTCGAGCAACAATGTCTCTTATGATGTGGTATTTTCTTTCTATGTGCTTTCCTTTCTTATGATTCCTTGGATCTTTGGATTGTGCAACTACTTCACTGTTGTCGCAGAACAATGTAATAGGAACTTGCTCAATTCTCATAACACCAAGATCAGAAAGGAATTTCTTAAGCCAAACAGCCTCCTTTGCTGCCTCACAAGCAACAACATATTCGGCTTCCATGGTGGAGTCCGCAATACGAGATTGTTTAACACTCCTTCAACTTATGGCTCCACCTCCCAAGGTGAATACACAACCCGACGTGAATTTTCTGAAATCTAGATTCGACTGAAAATCTGAATTTGTATAACCAATGAGAATCAAATCCTCACAACGGTAAAGTAGCATATAATCTCTCGTTCTCCGTAGATACTTGAGAATATGCTTAACAGCTTACCAATATTTAGATCCTGGATTTGATTGATATTGGCTAACCATGCCAACTGAATAACAAATATCCGGTCTTGTACAAAGCATGGCATACATGAGACTTCCAATAGCAGAAGCATAGGAAAATTGTCTCATCATATTTTCTTCCTCTTGAGTCTTAGGCCTTTGGTCATCAGACAGAGGAACTCCATGTCTAAAAGGAAGTAATCCTTTCTTGAAGTTTTTCATGCTAAACCGTTCTAGAACCTTATCTATATATCCAGCTTGTGACAAACCTAATATCCTATTCTTTCGATCTCGCCAAAGCTTGATATCCCTAGAATATAGTTAGCTTCGCTCAAGTCCTTCATATCAAATTGGCTTGACAACCAAAATTTAACCGATGACATTACTCCCACATCATTTTCAATGAGTAGGATGTCATCAACATGAAGCACTAGGAACATTACTACTTTATCTTGATGTCTTTTGTACACACATGGTTCATCAAGATTTTATTCAAAACCAAATGATTTGATTGCCTAATCAAATCTGATGTTCCATGACCTAGATGCTTGCTTAAGTCTATAAATGGACATTTTCAACTTACATACCATATACTCTTGCTTCTTTGCTATGAAACCTTCCGGTTGCAACATGTAGATTTCTTCTTCAAGATTGCCATTAAGGAATGTAGTCTTGACATCCATTTGTCAAATCTTATAATCGTAATGAGCAGCAATGGATAAGAGAATTCTGATAGATTTAAGCATGGCTACTGGCGAAAAAGTTTTATCATAGTCAATACCTTCTTTTTATGTATACCCTTTCGCCACTAGTCTTGCTTTAAAGGTTTCAACCTTTCCATCTATCCCTCTCTTCCTTTTGTAAACCCATTTGCAACCAACAGGTTTAATGCTATTAGACGCCTTTACAAGATCCCAAACTTGATTGGAATACATCGAATCTAATTCAAATTTCATAGCTTGGATCCAATGATGTGCATCTATATCATTTATTGCTTCATCATAAGTGTAGGGATCTGATTCAGCCTCTTCTAAGATAGCTTCATAAGTTTCTCCCAAACCTATAAATCTCACAAGAGGCTGAACAATTCTCCCACTACGATGAGGCACCTGTGTACTAGACATCTCATGAGTAATATCTTGTGGTGTATCTAATACAATCACATCATCCCTAGCTTCATACATTGATTGTTTAACTACAGGTTCATTCATTTCAGCCAAGACAACTCTACTTCTAGAAGTAAAATTATTCATATAGTCATTTTCCAAGAATTTGGTATTTGTGCTAACAAACACTTTATTATCCTTATGACTATAGAATAATCCTCCAACTGTTCCTTTTGGATACTCTACGAAGAAAACCACTTCTGTTTTAGACTGTAACTTGTCAGACTGTAACTTGTTAGACTTTCCTTTTAACACATGTACTGGACAACCCCAAATATGAACATGTCTCATACTAGACTTACGCCCATTCCACAACTCTACAGGTGTTTTAGGAACAGACTTCGAATGTACTAAATTCAGAAGATACATTGCAGTTCATAAGGCACATCTCTAAAAGGAAAATGGTAGAGTCGAATAACTCATCATGGATCTAACCATATCTAAAAGAGTCCTATTCCTTCTTTCTACTACACCATTTTGTTGTGGAGTTCTAGGTGCAGTCAACTGGGATATAATCTCATTTTCAGTTAAGTAATCCTTAAAATCCCCAAGAAGGTATTCGTCACCTCGATCAAATTGAATGGCTTTTATGCGTTTGCCCAATTAATTCTCAACTTCAGCCCTAAACTCTTTGAACTTGTCAAAAGCTTCGAACTTCCGTTTCATTAGGTACACATAACCAAATCTAGAGTAATCATCAGTGAAAGTAATGAAATACTCATAACCACCTCTTGCTTGGATTGACATAGGACCACATACATCTGAGTGTACTAGTTCTAGCAAATCTTGAGCTCTTCTACCTTTTGCATTAAAAGGTTGTTTGGTTATTTTACCTTCCAAACAAGATTCACAAAATGAAAATTCATCAAAGTCCATGGGCCCTAAGAGTCCATCTTTGATAAGTCTTTGAATTCTGTTTGAATTAATATAACCCAAACGCAATTGCCAAAGATATACTTCACTAGTAGAAGGAAACTTTTTCTTTAATGATTTTACATGTGAATTATTATCTAATTTCGAATTGTATAATTCATGCTATTAGGATTTAAAATATAAAGACCATCCACAATATTGCCAGAACAAATAAACATTTTATCATTCTTTATTACAACATTGTCTTTCAGGATAATGCAATACCCATGTTTACCTAAATAAGTTGTAGAAATTAAATTCCTACAAACATTAGGTACAAATAGACAGTCTTCCAATATTAAAATCCTAGACTCAAAGCATAAATTAACAACACCAACAGCTACAACTAGAACTCTACTCCCATCCGCTAAGGTAAGAACAATTCTCCTTTATTCACCTTTCTAGTCTCCTGGAACTCCTGCAAAAAATTGCAGATATGATTAGTACAACCTGAATTCACATACCAGGAATTCATGGAATTCTGTACCAAACATATTTCAAGAAGAAAAGAACTTTTCATACCCTTATTCTTGGCAGCTTTAAAACTTACAATTCCTCTTCCAATGTCCTTTCTCACCATAATGGAAATATTTTCCTTTGGGCTTCTTTCCCTTATTGACAACTCCTAAGGCAATTTGTTTACCCTCTTGCTTAGTAAAGTCCTTATTCTTCTTCTTCTTACCCTTACCTTTTGACTTAGGTTGAGAAGTAGAAACTTCACCAACATTGGCTTCAACACTAGAAGTACCAAGGATGCCTTCCACCGCTACCAATTCATTCATCAATTCAGACAAAGAATAAACCTTTTTGTTCATATTATGATTCAGTCTGAATTCCTTGAATGATTCTGATAGTGACTGGAGTATCATATTCACTTGGAATTCTCCATCAATATCGGCACCTAAAACCTCCAATGTATTCAGATTAGAGATCATTATGAGACAATGTTTCCTCACTAAAGTACCTTCAGCTATTTTGGTATTATAAATTTGCCTCATAGTTTCTTACCTTGCAGAACAACCTTGCTCACCAAACATCTCCTTCAAACTATGCATAAATCCAAAACTAGTTCTACATCCTGCATTTGATGCTGTAAAACATTTGAGATGGATGCTAGGATATAGCACTTGACCATTTCATTAGATTTTTGCCAACGATCATATCATTGTTTTTCCTCAGAAGGAGCATCTAATGAAGGAAAGTTAGGACATGGTTGAGAAGTCACATATTTGTGCTCTTCAGCAGTTAAAAACAATATCCAAATTTCTTTTCCAGTCAACATAGTTGGATCCAGTCAATTTGTTTTGATTAAGAATAAAAACAAGTGGGCTAAATGATGCCATGTTCAAATCTGAAAATAATAAACATGAATATAATAAGGAAACTGGACATTATCAATTTAGCATATAAACATATAGTATGAAACCTTAATAAAACCATAACATAATATATATGCAACGACAACCCAATTCCATATTCAATATCCCTCAGCATAGAGTGAACATTAAATACTATGATTGATTGAGAACTATTTTCATTATTAGTGCTATCATGATAACGCTTATCAAGCACTAATAATATGCCGTTTTACATTTAGCCTCTAAGTAATAATAGTAAGAACTCAGTATAGAGGATACTATAATACTTAGTCTAGTGTACACCATTATCTAGAATCATGTGTAGCCACATTTTATCCTTTTTAACAGACTTATTTTGTAGTACCATGATACAAGCACCCTCCACATGGAATGCAAAGCTCAAAGAAAAGACAAGGTATTTGATCAAACCACTATAAACCAAGAAATCCAATCTTGTAGGACCATGAAATAAATACTCTTCACATGGAATACTAAGCTCGAGGTAAAGACAAAGTATATATTTCACACTACTATGAACCAACAATGGGGGTCATGAGATGCAACCCTTGTATCTCTCTCCCACTAAATGTTTTAAGATAAAGGTTTTTAAAATTTAAAACATGCATAAATTAATTACACATTACCTTGCTCTTTATACATGTTAAAAACACTTAGAAAAAATTCTGAATCCACAGTCCTCGATCGATCGAGGACGTACCTCGATCGATCGAGAAAAGTTCTGGTTGCTCGATTGATCCTCGACAGATTCTCAATCGATCGAGAAAAAGTTCTACGAAGCTCAATTGATTTTCGACAGATCCTCGATCGATCGAGAAAACTTCTGCCAACTCGATCGATGCTCGATAGATGCTCGACAGATACTCGATCGATAGAGCATCGCAAATTTCGAATTTTTCAGAATTTTTCTAAGACAGTTTTTAAACGTTTTCATGTACAAAACAACCAACATATGATAATAATGAACATAAATTGATATCAAAACTGAAATTCATTGATACTATAGCCTTAAAGTTCAGTTTAACATACTTAAACTAAAAATTAAACATCATAACATCAATATCAATTTTTATCAAAAACAATAATTTCAACAACCATGCAAAAAACTATTTTCTAATAACATGAAATCATTGTTACCAATTCCAAAACTCAAAACATGTTAAACAGATATGCAATGAAGACCGCTCTGATACCGTTTGAAGGAAATATAACATGTTTGTATCGCATACAAAACATATGCAGTGGAAAAATAACGGATTTACTTCATTCATAAAAGTTAACATGTACTATGTAAGTTTCAGAATTTGAGAATAAGATAATGTACCTTGGAGCGGTGAATTTCAAAACCGAAGATTAGAAGCACTTGGGAACATTTTTAATCTTCACTCAAATTCCACTAACACGCAAGATGTGTGGTCTCTCAATCAGTTCCAAAAGGAGAATGTCAAAGTGTCTAACACTTCTCACACCACTTCGCAATAACGTTCTTACAATTCTCTATAGAAAATTTTGTATGTTTCTCCCTTTGTATCTAACTAATTATCTAATTAGGCTAGCCTTTTGGACCTTTCCAATTGGGTTTAAGTGTGTGTCTAGGAGTGGGATCAAAAGGGATCAATAAAACACTAGCTCCAATGGGCCTTGGGCTTTTTTGTCAACTCTTGACAAATTCAAAGTTAGTATTAACTATATTTAATATCACTATATAAATATAGTTGCACTCTAAGCCTTATTTATAAATTATATCCCAAGACTTTATTGTACATGCAATATCTTCATAAAATATTCGTAGTAACACAAAGTCATGAATGTAGACTACTACTTTGTAAATTACTACATCTTATCCTTGAGTACCCAGTTTAATCCTTTAAATTATTTATCATATATTTATGAAATCCAATTTCATAAATATATACTCTAGTAACTATTTACTAAAGTAATTAGGTCTAATATTCTGAATAACAAACTCATTAAACTTATCTCAAGGGAATATTTTGTATCTCCGTTAAGAGACTATGAATTCCATCTTAAGAATATATGTTCCATCAACACCAAATGTGGTTACCCAACATACTGAAATTTTGATCGTTTCTTTAGACCTCATTCCTGATATATCAAAGCAACCTACACCTCATGATCAGTTCTATTATTCTCTCAGGATTAAGAGTTCATGTAGATATAAGTCGTGAGTTTATTATTCATTTGACAGTCGTTAGAAGAATAATAAATCTCACACCGATCCAGTTCAATATGTTTTAATTCTTAAAACATATCAACATATCAACTAGAAATCTCCATTTCCATGATCAAGACAAATCATCTTAGTTGATATGTTATAGTCTTCACAGATGAAATGCCCAATTTCATTACCGATTACGAACTACAATTCTGAGTTTACAAAGAACTTGTGATTTATATCTTCTGTGACTTTTCACATAAATCACATACTATGCATCTCATGGACTATATGATAATGTCTCAATATTCATGTTACTATTATTTTTAGATAATAGCAAAAGAACTTTATTAATTACAACATTAAGTCATACATAATGTCATATAAAATAACATACTTAACATCATACAATAGGATTTAAGGGCACTAATCCTAACACAAATTGTAAAAATTTTTACAATACTGCTACAGTACCGTCCTATTTCTAGGATGGTACTGTAGTAAGATTGTATAATTAAAAAATAATATTATATTATCTCTGATTCTTCTCTCTCTTCCATTTCTCTCTTTCTTTCTACTCTCTCTTCTTCTTGCTCTCTCTTCCTTTTCTCTCATTATTTCATTACCTTCACTCTACGCTAAACTCTCATCAACCCAATGGAAACGTAACACAAGCAATCATCATCCTCTTCGTCTCTCTAATTGGCATGGTGGCGCGGTTGAGTTAGAGATTGGCGTGGTGGGTTTCTAGATTGGCGAGATCGGCAGTGGTGGGTTGGAGATTGGCAAGCAGTCATCAATTTTCTTAGCTTCATCACGCTGATCCCTCCCTCTGAACCCAAACCCAACTCTCCCCTCTTTCTTTTGATCTTGCCTAACTCATTGAGTCAAAGCTCCATGGCCAGAGCTTCGAGCTCCACGGCCTCCATGGCCAGATCTTTAAACCCAAAACCCATTTTCTTCAAACCCAAAACTCATGCACATGAACACCATCACCAGAGCCACTTATGGCCAGACCCACTAAGCAGTGTTTATGTTTGGATTGATGGAAGTGGCAATGATTATTTTCGGGTGATTTGGTGGATTTGTTGCTTTGTTCTTGGTTGGGTTTTTTTTTTTTTTTTCTCTCTTTTCTTTTCTTTTGAGAAAAATCTTGGCTAGGTTGTTGGTGGTTAAATAATGGGTTTTGGTGTGGTGGTGTCTGTTGTTGGTGGCGGTGTGGCTGAGAGGGAGAGAGAGGCAATAAGGAAAAGTGACTGAAATTAGGGGTAAAGGAAAGAGGGAGATAATTTTATATTTTTTTATTGTATACTTTATATTATTTTAATGTGTTGTATTGTAAAATAAAAGTTGGGATGTTGGAGTATTGTAAAATGGTATTGTATAAATTGATAAAGTAGATTTTTGGATGGTAAAATAACATAAGATGAGATTTTGGGTTGTGGATGCTCTTACAAAAGACTAACTTACAAGTGGTAAACTAAAAGCTACTACATCAGACCCTTCCTCTTAAAAGGCACCTGTCTTAAGTGTAAATCATGAGGAATCTTCATGACGTGGGAGACGCAAGAAAAGTTTTATTTATTATCATTTATGTTTGCAAGTCAATTGTATATTTATGTTTTAGGTTCTAGTACTTTATTAGGTTATTATTATTTTAATTTGGAAGCAATGTTATTTTGTAATATGGCAATTAGGGTTTCCTAACTAATTAGAACTAGGGTTTAGCAATCCCTTATAAATAACCTATCGTACTCTTTGAGGGGATAGTTGATATTTTGATGAATGAAAAAAATGGTCGTTTGGTCTCTCTTTGGTCTGGTGCTAACTCTAGGTCCACCCTAGGTGCTGACCCTTAATGGTTTTATGTTAGGTTAAGATAATTTGACCCCAATTAATTAATTCAATTATCCAAATTGATTAATTAGGTCAAATTACATGCAGATCGTGAAGGCACCAACAAATCACCAATTAAACTAAGTGCAACGTCAATTAAATTGACACAATGATTTGTTGACAAATGAGGAAAACCTCTTGTAAGGGAAAAGCCCCACCAGGTGATTTTAAGGTTACCACTCCCAAGAATCCACTAATCAACAATCAAGCGGTTACAAGTATAAGAAATCTTACCACTACCCTGGCCTATCCTGAAACACCAACTTACAGTTGAACCTTTACTCCAATACCCAATTGGACTTGATCTTGTAGTAGCCTTTTTTACTTTAATGCACAAATCTCCAATCTATGACTAGCCTTTGGCACTTATCCTAGTATATGACTAACTTCAGCAACTTGAATGAATGTTGTTGGCTGCAAAGTTTTTCACTTCATCAACAATGAAGATCAAAAAGCACTTGGTTACCAAACTCTATAGTGTACAAATGTAGTAACTTCTCACAGAGATAAATAAACTCTTGGTCTTTGTATCCATGTGTGACAGCTTTTAAAATAAGCCTTATATATGTCTAGGGTTGTGAGAAAAAAAACTCTAAACAAATACATAAGCTTGAGCCGAATTTCAGATCTGGAAAACTGAAAAACGTAATTCTTGATAGATCGAGCCATCTATCAAGCTTTTCATTTAGTCTCGATAGAAGTATCTGTTGAGCTATCTGTCGAGACTTAATGAAGCAGTTTTTCTTCACTTGTTTCTTGAATCAATCTTCATGTCTTTAATACGAACACTTAATATGCTTGAACAACATATTTCTTGATGTATTAAACCCAACTTAGATCTACCAAATTACAAGTAAATTGCACTTTGTCAAATGATTAGTCAATTACATAAAATTATGACCCTAACAATCTCTCCCTTTGACAATCCATGACAAAATCACAAGCATAATTATGAGAGCATGAGAGACTTGCAACCTGTCTTATTTGAAACACTTAAACAAGAACCATCAAGTGTAAAAATTAGACAAATTATATAAAAGAAGAAACATATGTATAAAGAGAGAAAATAAACAACATATGTGAAATAAAGGTTGTAAAGTTGTAATTTACAACTATTTTGTGTTGGCTTTAATTTCGTGCCAAATTTGATTATAATTCTGTTCAATCTTTTGTACCGTATATTTTACGTGGGTTTTATTTGTAAGGGTTGTATGTAAGAGAGAGAGAGATTGTGAAGACTCAAGGCAACATTGAAGACAAAAGAAGTTTTCGTAGGTATCTCGCGAGTAGCCTTCCCGTGAAGTGAAACATGTGCTCACCACACATGACTGGAATGCGAAGAGTCATGACAGATGGTGACAGCTGGTTTTCACAAGTGTCTCGTGGGTAAGGCCTTCCCACGGGTAAAGCCTTCCCGCGAGATACTCGCGAAACAATCTGTTTTGCTATTTTGTCATATCTGCCCCACTACACCCTCATACACACTATATATACCATCATTACCCACATATTGAGTAGAGAGGTTTTTAGAGAGAAAACCCTAGCCACAAACCCTTGAGAGTTAGAAATTGTCATACCCACATTCCTTTACACCATCCATTGTGGTTTTCTCAACTCCTACATCTCCATATCCAAATCCTTGAGAGGTTGATAGCCCAAACACTTACCACACCCATACTGAGTGTCTAGTGAGGTTTTGGTGCTACTAGGAAGCATTGAAAGAAGCCAAACTTTGGCAGATGCAATTGGGCGCATTGCGGGATCCGAAAAGCTAGACAAGACATGGTTTTGAGAAGCCTTGTTGGAGTAGGAGCTTGGAGGGCTTAGGTGCACTAGGTAGATTAAGCTTGGAAGGTCTCTTACTATTCGTGTATCCCAAGTTATTGTCTAGTGGATCGATTTACCGCTTGGAGGGCGGCGGAGAGGTTTTTCACCAAGTTCTTCGATTTCCTCTTCAATAACACATTGGCGTGTTATCTTGTGTTTGCATTTCTCTTCACTACTCTTCTAGCTTTCATTTTACTGCTGTGTTGTGATGAATATAACTTAGAGTAGTTGTATTGTTTATTCGCTCGCATTTACTCTATTCTGCACTTAGTTTAAGTTAGAGTAAAATTAATCGAGCTGTAACTTATTAATTTGGGGTTTAAACAGCTCTTGTGTTTTTAACACAAATCCGAGTTTTCAAAGGTGAAGAAACATACATCATATATATTAAGAAGAACAACAATGTATGTATAAGTGGTCACAAGACCATGGTACATGAAGTGAGAAAAATACATCAAAACCTCACTACATCACTCAATAAACTCTCCCCCTAACTAGGCTATCCATATGCACTGTAGCGAACTTGTAAAATTTTTTAGGTTTACAAGTCCTGATAATGCATCATTTTAATGGTTAGATGCTATATGTTAGCAACATATGGCATTTACAAGACCCAATGTGAATGCTTTTAGTTTCTTTATGTGCATACCAAAAATAAATAAAATATATATTAAAAAAAAAACAAGTCTCTTCTAGGCCTTCAGTCCAGTCCATGTGGATGCATTGGTTTTTCTATTGGTGTTCAAACAGTGAAGCTTTATTTGGTTAATCCATGACAATCCCTTCTCAGTGGGCTAGTGGGCCATACTTAGCAAGTCAGGCAAAATCTTTTTGCCTAGTGAGTTATGGCAATATCAGAAACACCTTATTTTGATGGTTGTAAAAATAATCCATGGGATTTTTTCGACTGGATGAACGGGATGATGGAGCAATTATTTGAGCAAGAAAATTTTGCAGATAACATGAATGTCAGGTATGCAAAGTTGAAGTTAAGAGGTGGAGCACAAATGTTTTGGAAGGATCTAGAATATTTTCGTTATATAAAGTATAAAACTGCCATTAGTGCGTGGGAAGATATAAAAGAAAAGCTTTGTGATGAGTATTTGTTACCGTACTTTTGAGCTAAATATCTACCCCAATCTTAGTGCAGTAACTTTCAGGTTGCAGCAAATACAATGAATCCTCATCCCATTTTATGTCCTCAGTGCACTCTTGAACAATCTACTTTTTGTCATCACTTCAAAGAAATAAAGGAATTATCTAAAAAGCTAATGAAAGGTGTTCAACACTTGGCTACTCAAGTGAAGAAAATGAAGGTTCAAACTAATTTGATTGGAAAACCAAGGATGATATATCACAATGATATTATTGTTGCCCCCATAGAAGACAACATAGATGATGAGTTCTTGGTAGTGGAGAAACATCAAGTGAGTATTATGTTAGAGGGTGTACATGATGAGAAAGTTGAATATGCTATTAATCAACCCTCCATAGTGTTGGAAGATTTGCAACTTGCTGAAGTTGAAGAGGTTGAAACTACAGTGATTCCTATGGTTCATAAGGTTCAAGATGAGATTATGCTTATTCCACACATTGACTTTGTGATTCTTGAAGAGTTTGATGTGGTGGAATTCAAGGTTTTTCTTTTCTCTGTGCTTTATAAAGTGATTCCAAACTTGGAGCAAGTGTTACTTGTCAGTATCCTAATCCTTCAAAGTTATAAAACTCGAGGTTGAGTTTTTTTCAACTAGAGGAGAATGATACGGGAGATACAAGAAGATTCTTATTTAGCATTATTTATGTTTGAAAGTTAATTGTATTTTTATGTTTTAGGTCCTAGTAGTTTATTAAGCTATTAGTATTTTAATTTGGAAGCAAGGTTATTTTTGTAATAAGGCAATTAGGGTTTCTTAGCAAATCAGAACTAGAGTTTAGCAATCATTTATAAAACAATCTATTGTACTCCTTGAGGGGATAGTAAATTGGTCTCTCTTTGGTGCTGGCTCTAGTTCCACCCTAAGTGCTGACTCCTAGTGGTTTTACCACTTGGTGCTAACTCCAAGTCAGGCCTAGGTGTTGATTCCTAGGTCATATCCCTTTATTTTCCCGTTGTTTCAATTTGTTCTAGTTGTCCTGCGTCACTTCATCTTGATGGTAAGGGAAAAGGTGCTGCACATGGAATGAGTTTGAAATTTGCAAGTGGGATGGAAGTTCCACACTGTAGGAATTCTCATTGATCTACTGCAATACTTAATATGGACCTACCTTTCTATCATGCAGCTTCATGTAGGGACTAGGTGGCTGCCTTTTTCTAGTTAGGATCACCCATACGTCTCCCTCTTGAAATGTAACTCTTCTTCTTCTATGTATGTCTGCTTTAGCTTTATGTCTTGCACTGGCAGCTTCAATGAGTTCAATCCTGTTCTTGACTTCCTGTGGACTTGCTGCATATGCTCTACCATGTCTAAGGCTTTAGGATGAGCCTTGGCTGGCAGTGGTAAGGGAATCACATCAATAACACTGGACAGCTTGGATCCATTCACTACGTCAAAAATGGAGATGTCTAAATTGATATGTTGAGTGATGAATTCTAGGTAAACTCTGCTAATGCCTAATGGTAGGATAACTACCCATTCTCTAGGATTTTCTCCTATCAAGCACCTCGACAAGTTTCCCTGAGCTCCCATTTGTCACCTCAGTCTGTCCATCAATTTGAGGATGGAAAGTAGTGCAGAAATTAAATTCAATCCTTATCTTCTTCCATAGGGTCCTCCAGAAATGTGCCAAGAACTTGGCATCTCTGTCAGATGTATTAGAAGAAGGCACACCATGCAATCTATATGCATTTCTAAAGAGCTACATAGGAAGCATCATTAGTTTTTCTACATGGAATAAAGTGATACATTTTAGAGAATCTGTCAACCACTATATATACAGAACCAGATCTCCTTGTAGCGCTCTACCAAAACAAAATACATGCTAATGCTCTCCTAAGGACCACTTAGCTTCTAACTAAAATAGGCTAAAGGTCTGCCTTCTTGGCTCAACGCCCCCAATGCCAAACCCACTCGCAACACAATCCCATTCAAAGATCTACTCAAAGTCTAGTACAACAGGCATAGGTGCCGTGGTTAAGGCCTGCTTAAGGGCATTGAAATTATTCCTGGCTGTTTCCCCCTATTCCAAAGTCTTCATCTTCAAGCAATCAGTCAAGGGTGCTGCAATTGTGCTAAACCCCTTGATGAACCTTCTGTAAAATGTTGCTAACTCATGAAAACTTCCACACTTCTGCACATTTTTTTGGTTCTGGCCATTCAAGTATGGCTTGGACTTTATGGTAATCCATGTGAATACCCTGATCATTAACTACATATCCCAAGAATTCTACTTTGTTCACCCTAAGGATTATTGCCATGGCTTCCATGTTGTCATCTCTAGCAATAGTCCTGTATGCCTCTGCTCTCTGGTTTGTAGGTTCGCTTCTCAAGCACATCAAATTATTACCACGAGGATGAAGACGATTTGGTTATTATAGGGTATGTTTTAGATACAGGAATATCAATATTGCGACTGCAATGCATTCCTATCGCCTCATAAACCACATTAAAATCCTAAATGCTTTCAATAGTGGCATTTCTACTTGTCTATAAAGAATTTTGCTTAATTACTTAAAGCTATGATTTGTGCCTTCTTTTGTTTTGTAGGAGAGTTTTCTTTTCTTTCAGTTTCATTTGTCAAGTGCATGAAACACCCTAAATATTTTAATGATTTTTAACAAACTGATTAGGGGCAGATTTTCAGCTGTAACTACAAATTCCAGAGAAGTATAATACAGCACAAAGGGACTTGTACAAGTTATTGTTCTTATTCATATATGTAATAGGAAATACAAACCCATAGAGGGAACATTGTAATCCAAGCAACTTGACAATAACTATTAGAAGGGCAAATCACAGTGCAGAAACACACATTGAAGTTCGTCGTTGTTCAACTTGCAGGTAATATTTATCTTCTGATTCTCCTGTATCACAATCCCCCATGTCCAGATTCCCATTAGCCTCAAAATTGCCAACTTCATGCCCAACGTCATCCATAGATTGGATTCCAGCTCCAACGAACACCAGGGGAAAATAGTTCCTCTTGGCTATATCATCATCACCAAAAGCACCTTACAAAAGGATTGCATGCAAATGTTATTTCAATAACTAATATATGAGTATCCTCAAGAAAATCAACTAGCCATATGGTTCCCTTAAGTTGGGTGTTTTTCTTTTTTCTTTTCAATAGCTAGAGTAGGGAATTTTATTAGAAAGAGGAAGAATCTACTATTCACACAACACTGTAAAAAGTTTCTCCCATAGATTACAACCTAAAATTCAGTACATCAAGAATCACTAGGCCATGATTCATAAAACAATTAGACCACAACAGTTAAGATCTGATCATCCACACAGAAAATCTAGAACACTAACCAACGTAGATAAATAGCCATTTACAATTATGTTGTTGGTTGCATTGGGGCAGAAATTACTCATACATTCATTTGAGTAGCACATGTAAGACAAAGCAGCACTTTCCATGATACAATGTACATTCTTGCTAATAAATGGGGGAAGGAAACTTTCAAGGTAACAATGGCAAAACTTAAACATTCAGGTTCTAAAGAGAAATCTTAAAACTTAAGAATGGAAAATAATTGAAGCCATAAGCACAAAATTAATTACTTTATCCCATAAAAACATAAATCCTTAAGAAGCAAAAATGTATGCATGCTCTGTACTTGATACTCAACCTCATGCAAAAGATGTTTCAGTTATAGATACCAGTCTACAAGCCTCTTCACACCGTGCAACTGCACCTTTCTTGTTGCACGGTTCTTGTGAGAAAAAAAAAAAAGGTAAAAGATAGAAAAATAAAAAGGTTAAAAAATATTTATGATTCAGAGAACTTAATTTTTACTTTTAATCTCAACCTTTAAAACCTAATTGCTACAAAATGCAAGGTTAGATACCCCTAACTAATATTACAAGGAATCTCAATCCAAAAGACTCCTGAAATATGTGATAGTTGATTGAATAAGAAAATTAATGTCCATATATCACTATTTTGTATGGTTATTCCTTACTTGTCTGTTGCCCCACCCAACTATAGGGCTCCCAGTTCCTCTGGTGCATGGATCTGGGTGCTCGTCCCAACCCCAACCCTAGTCGCTGTTTAGGGTTGACTCATCACTTGAACCTTCTCCCATATCACCATCCCCAAAGTCCAGATTCCCATTAGTCTCAAAATTGTCAATTTCATGCCCAACATCATCCTTAGATTTGATTCCAGGTCCAGCGAACACCAGGGGAAATAGTTCATCTTGCTTACACCAAAATCATCATCACCAAAAAGAACCTTTCAAAAAGATTGCATGGAAATGTTATTTTAATAATGAATATATGAGCATCCTCAAGAAAATCAACTAGCCATATGGTTCCCTTAGGTCAGGCGTTTTTCATTTTTCTTTTCAATAGATAGTAGGGAATTTATCAGACAGAGGAAGAATCTCCTATTCACACAACACTTCCAAAAGTTTTTCCCATAGATTACATCCTAAAATCCAGTACATCGAGAATCACTAGGCCATGATTCATAAATCAATTAGTCCATAACTGTCAAGATCTAATCATCCACATAGAAAATCTATAACACTAACCAAGTAGATAACTAGTCATTTACAATTATGTTGTCGGTTGCATTAAGGCAAAAATTACTCTTTTATTCATTTGAGTAGCACATTTAAGACAAAGCAGCATTTTCCATATTACAATGTACATTCCTGCTAAAAAAATGGGGAAAGAAAATTTTTAAGTTAACAATGGCAAAACTTAAAAGTTCAGGTTCTAATGAGAAATCTTAAACCTTAAGAATGGCAATTAATTGAAGCAATAAGTACAAAATTAATTACTTTTTCCCATACAAACATGAATCCTTAAGAAGCAAAAATGTATGATTAGCATGCTCTGTACTAAAGATGTCTCAGTTGTAAATACCAGTCTACAAGCCTCTCCGCACTGTGAAACTGCAACTTTCTTATAGGATTAAAAAAATAAATAAATAAAGGGTTAAAATAGAAAAGTAGAAAGTAAAATGGTTTAACAAATTTAAGAACCAAAGAATTTTTTTTTTTTTTTTTTAAATCTCAACCTTTAAAACCCAATTGCTACCAATCGCAAGGTGGGCGTGTAATCTATCTCAATCCGAAAGACTCAGAAATGTCACTATTTGAGAAGGTTTTTTCTAACTTGTCTGTTGCCAAACCCAACTGTAGAGCAACCTGTTCCTCTGGTGTGCGTATAAGGGTTCCCACGTCTCACTCAAGTTTCTCGTCTCACATCCCAAACTCAAAAGTGTAAAGATTATTATTAATTTTTTTTTTTAAGAAACCAACAGACTGATGCTTTTATTAAAACATAAGAAAACTAATGAACATCAAACAGAGCAAGGGGGATAATGTCCCCAGGTAAGTCTTCAACCCAAACCTGAAGTTCTAACCCAACCCGAGATTTCTTTGCCAAAGCATCGGCAACCTTATTACAATTTCGTTTCACATGGCAGTAGTGATCCAGGCTATCAATGGTGGACTGTCAAGCCCTTCGGTGTAAAGATTAATTTGTCATATATATAAGAACCGAAACTCAAACAAAACAATAATAGCATAAACCCACAAAGTTTAGGGAAATAACATAAACCCATATCAGCGTTAATCATATGTAAAGAGAGAACCTGAAGTTGTGGTGGCGCCGCCGATTTAGAATGGAAGAGAAGAAGCGCCGCCGAGTTGGATCGGATATGAGGGCGCCGCCGATTTGAGGTTGTGGGTGCGCCGCCGAGTTGGATGGAAATTTGTGGGTGCGCCGCTGTCTGGCGGGTATGGTTTTGTTTAGCAGCTGTCTGGTTATTGTGGTTGGATTGGAGGAGAAGACTCTAGAGAGGCAAACGCTAGGCAGTGGAGAAAAGGATATCGATAAATGTTATTATTTTTTCTTTATATTTAAAACTTGTTTAACCGGTAACCAATATCTTTTAAAATTACAGGAACGGTCAAGATGAAAACAATATTAAATGAATGATTCAGATTTTTTTTTTTTTTTTTAATTTTATGGAATGGTTCATATTTATGTGGTACCGTACCCCACGATTATTAACAATAAAACCCAAACCCTGTTTTCTCTTCTTTTTTTCTCGTTTGTTTTTTAAGATCATCCGGTGTGGCATTTTTTTCAACACGGTAGACTGATCTATTGGCTATTCTAGTGTGGGTGGGGCCTATTACTCTCTAGCTTCTAGAAGGCAGGAAATTTCCTAGAAACGAAAGGTCTGCATTCTCAAACCCTAAATTGGCGAGATCTGAGAAGAAAGGGATGAAGTCGGTATCTCCGGAACAATCATTGCTTCAAGAAAGCCTTCTTCCCTGTTCAAACAAAGTTGGGGTTTCAAATTTCTGTACCTTATGGCTCATGAAATTAATCCTTTACATCTCCTCCTCGGCAGCTACAGTTTCTCTGCTTCTTCCACAACAAATGGTAGACGGAACGACAGTTCCCTCCTTGTTCAGGGACCTACCGAATCTCTATCAAATATTTCTAATCTCCACCGTGTTCGCGTTTGTAGGCGCCTTCAGTTCCCTGATGATCCAACACAAACCTAGGGTTGAAAGATTTTTCAGGATTATTGCCGTTGCTTCCATTTTGTTTGCACTAGTAATTGTCCTCTACGCCACAGCTGTCTGGTTACGATGAAGGTAAGCCAATGACTCTGGCCAATCTGCCAATGACTCCGGCCAATCCTCAAAAGTCTATCGACAATCCCCAATGGTTTATTATATAATATTGAAGCATGGTATTTTCTTTTCTTTTCTTTCAATTTGATGTTTGTCAAACAATTCCCTTGGACCATGAGAATCAGCCTTCATTCCAATGGTTTGAATATGTAATATTAAGGTATTTTCTGTTCTCCAAACAAGTCCATTGGATTGAGATGTAGCCATTCATACCAATGGTTTAATACGTAATATTGAAGCACGGTATTTTCTGTTTTTCTAATAAATAATTTTGCTTATTTGTGGGTTTTCTTTTCTTTCAGTTTGTGGTTTATAATTTGCATTTTCCGTTGGAAAACAATCTGCTTGATATTTGAATGAAAATATTTAATATTCGACGAATTCCAAAGTTGTGTAGGAGGAAGCATCTTGAATAATTTTACCAGCTTCACCTCCACATTGCATAGTGCATATAACACCTACACTCCACCCTCCACCCTTCCTATGCCTTCAACTTTGACATTAGTATCAACTTTAACACCACCTGGGAGGGGAACATGAGCGATTCTAAATGCACACAAAACAAAATTTCACAACATTTGAGATGATAAGCAAGCTTTTCCGGTATCTTATTTAGACATACCGATACTAGGGTGATATTCTTTTTTTACTTACCGCTAACAATTTATCACATTAACTGAGTATAATATTTTTTGTTGAAGTTTTTTTTTTTTTTTTGGTCTATAGACTTTATCAAGAATATAGCAAATAATTAAAAATGTATACATTTTATTTTTTACGCCTTTCCATCCCCTCTCCTCCTCTTCCTTTCCTCCATCCCCCTTCAGCCTAACCTGCCCTGCCCCCTCATCAAATCTTGAGATAAGAGAGAGTGCCATTCTGTGAAAGCTCATCTCATTTGCTTCATGCTGAACTCTGGCTTTTAAGACCACACTAAAACGATTACTTTATATTAAGCATCCAGCGTTTCCTCATTTATAGATATTAAAACTTAAAGATTACCCCCAGGTGCAATTTATATAATTGACAACACTAATATTAATTACGTTATTTGAAATATTAGTTTGAAATATTGATTACCCGCCCTTTCCGACGAAGATCCATCTATCTATTCTTTCACCTCACTTTTAATTATCTTATACTTGAGAGGAAATTTTACCACCAAAACATTAGTAGATCACCACCTGCGATGTTAGAGTGATTTGAGCACATAAACAACAAAAAAATTTTAGTAACCTTGGAAGTAACACAGAAATCGATTTTGCAGCTTGAGGTCTGTAAATCAACTTATATCACGATTTTTTCATAGTAGATTTGACGAGCTGGGCTCGCCCTTGGGAGTGTTTTTTCTAATTGGATGTTCACTTTGTGAACAATACCTTGTCTCTAATGTGTGGATGTTCTTGTGAATTTTTTTTTATTACTGTCTCATCCATATCACAATTATAATCAGCTAATTAACTAATTGGTATATTGATTGTTAAATTTATAAAATCGGTAAGAAGTCATACTAGTGATCTAGTCTAAACACATAATTTTCGATTGGTATTAGAGGTTTGGTTCACCTTGTTTGGATTAATTTTCTTGCGTGATAAAGTTGTGTGTTTATACTCATGAGATGCTTTACTTAAGAATTCCATAGGTTATCTTAGAATTGTTGGTAACAAGTTGTTAAGGGAATTGAGAAGATCAAAGAAAAATTCTAAAAAATATTCCTTGAAAAATTGAATAATCTTGAGCTTGAAAAAGAGGCTTTAAAGGATGAAGCTTGATGAAGGGAATGATTTGGTTGAAAAATAGAAAGAGTTGCGGAAAATTAAATGAAATTGACGTCCATATAGGCTTATTTGGTTTAGCAGAAACAATTTGGGAAAGTTTTCTAGTGTGTGAACTGAACTTGCATGCCCATTACTGAATCTAGTAGCCCCGCATCTATAGCATCATCATCAAAATCATCATACATCACGAGCCAGTCTATTCCATTCCAGCTTTAATTAATTAGTTCTCACAATTTCAGAAAAAAAAGCAAACATTAGAGAGCCTAGGCAGCAACAGTAGCCATCAACTGGCTTCAGAATACCCGCTTGTTTCAATCTTTCTTCAAGTGTAGCCCTTATATTAAACTTTCCCATGCTTTACACACCAACTTGATTACTCTTGCTATATTATAAATTTATAACAGCTGCACATTAGCCAAATTCCAGCAACTAACAACTAATATTTTGTGTTAATTGAAAAGGTAAATGGGTACGTAGCCTAGATAAGGCAAAGTAGCTTAAAAAGATCCATGTAGCACAGTAGCAAACTCCAATAAGAGCATCTCCAACAGGTTTGGTATCTCTATTTTTGGGGGAAAAAATACTACTGTTCACCCTTCAACAGCTTCTCTAAACGCACAACTTTTCCACATTTTTTTTGAAATTGCTACAGTGCTTCTCTAGATATAGAGGAGCACTGTAGTAACTCCAAATGATTTTTTATACTTAAAAAATTCATACATCTCAATAAAAAAAATTTTCTTTCTCTCTCCTCTCACAGCTACAAACACAATAATCTTTTCTAAAAAATCTCTAAACTCAAGCATAATCAGATTATCAGAATACAAACTCAAAAACACAATTTTAAAATTAATCAAACCATAAAAAAAAAAAAGAACAAGACAGAAGACAAAACCCATCTGGACTGCGTTGGGGACGAAGATGAGCGACAGCTCCAGGCTGGGCCAACTGCTTTGGGACAAAGATGACCCATCTGGACCGCATTGGGGACGAATGTGCTGGAATCAAGTAAAAAAAAAAAAGCAGAGAGCTGGAGAAAAAAAAGAGAGAAGAGCTGGAATGTTCTTGAACGAGGGAGAAAGAAAATAAAAGAGGTGGGGTGGGGGGTGGATAGAGATAGGAAAAAGTGTGTGGAGGAGAAAAACAAAGAAAAAAAACGTATGGTTGAAATGAAATGAGAAAGGAGAAATAATATAAAAAATAAATAAAAAGCGACATGTCACTATAATATTTTCACAATAAATTTTAAGTAATAGATTGAAATTAGTTAATATTGGTGAGTAAAAAAATAATTTCAGTGATGGATTCAAATTAGAACTAGTAAGAACTTTTCACATAAATTTTGTTGTGAAATTATTGCAAAAAATGTTGTGAATAAAACACTTTTCATTGAAAAATATAATTGTTGAAAATAAATATAGAAAAAATAAATGATGATAAAAAAAAGACTAAAGAATGAATAAAGAAATAATATTTAAATGAGATAGAGAATAGAATAGAGAATCTGTTGAAAAATGTATTTGAAAAAGTGAATAGTTAAAAGGTAAAAGTCACTGTTCATTCTCCAAACAGTACAAAAATTTGGAGATGCTCTTAGTTTGGATGGCATCTTTTTCATTTTTATGTTATTTTTATTATTGAGTTAAAAAAAACAATAAAAAAAAAAAAAAACAAAACAAAAAGCGGCTGAGTAAACAGGTGGATTTTCAGGTGTTTCTTCACAGTTTTATTGGGAAAGTAGGATCAGCATGCTTTAGAAGGGTTAGCTGTTATAGACTTACAGCATGGAATGTTCAGGGGGTCTGGCAACCTTTTTTAAACAACAATTTTCAGTTTTTAAACAACATTTTACATATTTTCACACACTTTTTCACCCACACGTATTTCTACAAATATTTTTAAAAAACAATTTTCAGTTTTTAAACACAAATACCAAATGAGCCCTCAGTATCTACAAAATACTCCTCCTTAAGAAGCAAAAATGTATGATTAGCATGCTCTATACTAAAGATGTCTCAATTCTAAATACCAGTCTACAAGCCTCTTCGCACCGTGAAACTGCAACTTTCTTATAGGATTAATAAATAAATAAAAGGATTAAATTAGAAAAGTAAAAAGGTTAAAAAAATTTATGATCCAAAGAGCTTTTTTTTTTTTTTTTTTAATCTCAACCAAGGTGGTCGATAACGTACCGGCCAGTGCACTAGTCCGGTACACTTCTATATTGTACCGGAAAAAATACCAACCGTACCAGTCAATTTCGGGCAATACCGACCGGTACCGGGCGTACCGGCCGATACAGAAAATTTTTTTTTTTTTTTTTTAGTTTTGTAATTTTTAAATTTTTGTAAGGGCATAATGGTAACTTGTTTACATTAACTTATTAGTATTATTTGTTTTCTTAATATGCAATGAACAACTAAGCTTTCTATTTTTTATATTGTGTTTTTTTTTTTCTTTTAATTGATACTAAAGTCTAAAACTATGAATAATTTGTTCTGAATTGAGGTAATGTTTTATGATAAACTTTTATATTTACTATAATATAAGTGAAATATTATATGTTTATAAACATGGTTCTAGAGATTGTATGTGTGTGTGTGTGTATAAAATAGCGATAAACCCAAAACGCTACACCGATATTGACCGGTATCCGAAATATATCGTACTAGTGGCCAAACTGGTACAGCCTCCGGTACGGTATTGACTTCCTTGATCTCAACCTTTAAAACTCAATTGCTACCAATTGCAAGGTGGGCTTGTAATCTATCTCAATCCGAAAGACTCAGAAATGTCACTATTTGGGAAGGTTTTTTCTTACTTGTCTGTTGCCAAACCCAACTGTAGAGCTCCCTGTTCCTCTGGTGTGCGGATCTGGGTGCTGGTCACAACCTTAACCTCTGTCACTGTTTAGGGTCGGCTCATCATTTGGACCTTTGCCCACTCCGTTTGTCCCCTTCACTCGAATCGATCTTCCCCTTGACCTTTAACACTGTCATTGGCGACAATGATGACGGTAGTATAACCATAATTCTCCGTGGTAATGTCTATGACGCATAGAGGAGGACGCCTAGCAAGATCGCTTTTTTTGAGCTCGAAATATGAGAAACCCTTACGAGTTTGGTTCTACGCTTTCGAACCATGACAATTTATCTTCATATTGAGCCAACACTAATTCTATATTCGCCAATAGTTTTCCGAAATTGCTTTTTCTATGATGAGGACGATAGGGATGAAGGAAAAGACACCGTAAAGGTTGACCAAGAAGAAACAACCATGGTTGATGAACAAGACACTGTAGTAATAGACGAGAGAGAATACAATGAGTCAATGAGGTGAGATGTGTCTTCTTCATGTCTTTCTTCAAACTACGAGGTATGGGGGCAAAATGATAAGGTTCTTTAAAGATTTTCAAATTATTTAGTATAATCCCAAAATAATAAAATTTTCTTTAATTTTTTTAAAAATTTTGGGGGGCCTAAGGCCCCCTTCGGTCCTCATGTGGCTCCGCCTTAAGCATCCCATATCAAAGAGAAACCTATTATCAACCCCCTCTAGATGCCACAGACAATTAGCATAGAACACAACACAAGCCCCTCTAAAAGGAAAAATTCAGAGCTAATTCAATCCATTACCAGGCACACACCATCTAAATCATCCTTATTGAAGCAATGCAGATTATACCTCTTTACATTAAAATGGTCAAAGAAGAACAGATAATAACCATGCCTAGAAGTGGATTCACTTTTCTTTTAAACTGTTCAATTGCTTCATTCAGCTCATACAAAAAGCCAACTAATTCTAGAGCAGAACTATGGGATCAAAACATTATTAACCAAACATGCAGAAGAAAAAGTTATTACGGCTAGAGATGAATAACAGAAACAGACATTTTTGGAAAGCAGTGATTAAAGGCATACAAAAAAAATGAAACCCAGCAAAATAGCTTATGAGCATATGTAAAGCAGAAATTAGTAGATTAAGATCTAAAAAATATTAAAATCTAAAAATACCAAAGGCAAGCATGTATTTGTTCTATACAACCAATGTAAGAAATTCAATGCCTTACTCCGTAGAAGACCCAACACATAAGTAGAACACCTCCTATAAATACTTAAGGAGGCTCAAACATTGAGAACAACATTGAGCTGAGGGCACGATGAGGAGCTCAATAGAAACAGTCAAAAAGAAATTGGATGTGGATGAAAGCAGCTCTTAATAAACAACCACAAATACTGAACATCTTTAGAAAACATATTAATATGATAACACATTCTGTTTCTGCCTCTCGTTAGCTGTTCAGAATCAGCTCCAGAATCACCACATCTAACAGTGGGTTTCCTCATTTATTATAACAAACAAGAGGATGTGAAAATGTGAAATACAATGTAGGTGAGCAATAAATTCCACCACAACCCTGTTTATGGCATGAATGATAACACACAGGCAGCCAATATAACAACACAAGCCGGGATGATGATGCCGAGCGAGAGTCTTATACCCATCATTAATAAGAAACCAAAAGCTGCAGCAGCTCCTCCTACCCTGACCAAAATTTCAGCAACCCTTGAGCTTATATAATGACTTGGAATGTGAGCGACATAGAGGCAGAGGAAACCCACTAAGTTTGTAACCAATACACCAGTAAATAGTTTCTTGGCCAAAGGTGATAGCCCATCTAAATTGAGGGCAATGATTGCAGAACTTGATTGGACAGCAATAGAAGTGAATATAGCAACCAATCTCGTGCTTCTCGAGTTCCTCACTCTCCTTCTAGGTCCACTTTCCAAGTCACCAACCCTGCGTCTGTCTTCATCATTTCCTTCATCCCTATTGTCCTCATCATGTTCATCTCCATCTAAGCATCTGTTTATCCCTTCATTTGTGTCCGTGCCATCACTACCTATACTTTGATCACTCTCATCACTTCCACTTCCGGCTCCACTTCCTCCATTATGTCCACTTGAACTTGCTTCTTGGCCCTCACTACTGTTACTAGCCTGTGAAAAGGCGATCCCAACTTTAATAGTACCCCTTTAATAGTACCCCTGGTTCTTCCAAAGTGTGGAGTCAGATCAAAGTCACAATCAATGTCTGGGGTTGCCCCACCATCTCGGCCCTCAACACTGACAATGTTCTCCATCTGCAGCAAATTTGGCAGGAAAAATATGATAAGAGTCTGGACATAGTGATCAATAACGAAGATCTAAAAATTGGTGAAAATGGGGCTGTGATCACCTGATAAGTGATCTGGTGATTTCCATCAACTGGTTCAGGAGAAGATGAGCCTGCTGAGGCTCTACAGAAGCAGACGTGTTTTCAGAATACAAGACTACCATAACAAGGGAAAATCTAAGCACGTACCAAAGGCAATTAGACATTTGACTAGCACTCATATAACATAAAAATTACAAGACAATATAATGATAATAATAACATTAATAGTTAAACACAAGCACATAAACATATGGAGACAGAGACGGAGAGAAATCTATAGCACATGAGATTAAATCTTAATTGTATAATACAGCACAGAGGGACTTGGACGAGTTTTTGTTCTTATTGATAGATGTAATAGGAAATAAAAGCCCATAGAGGGAACATTGTAATCCGAGCAACCTGACTATAACTATTAGGAGGTAGCAAAATGTACAGCAGCAAATCACAGTGCAGAAACACACCTTAAAGCTTGTCGCTGTTTTACTTGCTTGTAATATTCATCTTTTGAATCACATTTATCACCATCCCCCATGTCCAGATTCCCATTAGCCTCAAAATTGTCAACTTCATGCCCAACATCATCCTTAGATTTGGTTCCAGCTCCACCCAATGGCGGGGAAAAATTATTCCAGCTTTCACCAATATCATTCATCTTGGTTAAATCAACATTATCACCAGAAAGCACCTTCCAAAAAGATTGAATGCAAATGTTATTTCAATAATGAATTTATCAGTATCCTCAAGAAAATCAACTAACCATATGGTTCCCTTAAGTTGGGTGTTTCTCTTTTTTTTCTTTTCAATAGCTAGTAGAGAATTTTATCAGAAAGAGGAAGAATCTCCCTTAAGCTTTCTATTTTTTATATTGTGCTTTTTTTTTTTTCTTTTAATTGATACTAAAGTCTAAAACTATAAATAATTTGTTCTGAATTGAGGAAATGTTTTATGATAAACTTTTATATTTACTATAATATAAGTGAAATATTATATGTTTATAAACATGATTCTAGAGATTGTATGTGTGTGTGTATATAAAATAGTGATAAACCCAAAACGATACACCGATATTGACCGGTATCAGAAATATATCGTACTAGTGGCCAAACTGGTACAGCCTCCGGTACGGTATTGACTTCCTTGATCTCAACCTTTAAAACCCAATTGCTACCAATTGCAAGGTGGGCTTGTAATCTATCTCAATCTGAAAGACTCAGAAATGTCACTATTTAGGAAGGTTTTTTCTTACTTGTCTGTTGCCAAACCCAACTGTAGAGCTCCCCGTTCCTTTGGTATGCGGATCCGGGTGCTGGTCACAACCCCAACCCCTGTCATTGTTTAGGGTCGGCTCATCATTTGGACCTTGCCTACTCCATTTGTCCCCTTCACTCAAACCGATCTTCCCCCTTGACCTTTAACACTGTCGTTGTCGACTACGATGACGGTAGTATAACCGTAATTCTCTGTGGTAATGTCTATGACGCGTACAGGAGGACACCTGGCAAGATCGCTTTTTTTTAGCTTGATAATGAGAAACCCTTGCAAGTTTGGTTCTGCGCTTTCGGACCACGACAATTTATTTTCAAATTGAGCCAACGCTAATTCAATATCCGCCAATAGTTTTCCGAAATTGCTTCACAATACTTCCAGAAGTTGAAACTTCGTTCATGGTAATTGTAGTGTTTCTTTTTCTGATTAGTGAGCAATTGAAAAAAGCTTTTGTGTAGAGAAATCAACACAAAAATGGAGAAGAGAATACCTTATCCAATAAGCTCTTGATCTCTACAACGCGAGCAATCACAGGATGATCACGAATGGGCTGCCCTTCAAACTTAAGAAGAAAACAGAACTCATACTTTGGCAATACGATATCACAGGGAGCTGCTTCACCTCCAAATAACGCACTCCTTCTATCATGAGTCCCTTCTTTTAAACCATCTTACAACATGAAAGCATGTACAATACTGACTGCTAAGAAACCAATCAAATGCAATTATACATTTTACAACCTTTGTGTGAATGTGTGTGTGTGCGTGAGAGAGAGAGAGAGAAGAAAGAAACTATAAATGAAAATTGGTGACGACTCTAGCAGGATGCACAGAATGAAGAGTAAGAACCACATTTATATAAACCCAGAACTTTGTATTGGAAGGTTGGGACAATGTAATGAGCCAGATCTACAAGCATTTTAACTTTCAAACATTTTAAAATCATTTGAAAGCCAACAAAAATTCCAGGACATATTTTAAGCATCCCATATCAAAGAGAAACCTATTATCAACCCCCTCGAGATGCCACAGATAATCAACATAGAACACAACACAACACAAGCCCCTCTAAAAGGAAAAATTCAGAGCTAATTCAATCCATTACCAGGCACACACCATCAAAATCATCCTTACTGAAGCAATGCAGATGATACCTCTTTACATTAAAATGGTCAAAGAAGAACAGATAATAACCATGCCTAGAAGTGGATTCACTTTTCTTTCAAGCTGTTCAATTGCTTCATTCAGCTCATACAAAAAGCCAACTAATTCTAGAGCAGAACTATGGGATCAAAACATTATTAACCAAACATGCAGAAGAAAAAGTTATTACGGCTAGAGATGAATAACAGAAACAGACATTTTTGGAAAGCAGTGATTAAAGGCATATAAAAAAAAAAGAAACCCAGCAAAATAGCTTATGAGCATATGTAAAGCAGAAATAAGTAGATTAAGATCTAAAAAATATTAAAATCTAAAAATACCAAAGGCAAGCATGTATTTGTTCTGTACAACCAATGTAAGAAATTCAATGCCTTACTCCGTAGAAAACCCAACACATAAGTAAAACACCTCCTATAAATACTTAAGGAGGCTCAAACATTGAGAACAACATTGAGCTGAGGGCACGATGAGGAGCTCAATAGAAACAGTCAAAAAGAAATTGGATGTGGATGAAAGCAGCTCTTAATCAACAACCACAAATACTGAACATCTTTAGATAATATATTTAATATGATAATACATTTTGTTTCTGCCTCTAGTTAGCTGTACAGAATCAGCACCAGACATTAAAGAAAAAGTCCATCCATAGATATATATATATATATATATATATATATATATATATGTTCACAGAAATTGCCCATTTCATATTTAGCTTTCTTTTTATCTTTTAATTGTTGTTTTAACCATTTTTCATCATTGCACATATTAATTCCAATTTTCTTAATAGTGCTGAAAATATCACCATAAGTTAAATTATCAAAATCAATAGAATCATTTTTTCCAATTAATTCATTTTTTACTTTATGAGCAAAGATAGGAGGCAGACCGTCAATAAACTTCTCTTTTCAATAAGGCTTCGTAGAGTCTTTTCTGAGCATGACTCTGGAAGTAAATACATCTTGGTACCATCTGTAATCAGACATAGTAGGACATCTCAAATTATTCAAATAATCAGAAATTCGGGACGAAATATTGGAAGGAGTACCAACAAAATGTTGAAGAATGGTGTAAACCAAAGTATTGACACCATCAGGAACACCATGGTTAATATTTTCATCAAAAATAGGCATACCATCAATATTTCTTTTAATAGCATGTTTAATGGATTCTCTGGATTCCTCTGTGAGATGTGAATCCCACCATCCTCGAAGACAACCAGTAAAACCAGATGCAAGCAAATCAACAATATCAGGATGATCAAGATTGTCATGGTTATTTATGTATGCAATACCAACCATAGACATGTGAGTCATTTTGTTAATAATTTCTTGTTCAGACAAACCATCAATATTCCATTCATAAAGTTTATCAGCAGAAACAGAAAATTGAGTTTGAGAAGATCTTTCTTCAAACTGAACATCAGGAGGAGTAGGTTTAGAATACCAATTTTTTGTAAAAGACGTGGGATTGGGTTTTCCAACAAATCTTTTAATTTCTGGTAAACTTATGCCATCATCAAAAGCATTTTTAGAAGATTTTGAAGATAATGAATCAAAATTTGTGTCGTCATCAGAAACAATTTCTTTCTCATTTCTTGAAATAGCACAAGCAGCGCTTCTAGAAGTAGAAGTTTGCTCGGTTTTAACTTTTAAATCAGCAAGCATTTTTTCAATCTTTTCAACAGTTGATCATTGGGAATTAACTAAATCAAAAGTCTTACTCTGAGAAGTTTTAAAATCAATAGTTTTTTATTTGACTGGGTAAATCAATCAAAGGTTTCTCAAGTTTTGAAACAGCAGGTTTTTCATCAATTTTTTCTTCAATACGGTCAAGCTGTTGACCAATAATATGTAAAGATTCATTAGTAAAATTGTTTTGTTCAATAATGGCAAAAATAGGAGTTTTATCATCAGCAATTTTGAAAGGGGAGGCTTTCACCTCAGTACTTTCATTATCATTTTTGCAAGTAATCAAAACAGTTTCAAGGAGTGGATGACTAGATTTAACAATGGTTTTATCATGTTTAACAAAAGCAGATTTTTTTATTACGTTCAAGTAATTGGTATGAACCTCATTTCTTGAAACATAATAATTCTCAAGATAGTCAAAAAACAAAATATGTTGCTTTAACAAATTCATTTTTTCTCTCCATTTCCTTTTGATTCTGTCTTTTTCAAACTGAGCAAAAGTACTTTGGTAATACTTTCTCTTATCACGGTTTGCTTTAAAAAAGAATTCATTACTTAAAGCAACCATATCAATTTGAAAAGCAAGGGTTTCAACATCCATATCCATCAAATTTATCACCCGCAAATGTTTAAAAGGATGAGGAGTTTCAATAGGTGGAAAATCAGATCCAGAAGGAGCCTCAGATTTTGCATCTTCTTCTTCTTCTTGATCATATTTTGGGAGAAATTCAGGTTTAGTTGAATAATAAGTATTGCTAACCTGGGAATTGTTGCTAGCAACTCCTTTTAGCTTTAAATCAAGTGGTTCAAAATTCTTTTTCAAAAATTCGTCAACATCAGCATTTCTTTTGTCAACACTTTTAGATCCAACGAAGAACTTTCTTCCTTCATTGATTCTTAAAGGTTTGTGAGTAGGAAAACATTTGGTATCATCAAAAAATATTTTAACAGTTCCATCAGTATATTGTGCAATATTAGTAAGATCAAGTTCATCAAAAACAAGTTTAACAGGTGGTGCTACTTGGGAAGAGTAATATCTTGCCATTGAATCATTTTAGGGACTTGGATCTTAGCATCAGGGGTGGAACATTGAATCAACATAGTTTTTCTAGCAGGATCACGTCCTCTAGACCGAGGAGTTAGCTGGGAATCAAGCAATCAATAAAAAATTCAGTAAATAAGAGTAAAAGGTCTACTACCATCATCCATATCATAATCAGATGTCAATATATTCAAAGTTAAAGCTTTAATAATATTAGGATCATCAAGAGCAAGAGCAAGAGCAAGATCAGGATAACAATCAAAATAAACAAGACCATCATACATAGAAGCAGTAATCATGCCAAGAATGCTATCTTTAAATTTCTTAAATCTAGCATCACGTAAACACATAAGCACAGAAGCATCAATTCCTTTTCTTGTTAAAGGTTTAACAGCAACTTGAACCAAACCAATGTGTAAATATTTAAGATTTTTCTTGGATAAAAACTCGTTAATATTTTTCGTGGAAAATAAACAACATTTTTCATGAGTTTTGGAAATAGAAAAGGTTTATTCAACAGTTCTAGCTCTATATTCAGAGAAAATACTTTTTTCAGACCAATTAAGATCATAAACAGATTTAGTAGAAACCTTAGGAATATTCCATTTTCTAAAATCTAGGTACTCACTTTCTCCAACAGTGAGGTCTTCTTCATTTACAATATCAGGAGGACAACTAGTCCTAGAGCTAACAAAGGAGTCAGATCTCCACATCCTATCAATATCTATCTTAGTTATAACACTCAATTATCATGTTTTTCTCACAACTGTTGCATTTCGTAACACATACCGGTCATCAACCCTATTCCTCTCACGCCCTCATGCTCTCCTGGCTTCACGGGCCTTACTGTTCGGATCTGGGACTTTTTACAATGGCGGTGGCGCCAACGACGGTGAGATCAACACAACAACGAAGTATCACAAGGTCAGGCAGACACAGACAGAATATGAAGGACACAACAACAGAATCGGCCAAGGAAAGAATGACTCTGATAACATAAAGGGGGGAGGACGACAGCGCAGAAGGCGGAAGCACAACAGATAGTAGATATATGGAATAATTCAAAGTAAATAATAATTGAAAGTAAGTAAGTCCTAGAGAGAGTTCTAAGGGAAATCCTAGAAAAGATTCTGAGGTTAATAATAAGGGATAACCCCCCTTATATAAGTGAATAAAGCAGTAAATAGTACAAAATAAATAGTGACAGTTTACTATTCATATCAGGACCCGTGAGGGGCAATTGGAGCGCAACATCCGGAAGGAATCAAATCGGCTTTTGAGACCGAAAGTAGGTTGGCTGGTAGTGCCAAAAGTGGCTTCAGTAAATACTTTTACTTTTGAGTGAATATTGTAACATTAGTAGCCTTTATGCAGGCCGAACAAACCAGGCTCCTAGGTCAGGAGTATTTTCATCATATTCTTCATCATGTGCAAACCAATCTTTTGGATAAGGTTGAGGATAAGGGTAGTAAGGGCTTTCGGCAACAGGGCTTTCAGCAACAGATCCTTCTTCTTCTTCAGAATTTCTGTTCTCAGCCTCCTTCTCTTCTTTAATCTTTTTCTTGAGAAGGGCATGTAAATCATCTTTACTTAAATTGTCAATATCTGAGGCCTGTGAAGTAGAGGGAGCCTTGGAAGTAGATTGGGCACTAGAGATTAGATGCTTGGGAGGTGGTCTCCGATAAACATTATCCAATATTTGTGAAACATATCCAAATTTGTCCCACCATTTAGCATACCAATGTCTAGTAAGAATATCACCTTCTTTCTCATATTGCCACTTTAGAATCCAGGGGACTCTAAAACGTTTAACAAAGTGGAGAAGGGCAGGAAATTTGGCATTATGAGCATTTACCTTAAAACCTTACTTCCAAAAATTGAAACAGTCAACAAGAGGTTTGGGGAAGATCTCAATATCAGAACCAAATTGATTCCACCAACGGATGAACCAAAGAGGCAAATCAGCATTGTTATCAAACTCTTTAATTTAATGAGTCTGACAAAACCAAATTCAAACATTTGAGAAAGCCAAAAAGGATCATCATCAGAACTATCTTCATAATTAATCAAAAGGCCAGGGAAAGGATGGGTTTTTTCATGTACTCTGAGACTGCTCCCAAAGTATTTTCCCCATTTCTTTTTCAGGTAGCCTCTGTTGGGGCCATCAAGTTCAACAATGGTAGGGGCAATTGAGACAAGGGTTTTGAAATATTTTAACCAAAGATCAAGATCTTTAGTCATAGCCTTGCTTTCAAAAATACAAGTTTGTACTTCTGGAGGCAAGTTGGCAACAGCACTTTTAAGCAAAGTTTGGTTTTTTAGACTCAATCTAGCAAAATCAGTACCCATTATAGTCTTTCTATCCATTGAATGGATTTCCTCTTTGCCAAAGAGTTGACTAATCAGGTTTGATTCATCATGATGGTTTTGAGCGTAAACAAGGCAATTAAAAAGTTGGTCAGCAAAGGCTGCATTTTCAGTAGTAGGGTCAACAATTTGGGTAGCAAGGTTAACAAGGTGAATTTCAAGTGCTCTCATGGTTTTGTTGAATAGTTTGTGATGGTCTGAAGAATGGGCAGCTTGAAGGTTGTCTAGAATGAATTTAATGGAATTTGGTAATTCACTATAAACTCCATTATGGAATTGCAAGTCTTTGTTTAATACTTCCTGTAAAGTTAATATGATATCACCACTAGAATATGTCACCTCTGCTGGGACAAATTCCTGAAGGGATGTTGCATTACTGGATTTTACTCCAGAATATGCGCCTTCATGCATTACAAAAGGGTGTCCCGCTGGGAACCTTTCGTCTTGAGGAAAGTCCTGTGCAGGTGCTTTTCCCTTATCCCTCTTCTCTGCCGAAGAGGTCATAATGTTCCACTTAGTAGTGGTAGTATTAAATCTTACTTTGTCCTGCCAAGTAAGGGAGAGGATGTTAAGCCAGTTGGCCATAGTTAATAGTATGATAGAATATTTTTTGGAAAGTGAAGAGTAAATAGTATCAATAAAATTCTTTTGGAAAGTATGTTTCAAAAGCCAAAGGTCAATAATAATATATAATAGTTGTGCCGGACAATAAATGTTAGGATGACAATGATTATTTTGGAGAATATTTGGGTAAAAGGAGAACATGCTATGGACAAATTTAAACCAAAGCAAAGAAAATTCTGATAGATGAATTCTGAAAATAATTGGATTCAACAGTTCTAGCTCTATATTCAGAGAAATAGATTAATTGGACATAGATTAATTCTATCTTACAGTTTTCCCAGACACCATAGGTTATATTCTGCTCTCTTAAATCTAGTCATCCACCCTTTGAAACTGTTGAACAAACTTGTTGCTGAAAGCCCTGTTGCCGAAAGCCCTTACTACCCTTACCCTCAACCTTATCCAAAAGATTGGTTTGCACATGATGAAGAATATGATGAGAATGCTCATGACCTAGGAGCTTGATTTGTTCGGCTTGCATAAAGGCTACTAATGTTACAATATTCACTCAAAAGTAAAAGTATTTACTGAAGCTACCATGATTATAGTGTTGACCACTTTTGGCACTACCAGCCAACCTACTTTCGGTCTCAAAAGCTGATTTGATTCCTTCCGGATATCGCGCTTCTATTACCCTTCACAGGTCCTGATATGAATAGTAAAATGTCACTATTTGTTTTGTACTATTTACTGCTTTATTCACTTATATAAAGAGGGTTGTCTCTTATTGTTAACCTCAGAATCTTTTCTAGGATTTCCCTTAGAACTCTCTAGGACTTCCTTAGATTAAGATATCTTACTGATTACACAAAGTTTGTAACTAGGAATCAGGACTAGCTTTCAAGCCTTGTACTGTTTCCCAACCTGTAATCTTGTTACTACTACTACTGTAAGCATTTTGATATATATATATATATATATATATATCATGTAGAGCTAGATAGAAGCAGAACGTTAATGGAGGAACACTTGAACAAGAATCGCAAAAGATTAACATCTTTAAGTGCAACTGCACAATAACTCAAATTCTTTTAAATGTAAGTACTGTTACAGTCGTTCTGTTCAGAATAAGCGCCAGACATTAAAGGAAAAGCATATACACATGCTTTTAAATGAGTGGGGTTGGAAAGGAACACTTTGCTCAAGAAGAACAAGTGAAATCTTTTTTAATAAAACAGGAAAAAATAAAACAAATAAAACGAAAATAAATAAAACAAACAAACAAATTCAAGTGCATGGTAAATTGACAAGAGAAGCAGGGGAGAACAAGTAGCTTGATGATGCATAATCCACCTTCTTTTACAGAATCAAGAAAATAAGTGTGCAGAAGCAAGAATGTTTTACTGGTTTATAAACTTATGGGACCCAAGCAACAATGATGTTTCATTCATAAAAAGATAAAAGAACACGATAATAAGTGCGTAGAAATAAAGCTAAAAAAAATCCTCTATTTTTTCCCACATTTCACAGTGAGTTCTTTATTTTTTCCAAATCAAGATAAAGCTAAAAAAAATCCTCTGTTTATGGCATGAATGATAACAAAAAGGCAGCCAATATAACAACACAAGCCGGGACGATGATGCCGAGCGAGAGTCTTATACCCATCATTAATAAGAAACCAAAAGCTGCAGCAGCTCCTCCCACCCTGACCAAAATTTCGGCAGCCCTTGGACTTATATAACGACTTGGAGTGAGAGCGACATAGAGGGAGAGGAAACCCACTAAGTTTGTAACCAATACAGCGGTAAATAGTTTCTGAGCCAAAGGTGATAGCTCGCCTAAACTGAGGGCAAAGATAGCAGAAGTTGATTGGACAGCGACAGTAATGAATGTGGCAACCAATGTCATGTTGCTCGAGTTCCTCACTCTCCATCTAGTTCCACTTTCCAAATCACCAACCCTGCGTCTGTCTTCATCATTTCCTTCATCCCTATTGCCCTCATCATGTTCATCTCCACCTACACGTCTGTTTATCCCTTCATCACTGACAATGTTCTCCTTCTGCAGCAAATTTGGCAGGAAAAATATGATAAGAGTCTGGACACAGTGATCAATAACGAAGATCTAAAAAATGGTGAAAATGGGGCTGTGGTCACCTGATAAGTGACCTGGAAATTTCCATCAACTGGTTCAGAAGAAGATGAGCCTGCTGAGGTTCTACAGAAGCAGACGTGTTTTCAGAATACAAGACTACCATAACAAGGGAAAATCTAAGCACGTACCAAAGGCAATTAGACATTTGACTAGCACTCATATAACATAAAAATTACAAGACAATATAATGATAATAGTAACATTAATAGTTAAACACAAGCACATAAACATATGGAGACAGAGACGGAGAGAAATCTATAGCACATGAGATTAAATCTTAATTGTATAATACAGCACAGAGGGACTTGGACGAGTTTTTGTTCTTATTGATAGATGTAATAGGAAATAAAAGCCCATAGAGGGAACATTGTAATCCGAGCAACCTGACTATAACTATTAGGAGGTAGCAAAATGTACAGCAGCAAATCACAGTGCAGAAACACACCTTAAAGCTTGTTGCTGTTTTACTTGCTTGTAATATTCATCTTTTGAATCACATTTATCACCATCCCCCCTGTCCAGATTCCCATTAGCCTCAAAATTGTCAACTTCATGCCCAACATCATCCTTAGATTTGGTTCCAGCTCCACCCAATGGCGGGGAAAAATTATTCCAGCTTTCACCAATATCATTCATCTTGGTTAAATCAACATTATCACCAGAATGCACCTTCCAAAAAGATTGAATGCAAATGTTATTTCAATAATGAATTTATCAGTATCCTCAAGAAAATCAACTAACCATATGGTTCCCTTAAGTTGGGTGTTTCTCTTTTTTTTCTTTTCAATAGCTAGTAGAGAATTTTATCAGAAAGAGGAAGAATCTCCTATTCACACAACACTTTCCAAAGTTTCTCCTATAGATTACAACCTAAAACTCAGTACATTGAGAAAAACTGTCAAGATTGAATCATCCACACAAAAAATCTAGAACACTAAACCAAGTAGATAAATATTCATTTACAATTATGTTGTTGGTTGCATTAAGGCAGAAATTACTCATATATTCATTTGAGTAGCACTTTCCATATTACAATGTACATTCCTGCTCAAAAATGGGGGAAGAAAAATTTTAATGTAATAATGGCAAAACTTATAGTTCAGCTTATAATGAGAAAGCTTAAAACTTAAGAATGGCAAATAATTGAAGCATTAAGTACAAAATTAATTACTTTTTCCCAAACAAACATGAATTCTAAAGAAGCAAAAATGTATGATTAGCATGCTCTCTACTTGACACTCAACCTCATACAAAGATGTTTCAGTTGTAAATACGAGTCTACAAGGTTCATCGCACCGTGCAACTGCAACTTTCTTATGAGATTAAAGAATAAAAATAAAAAAGAGGGAAAAATAGAAAAGTAGAATGTAAAAAAAAAGGTTAAAAATAAATTTATGATCCAAAGAACATTTTTTTTAAAAATCTCAACCCTTTAAAATCCAATTGCTACCAATTGCAAGTTGGGATATCCCCAACTTGTAATCTCAATCTCCTGAAATGTCAATATATGCAGCAACAGTTGATTGAATAAGAAAATTAATGTCCATATAACACTATTTGGAAGGTTTTTCCTTACTAGTATTTTGCCAAGCCCAACTGTAGAGCTCCCTGTTCCTTTGGTGTGACGATCTGGGTGCTGGTCGCTGTTTAGGGCCAGCTCATCATTCGGACCTTTGCCTACTCCAGTAGTCCCCTTCACTCGAACTGATCTTCCCCCTTGACCTTCAGCACTGTCGTTGGCGACTATGATGAGAATCAGAGATCGTAGCGATTCAATATTCTATGAAATTCGAAAAACGAAAAAAAAAAAAAAAAAAAAAAACCTGAAATTGTTGCTATTACCCATGGCTTTGTTGAGAGAGAGAGAGTGAGTTATCTGAGTGAGACAGTGAGAGCGGTTGAGATTAGTGACAAATAAGAAGGTTTTAGGGTTTAAATAGATCGAAAATGGTGGGAAATGGGAGACCGGGAACACCGGTAGCTGTGGGATTATTGCCACGTCACGGCTAGGAAAGTTCTGGGCCCAAATTACCTGACACGTGGAGTACTGGTCGGTAGTCTAGAAGTTTTGTTTTCCTGACCTTCCCGACAGTGTCTTTTTTGAGCCCATTTGAGAACCCGAAAAAACTCAAGTATTCCCGGTTCCCGCCCCGAGTTGAACCCATATTGGGAGAAAAATTGGTATTTGATCTTAATTTACAAATTGACGAAGTGCGAATTCATCAATCATAATGAATGTGTCCAGATGAAGCCAAGCCCTTGACCCTGTAATTATGGTGATGATAAAATTGTTTCCTCAAAGTAGTCACCGGTGTGATGCCTGCCACAGCATCTAAAATGCAAAACACTCATCACATTCCTAGGTATTTCTATTATTGATAAATGTAGTAATTTCAAATTATAATAGATGCAAATTATTGACTTTTACAAAAAATAAAAATAAAAAGTAAATTTGAAAACCATCAGGAGAGTAGTCCTATTTTGTAGACAACGTTTTAGTGGTAGTTAAAGATATATCTACTTATAAAAAAAAATGTATAGTTACTTTGAAGAAGTGTACTATTAGTAGTTTTTTTTTTTTTGATATTTTGTTTTGTTTTTGGATAAACATGGTTTTTTTAAAGGAAAAAACGTAGGTTGTTTAACTTATTTTTCTATTTTAAAAAAATATAAGTATAATTACTTTGAAGAAGTGGGTTAGTGGAAGAGTGTTCCTATTTTGTATGTAATATTTTAGTGCAAGTTAGGCATGTATTTTTACCAAATTATCATATAGTTCTGTCTTTACTTAAACTTAAGGGTGTAGGGGTATTTTAGAATATAACAAAATTTGGTCCAAACAGGGAAAGCCCCTTAAGTAGGGTATAGATTTTTTTTTTATTTGAGCTTCCTCTTTTTTTTTTTTTTTTTAGAGAGTTTCAACCTATGTTGTCCGCTCCTCACTTTTTGTCATCAGACCAAGACACCAATCAATTTGTGGTGTAGACAGAAATTGAACCCTAAATCTCTTATTCAATCATCAGAGACTTTACTGGTTGAGTTAATTGAAACCCACACGAGTAGTAGTATAGACGAATCAGATTTTTTTTTTTTATGGGGGATATTTTCAGAGTAGCAGTGTGAGGAGGAAGCATATCGTAAGTTATGATGGGTTTGAAAGAAAGTTGCAAACTAGCATATCGAGTTTCACAAACTCAATTTCAATCTAAAACTCAAGGGTTAAAGACTCGATTCCTACTTGGTGAGTTGGCAGTATAACGCCACATAGATCTCGAGTCTTAGAGAGTCGACTTCCAAAAAGCAAAACCAAGTCTCTAAAACTCGATTTTGTACTTGAAGAATCGTGTCTGAAGAAGAACAAAGACGATTTGAATTTGAAGAGGCACGATCTGATTTGAAGAGGAAGAATGAAGAGACGATTTGAAGAGGCACGATCTGGTCTTTAGATTTGCCGTCGAAGAACGAAGAAGAAGGAAAAAATAAAACGCAAGGAAGAAGAAGGAGAAGAAACCGAGCAGATGAAGAAACCCAGAGATTAAGAACGGTGAAACTCGAGTTTTTAAAACAATAAAACTTGAGTCTTAAAAGCTTTCATGTAGATTTTTCGTCTACATCAGCTCCCACCGCTTACAAAATGAGACTTAAAAGCTCGAGTTTTATCTTAGAACTCGAGTTTTAGATACTCAAAATACTATTTTTTATCATTATTTTGAAACGTGACAACTAACTAAATTTGTTTATATTTAATGTTATTTGAAAAAAAAAATCTTTTTTTATGGAATGGTTCATATTTAAGCGGTACCGTACCCCACGATTAACAATAAAACCCAAACCCTGTTTTCTTTTCTTTTTTTTCTCGTTTATTTTGGGGATGAATAGGATACTTTCCTTCAAGATTATCCGGTGTGGCATTTTTTCAACACGGTAGACTGATCTATTGGCTATTCTGGGGACAAAATGGGCAATTAGCCCTAACGGCTGAAGAATATAGTTAGTAGGCACTGTTTTAGAAGATTATAGAATACTAACATCTCGACTCTTAGACAGTTGATTTTCAGGCTATAAATCGTCTCTTAGATAGTCGATTTTTGTGGGTTGATCAGATCTGATGTGGCGATTTTCCACGTGGCGGCCACCTGGAAATCGAGTTTCTAAGAGTCGATTTATATATCGACTCTAAAATACTCGGTTTCCAGGTGACGTGTACCTGTCACTTGAACCACCTGGAAATCGAGTGTTTGAGGCTCGATTTATAATAGGGGTTTTTCAAATTAACCCAAGTCCAGCCTCTCGCACAGACTCTCTCTCTCGCGCCTCTCTCCACTCTCTGTCACTCACACTCTCACTGTCGCAGACCAGAGCCACTCTCTGTCACTCACTCTCCCTCTCGCGCCTCTTCACTCTCCCTCTCGCGCCTCTGTCCACCTTCTCACTCGCAGCTGTCACGGCTCTCCGCCCTCTGACTCGCCCCCTGAGCTGTCACTCGGCCTGCCATAGTCTCCACTCTCAAGCACTCTCTCCACTCTCACTCAATAAGCAGATATGTTTTTCTTCTTAAGTGTGTGATTTTTTTATGTGGGTTAGTGGTTTTTGTTCGAAAATCATGATTGAACTGATTGTCTTTGAGAGTAATATGTTGTTCACAAATTTCTGTTTACAATTATTGCATGATTGACATTGTCATTGGAAGAGTAGTTAATGTGGAACATGTGCACCTTCAAATATGATACAATAAAAAGGTTGATGGAAAAATGCATTCATGGATCATCACGGAATGATGATTTGCACATTCCTGGGTTAAGAACTTACAAAGGCCACTCCAATTTTTTTTATTTTGTTATTTATGGAACTTACATCAGTTTTTGGTTATGGTTCAAGATTTGAAACTCTCTCATAATATCTTCATTAGCATTTTTAACAGGATGTATTATTCTGCAATCAATATGGTACATAATAATAGGATGATGTCCTTTCTATGGGTAATTAGAAGATAAAAATTGGATTTTAGTTGAAAGTCTAGTAAATGGTTTTTGTGACTGCTGATCCTTGCATGTGGACTAGATTGATTTAGTATCAAAATTTTGACAATTGTAATACATATGAAGCATGCACCATCTAATTACAGTAGGTTGTGTAATTGAAGACTAACTCAGATAATTACAAAATTTGATCAGGACTAATGGTTTGTTCTCAGGCACAGAGATAGCGCCACTATGGCTCATCCAAGACTGTTCTATATGCAATTTTTGCAATTATTAGTCATTTATGCTTCATTGGAAAAGTTACTCTTTTAATTCAATGTGAACATTCTTAATGCAATCTGGCAAGTTGCAAGTGATAATTACTGTGAATGCAGAAAAATAGAGGAGACTTTGCAGAAGATATAGAAGACACAAGTGAATGAAAATCATTTTAGTGCTGTTTGGAAGGAAATTGTATTTAATTGACGTTGCTTCACATAGCACTCTGAATTCCTAATTAGTTTTAACTTCTTTGACTAGGGGGGGGGGTGGGGGGGGAAGAAAAAAAAAAGGGTTGAAACTCCTTGAGCCAATGGTATTTGGACTTGAAAGGAATCTTGTCCCCATCAGTGGCTGAAGGATGATGTAATCAGTTCAATTCATATGGTAGTGCGAGTCGAATTTTTCTACCAAAAATAAAGGGGATGTGGTTAAAACTCCTTAAAACTTGACTATTGTGTTTATATCAATAATTGAAAAGAAAAGATATATTGTGTTTATATCATTACATAGGATATCAGATATTTGACTCTGTTTTGCACCTGGGTCGTGTTAGGACACTTGCAAAAGATAGGAAAAAGGACAGTAACACCAATAGAAAGGTTGGTAGGGACTAGAGTGGGGTTGACAAGCTCAACAGAATAGTAGGTTGTGAGGTTCATAAACTTAGAGGTGGAAACAATGTAGAAAGTGTCATTTGGTTTGATTACATATGAGAGGTTGGCATAGGATAAGTTAGTGGTGGTGTTAATGGAGTTACAAGAGCGTGAAATAGGAACAAAGAGGGGTTGGCCAGCAACAAGAGCGGAGGAAGGGGAGGATATGTTGCTGGGTTCTGATATCTTGAGGCGGCTGACTGAGAAGAGGTCACGTATAGAGGCCAGGTGAAGGAAGTCTGGGGCTCTAGCTTGGTAGAAAGCATAGGTTTGGCATGGATAGGTGTACTGGCTAATTGTGTAGTTCTCTTTTAGAACTTAGTTTGAGGGGTTAATTAAGTGTTTGTGTTTAGTACATCAAGATGATGCTTTGCTGATTTGTACTTAATATCTTCTTAATGGAATTACTGACTTGTCAAAAAAAAAAGTGTGGTTATAAATTGATTTTAGAAACAACTTATTAATGTTCATAAATAAAATATAGACTACTAAGACTCTAGGAAATCAAATAAAATACTAATAATATATAGAGAGACTACTAAGACTAAACCCTAACTCTAATTCACTTGGGCCAAAGCCCAATTATTGAATTAGGCAAATACCCTTAACCCTATGAAATTAAATAAAATACTAAAACCTAATTACCTTACTAGACTTTTAAACTTAAATAAAACTATCTTTGTACTCCCTGCATCACATAAATACTATAAGAGAATGATGAAATGTCAGAATCTATTAGAAAAACTCTGATTGGCATTGATCGGTCTATAGTCATGAAGCATGCATAAGGCCCAACATTATTTAATTTGGCGCCTGCTATATACTTCAAAGAAGGGAATTGACCATCAAAATGATAGCAATCAACATAATCATAGGTATTTGCGGTAGGTTTTCTAATGGTTTGAACGGCATTCGGCCAAGGTACCACCGTTTGCCTGTTCAGAACAAGGAGTTGAATTAAAGATTATCAATAGCAGTAGATAAAAGAAACAAAATGCAAGCATACTATGTGCACAAGTTGGAAAAGAGGAAAGATAAGGAATGCTGGTTAAGGTCTTTGCAAGAGAGACAACAACCAAATCATCGCATTTGCAATTTTTCGCAGAAGCCGCACTTGTTAATTTCACTTAAGTGAGTCCACGATTTTTTATGTCTTAAGATGTTCTTTTTGGTTACGAGCAATTTTAGGCTTCATAATCTTCACAAAACCAATGACTCGATATTAGGACCAACATTGGCACCTTATTGACAAATACCATAATAAACACATATTTTCCTAGTAGATGTGGCTCTTTCATGAAAGTGTAGAAAGTGGCTACCGATCAAAATTTCACTATTGATTCTACATTCGCAAATACGTAATGTACACCAGGAAGTGACTATATCCCATTTGGCAGTACATCTCTAACATCCTAAAGCCTCAGGATAAAGTTTTTTTTTTGATAAGTAGCCTCATGAAAGTCATAGAATCTTAACAGAATAAACTCATAACATGGGAAAGGACAAGAATAACTGCTCAAACTCGATGATCATCATTGTCAAGGAGATTCGATCTACCAAAAAGAACATGTCATATGCTAAAGAACTAGTATGCAAGAAAAATAATTTACTAGAAAAGTTGAAAGTTATAATTTACCTTTATATAAAGCTCATGAACCTCTTGGAAAAAGCTCTTGATTCCATCATCATTACGAGAGTCATGAAGCAGCATCAATCGCGTATGTAAGCTTGGTTAAAGAAAATAGTAAATTCTCACTGGTATACCAACAGAAAAAAAAAATTTATAAGCAATAATCTGAGAGGTGGAGAAGGTGACAGTAGGAGAGGAAAAAGAGCAAGAGAGAAGAGATGTATTGGGATTTGGTTTTCATTAGGCTTTTCTTCTTGTGTTCTTCTTGCTCATTAACTCTGAAAGTGTTTGTGAATCGTGAAAGATCTATAATATATATAATCTCAAGCGCAGAAGATGAATAAACAATCTCTCTTTGACGACTTAAAAATTGTGAACTTTAGAGTTTCCAATTGTACCTATGTACCCCACTTGGAAGTCGGAAGAACATATCTATAGTTGTTTGCTAGGATAGCCATTTGGTGACATTTTCCTCTTAGCACTCAATATTTAATGGAAAAGTTGGCTAACTTTATGAAAGAATTTTTCTCAAAACTTATTTGGGAGAAAATTTGTTCAACCTAATACTTGGCAATTCAAATGATCATTTGTGTTTGCTTTAATCAAATGGCATATTTAATAATTATGTGATTCGTTTAAATGACTTAATGAGTTATGTGATTAGAATACATGTGGATGGTGGGTTATAGCTTATAGGAGATTCCTCTTATCCAATTTGAAGGAAAACTTTATCCCTAATTTTATTTTAGACTACTAACAGGATATGGTAATAAACTCAAGATTACCAACTTTTACTTCCCTTTCACTTTATCAAATCCTTCCTCAAAGATATTCTTTTGGGTTATTAGCTGTGGAACTCTGATAGTTCTTGTAAACAGTGGTACAATCTGTCTCCATTACTTCTTATGCAGTTCAACATTATTTATTTCCTTTAATTGTTTTCAATGTCTATTACGTGCTAATTGCTTATCATTCTTGTGCAGTATGGCTGCTGCAAATGCTGGACAGATTGACTACACACAGCCTGGCCCCATTGACCAGTCGGTGTTGACGTTGCAGGCCAACCATCAGTCTGAATCTATTTGGAATGGGCAGGTAAAGCACAACACTAAATATTTAACGAATATACACACATTTGATTCATACAATGTGAGCGCTCTTGCTGTCATATATTAATCCATGGTTTTGTTCTGTGCAGGATCCAGGGTCTCTTAAATGCCGTGTCCGTACTGAAGAGTTCTCCGATCGAGAGCCAATGGTGGACGACCGAGTCATTGACATCATTAAGGCACTCGGTTTGGAGGGACTCCTTAGGACCCCAGGTAGAGAGATTGATCACGGCCTGATAACGGCCTTAGTGGAGCGATGGCGGCAAGAGACTCACACCTTCCACATGCCACATGGTGAGGTCACCATCACCTTGCAAGATGTGGAGGTTCTTCTCGGGCTTCCTGTTGATGGCGAGGTCATTACAGGGAGCACGCAGAAAGAATGGGAGAATGTGTGTGAGGAATTTCTTGGCTTCAGACCTGTAAACAATCAGAGAAAGGAACTTCATGGCCAGAGGATTCTCATCCAACGGCTTTTGGAAGCTGTTGCCAATCCCTTGTCGCCTAATGCCACAGAGGATCAGTTGCATAAGTACGCACGATGCTACATCCTAGCGCTACTAGGGGACACAATCTTCAAGGACAAATCCGGCGATAGGGTGCATCTGATGTGGGTGCAGCAGTTGCAAGACCTTCGCAATCCACGAAGGTATAGCTGGGGAAGTGCTTGCCTTGCATGGTTGTACCGAGAGTTATGCAGGGCAAGCGATAAGAAAGCTAATCAGATTGGTGGGTGTTTGCTGTTGGTCCAGTATTGGGCATGGGCTAGGTTTCCATATTTGTGCCCGACAGTTGTACATGGCCCGCCAGTGGATGCTTATGGTCCTCCAGTTCGTGGTCCACTGTCCCTGAAGTAAGTCTCTACCTCATACACGTCATGTAACTTCAATTTATTTTTTTTAAAAGCTTCTAGGAATTATTTAAGTCTATATTAAACAATTTGAAATAGAGGTTATACACTATAATTTTGTGTCAAATTTTCTAAATTATATCGGTTAATATGATCCCTTGTTCTGGATTGTAGGTGGTTGTGGGTCCCAAACAAGAAAAACAGGCCCGCCCACATCTTCCTGGACAGGTATCGCGAGCAAATAGCTTCAATGTTGCCAGGCCAGGTATGAAAATGCCTTATTTAACATGTTTAGGAACAAGATATAGGTTTAGTGAACTTTGACATATAAATATTGTTGCCTAATGTGTTGCTTGTTTTTTGGCTGTCGTAGGTGGTGTGGCAGCCGTATGAAGCTGAATTCGAGAACCTTCCGCCGTGATGCGTTGCAGGGAGGGCCATATGGACGGCAACGGTGCCACTTGTATGTTTCCACCTAGTAGAGAAACATACACCGGATCGTGTCGTTCGTCAATTCGGGATGGTCCAAGAAATTCCCCGTAATGTTGACACCGATACAGTGCTCCATGCCATTGATTTGAGGGGGAAGGTTGGTGTTGATTGGATGCGAAAACATGCTACGCATATTACAGAGTGGGGTAATCGCCTTCAACAGCGTTGTGAAGCAGTGGTTGGTGATATGCCTCCACAACACGAGTACTTCGATTGGTACAAAAGGGTAACTCGGAGGTTCATCAATGTCCTCGGTGCTAGATTGATTATAATGGTAACTTTTCTATCTGTTGAATTTTTAATCAGCATTTTGTCTACTCTATGCGCTAGCTACATCCTTAATATAAAAGATAATTTAAATTTAGTCAAAGGTAACACCTGGTCTCCCTATAACTTGCAATTATTACTAGCAGAACCAATTCAAAACAAATGTTTATTTTATTATCGATTGAATTACTAATATACCTGGTTTTTTCATGTCAGATTGAAGGATATGCCCGTTTGTTGAGGCGTCACCCAGTGGGCACCGAGGACCACAAGGACATTACTGATGTGCTAAATGCAGTGCAGGAGATTGGCCGTGTACAACCTCATATCCCTGAGGCCCCGAATGAGGAGGCAGCTACTCCTGCGGCAGCGCCTACTCAAAGCCCAAGCACAAGCAGAGCTCATGTCGGACGTGGGTCTCGTTCGTCTATTGCTACCCTGAGAGTTGTCCCTACCCCCGATCCCCACCCATCCACCCCAAATCCATCCCCTAGCCCCACGATCCCCTCACCCATCCCACATCCATCCCCTAGCCCCACCATCCCCTCACCCATCTCACATCCATCCCCTAGCCCCACCATCCCCTCACCCATCCCACATCCATCCCCTAGCCCCACCACCATCCCTTCACCCACTCCACATCCATGTCCTGGGTCTGACATCCGTCCACCCACCCCACGGTCATTTCCTGAGCTGTCACCCATTCCTTCCTTCGACCTGGGTCTTGATGTAACCCCTCCTAACATGCACCCGCAGCCACCCTCCCACAGTACATCCACTGGCCCTTCTTCGGGCATTGACCCACCCCATGTTCACGTTGAGCAGGCTGTTGGGTTACCTGCAGAGGCTGGAGGTCGGCCGAAACGCATAGCAAAGGCACCTCCTTGTGGGACAGGGGGGCATAAACATGGACACAATGTTGGGCCCGAGGCATCTGACAAAGGACATGCAAGACCTCCTCCTCATTATACGCGACGACGTAAAGTTCAAAAAAGGTAATTAGACAGAAGAGAGACACAGATTTTTATGTTAGATAGGCATATTTCATATATTTGTCTTATGTTTATTATTGGTTGTGTTTCTGTGTTGTGTGTGTATGGCAGGGAATGATGTGTGGAGGATGTGCAGATTGTAGGTGAAAAGAATTGTAAAAAGTTAGGTACGTTGTTATTAGTTGAATTTGGTTATTTATGTATTCTTATAGATTGCTAGGAGGTGCAGTAATCTGGTGCAGTAACCTGGTTTTTTCATGTTTGTTTTAAGCTTAGCTTTTTCTTCTTGGATTAAAATGTTCAAAATCGTCAAGGCTTGTTGATAAGGCTAAGCAAACATGAAAACCTTGGCTAATTATTCCAACTATTGTACAATTTACAGTTATACTAGGCTCACTTGAGTCCAACATGTTTTTGTGTGCGTGTGTGTATTATTTGATAGCTAGTCTTTCCTATGAGGCTTAATATGGTTTAATTGTATTGCAGGATATAGCTTAGTTTGTTGACACTTAGAACCATTGGATTCATATCAGTTGTGAAAAGACAACTCCATCATCAAACGGAGAGTATATGTACTTCTAAGCTTGGGAGTTTTTGTGGGGGAGGACTGAGGAGTGACACAAAAAAATTGCTTTCAAGCCACTGGGTTGGTATTGTCAGCCAGTGGCAAATGGGGTGTGGGCAAGGACAGTGCAGAATGCATTTGGTGTATGTATATGTCGTTTGCTTTTAAATTTAAATGACTCTTTTACATGGATTTAATAAGCGAAATGTACTTGACACCTTCTCCCCTCTCTCCGTTTGTGTGTGTTAAATACTTAATAAGCAAAATGTACATTTATGTATTGATTTGTGTATGTATAGGGAGTATGTCATTTGCATTCTAGATGCGTATTTCAAAGGCATTTGGTATTCGATTGTGTGAATGGCAGAGGGGAAAAAATAGTAGATGTATGTGCTTTTATTAGGGGGAGAGGGGTGTTTGCTTTGGTGCCTCTATCAATAAATATTTTTGAGGTATAATGCAAGTTGAGTCGAGGGAGTGCACCAGTTCCCAAGGGGAAGAAGAAGGGAGTCTCGTTTGTTGTTGACTGTACAAAGCCAGTGGAGGACAAGATCATGGACATTGCATCCCTGGAGAAGTTTCTCCAGGAGAGGATCAAGGTTGGAGGCAAGAGATTTCATTTGCTTAATTTAATTATTTAGCTCAAATCATGTGGGAATTTTGTATTTCGGAAAAATGTGTGATGAATACTTTGCCAATTTTTCTTACTCCAACTAGCAGAAACATGAAATAAAGACAAGGCAGTGAATCTTAAGATTGCTGGTGCCCCAAATATTCTAACTAGGTCCAGAAGGATCTCACCCCATTAACTACACATATTTCTCTTTTTGTGCTGTCTGGAGCTCATTGTTGTGTACAAGTAGGTGACTTAACCCATTTAATCTTACATATAAAAGAATGAGTGTGTGACACAATCTGCAAAAGTCATTCAAATTTTTATATTTGTTGACAATTTCAAGTGCAGGGCGAAATTGTGCATGCTCCATTGATGGCTTTTGAGACTTCCACAACTAAGAACCTCTTCGGTAAGTGCTGTTATCTCTACATTAGCATCATTTTAGTCATCCTTGAAGTTGTCTTTCAATTCTTCCTAAGGCTGCTTAGTATGGTACAATATTCCAAGCCATGGGCAATTGCATATATGAGAGTCACAAACACTTACATTTACCTGAAACTTTTATACACATGCAATGAATTCCCTTTTGTGCAGATGCTAGGTGTATGTTTCCTGTTCTAGTATTAGATCCCCAATAATATTCGTTCTCTTTTGCAGTGTGGATGGAGGTCATTGTGTCGTCTTTGAAATAAGTGTGAAGTGTGAAGATGATCCATTTCTGTGTATTTTAGAGAAAAGGGAAAAGGAGCATTTTTAATAAGGGACTAGAATTAGGGAGAGAGATTACGTCCCTCATTGACTTCCATTCGGATGAAATTCCTTATTTTTTTACCTAAATTTTCCTATTAATTTTTGTTCTTATTGGAAAATCTTGGGATCTCCCTCATAGGCAATAAAGCCGCTCGGTGAAGTTATTTATCAAGGAAGATTTGGTGACTAGAGCTTTGTCCTACCATATGCTCTATACAAGCAAGTTTTCAGAAGGTATGAGAACATCCATTTGAATTAAAATAAAAGCTGGTATGGTACTTTCATATTCCTCAAAACAATAGAAATTCAATATAACTTTAAGAAATAGAACTTTGAAAGAGCTCAACTTCCCTCCCCTGCCCCCTGCTAGTAGGGGTTATGTTGATGAAAATTATTATGTTCCCTGCATTTACTCAGGATGTTATGCACTTCTTAGATTTTAGATTCTTACCACTTGAAGTATGAGTGAATGCCTTCAAAATTTCTGTAGGGTTGGTTGTCCATTGTCTCATATATGGTTTTAACTGCTTGACTGAAGGTCAACTTTGTGAATAGTTTTCACAATTTATTTTTTACATATTTTTTTTGGCCCTAGAGCTTGATATTCACAAATTTTACACATTTTAAAGCTTGATTTAATCCATGATATTCTTCTAGTAAAGTTCTACCTGCTACTGCTAGCTAGGTTTGTAGTATTTTTAAATCATAGATACTTTGTCTTTAGAGCAAAATTTACTCTTTTTTTAATATTAATTCTTAGATTCAAGTAGTTCTGTTTCATACTTCCTTGAAGAAGGCAGGAAAAAAAATTATAAAGTGCAATGCTGAAATGTCAAATGTGTATTTCTGCTCAACAACAATATCTAATGAGAATTGTTTTGTTTAACTGCTCACATTTTGGTCAGCATAGCCAAAGATTATCTCATGCTTGTCTTATTGATTTATGTTTTTTAGTTAAGATGGTAAGAGCCTTTATCCTCATTTTGCAGAATATTTACCTCAAGGTCTTGAGCCATTGTTTTGGGTCTAATAGCGAGGCAAATAGAGGTAAGCTGTAAGATTTTTGAGAAAAATGATAAAAGTCTATGGTAATTGGTCAATATTTAATATGATATTATAGCTATTGTTTCCCCTACAGATGACAGTTCCACTAAGCATGCAACCTGACTCATAACTCCTAATCTGCGAGACTTGAGCCTATATGTTTGTTTGTGGTAAATTTACATTCCTTTTTTTAATAGTATTTGTCTCACATTCTGGGTGAAAAGTTGCTTTCCTGATAACCATATGTGTAGATATGTGAAGACTAACATATTTCTCTATCTCCTTTGTTATTTTTCCTTAGGTGTGTCAGCCATTATACGACTATGTAGTTCCCTATTGAATGGTTGTTAAATGGTGACTATACAGCAATTAGCAAAAAAAGTCTTGAATCTAGCTATTACGAAAAAGATGTTTAAGATCACATAATGATGTGGACTGGTCATATGTGCTCCTTTGGAGAAGTATTAGTCATCTTCAACAGTTTTGGTAGAGAAATGAGGACAATTGAGTAGATAGTCATGTCAACTGGAATGTTGAAATCACAATTCTCGACTTGTTGAATACTGTTGCCAACTAAACTATCAAGTATTTGTATTTCACGTCTTCAAATTTTATGATTTGGGAGGCCAACTTTGTGTGAGCTTTTGGTGGATCAACTTATTGGGTCCCTCTTGCAATAACTAGGGTGCTGTTTGTACTTAATATACAATTTATGTTTGGAGGCTCTTTTCTATATCTATTTATTCTTCAGGAGATGGAAACTTTAAAAAGAAATTTTACATATCTTGAAACTTATTTGAATCTATGATAATCCCTCAATGATAATGACAATAATAGACTTTAAACTGTTGAGTTAATTAAAACTCATAGATCACTCATAAACTATAACTTTTTTGTGGTAAATGAGAGAGGCGAGAGACCAAACAAAAATAAATAAATAAATAAAACCCGACCCTCAGAGCTCAATGACGTGTCAGATCTCAATTGGGTAAAACTCATGCATGTATGTGCATCTGGCATGATAATGATACACATAATCCCCATGTAAAGCTAAGATAGCATTAATGGTTTTTAAGAAACTGTTTCAGAGACCAATGCCCCATTCAAGAACACACACACAGGACTTGTTGCTTACAAAGTGAAAGTCTTTTGTTTGATGTTGCAGAAGGGGCCTCAACTAGCATTATCGCTGTTGGAGTGCAACTTCTGGCTAGCTACACTAAAGCGAATGATCAAGACAAGGCAGAATGTCAGAATAAATTAACGAAGGCATGGGGAATCCTTCTAAAATCTGTTTCCTAGATTGGAATTTTTTTACCTGTGTGGGTATCTTCTCAGAGGGATAATCTTTTCTTCAATGTACACAAGACTGGCTTCTATAGATTGCAGCTGCAGGAATTTGGTTCTTCACAATATATTGACTGGCTTTCAGTTAAAAGCTATTTTTGGAAGCTGTTAGTGGAGATAGTTTTCATGACATAATGGACTATGGATGGTTATTTATTTTATTAACACTTGTAGTGTTGAGACATAGTGTTTTTTTTTTCTTCTTGTTGAATTTTAAAGTTCATAGATGGTATACTTTCCCTTTTTGGCTGTTCAAAATTCTTAGTGAGCTGCTTTAAGCCGTTTTCTGTTGTCACATTACTTGTCTATTTTTTCTTTTTTTCTTTTGGCACTTGAACTGTACCAGCCTTGTGATTTTATCATGAATATGAACGCAAATATTTGAATACGTAGAGCATGATTTGTTGAGATGAGTGGCGTTTGAATGCTATTTTTATGTTTAGTACCTGTTTTTTAATGGTTACAATGTACCACCCTCGCATTGACTCATTTCAGGAAAGGCTTGTAATTAGAGATCAATGTTGATACAAGAGTGGGTTTCAAAATTTGGTTTATAATTTTTAAACTAAAACAATGTACTTCCAGGAGTCTCAAATGACCCATTGAAAGTTTAAGATAGATAGGGACAACAAGTTTCATAGTTTTCTTAGTTTCAAATACAGTTCTGAAAAAAAAAAAGATAAAAAAAAAAAAATAAAGCGTAACTCGAGTCTTAGACTGTCGATTTGCATCATTGGAACTCGAGTTCAATACCAGCGAGTACGGTAGGCAGAGAGTTCAAAAATATTTACGGGCAACTGCCACTGGAAAAATTCCCAGTGAAAATCGAGTCTCAGACACTCGATTTCCATTTAACTGGTTTTTTTGTAAATAAGTCCTACAGAAGTCGAGTGTTTTAAGCTCTATTTGTACCAGCGGTATTTACCATTATGCCATCCGTTTAGAAGTCGAGTTTTAGACTATCGATTTGCATCATTGGAACTCGAGTTCAATACCAGCGAGTACGCCAGGCAGAGAGTTCAAAAATATTTACGGGCAACTGCCACTGGAAAAATTCCCAGTGAAAATCGAGTCTCAGACACTCGATTTCCATTTAACTGGTTTTTTTGTAAATAAGTCCTACAGAAGTCGAGTGTTTTAAGCTCTATTTGTACCAGCTGTATTTACCATTATGCCATCCGTTTAGAAGTCGAGTTTTAGACTATCGATTTGCATCATTGGAACTCGAGTTCAATACCAGCGAGTACGCCAGGCAGAGAGTTCAAAAATATTTACGGGCAACTGCCACTGGAAAAATTGCCAGTGAAAATCGAGTCTCAGACACTCAATTTCCATTTAACTGGTTTTTTTGTAAATAAGTCCTATACAAGTCGAGTGTTTTAAGCTCGATTTGTACTACATGTATTTACCATTATGCCATCTGATTAGAAATCGAGTTTTAGACACTCGATTTCTACTGGGTTGTTTTTTTTTTTTTTTTCCCCTTTGTTACACAGTCTTCCCCTGCAGCAGTATACCAGAATTTTTTTTTTCTTCCCCTGCAGCTGTAAACCAGATCCAGCAAACATTTCCTAAAGAGTACATTGAATGCAAGAAACTGGATTAAAATATTTACTGGGCATGGGCTAGTATAGTTGCCTTCTTAGCTACAGACCATACAAATTTAACCAGATTACATCCGGCATACAATGTGATTACTAGCTATCATTGCTTCAAACAAGGCCCCTATGGTTGAACTTGCCGAAGTAAGTGCTACTAATGCCAAAGAACTACGGTTGCTGGCATTATAGGCAAAAGCTGCACAACGCAACTAATGTAACGAGTACAATGGATAGTTACTAGTTCAATCACAACAACATTCAGCAATAAACAAAATAACAACTAAGTCTATACAATATAGTCTACATAGTCGCCTAACACTTGTCCAAACTGATACAACATGGTCGCCTACCACTTGTCCATACCGAAGATAACCACAACTCTCACGTACAATGCCATTCCAAAATTGAGCCTCCACTCGCCTAAAAGTCCATACAAAATGCAGTTGTTAGTTCCTAAATGCGAAGAACAAAAACCAAATAAGATTCTGAGCATATTACATCAAAACAACAAAGGCACTTGCCTAGTTTGTAGCACTACCGCCTGTCGAAGCCCCACGGGAACCGCTTGTCGAACCCCCAAGGGAATTGGGACATCTTTTGCGGTTATGCCCCTCTTCATGACACACTCCGCATCGCTGCCTCGGTTGAATCTCCCTCAACTCCGAATCTGGGTTCCAGCTTCCCCGTTTTCGCCGTACCCCATCCATTTCATTTCTTATTCTGGACTTCACAGGGCGACCTTTGGCCCGCAACAGACTTGGGTAAGGCACCCACCGTGGTCCGCGAACGTCCCTCCACAATGACTCTGACATTGGCACCATAAATTGATGTGAATATGTGTGAATGGCGTTCTCCAAACTGTAACATGGATCAATATAGCTGGTCGCATTGAGATGCAATTGTTGCAAAACTTTAATTGCATGTGAACAAGGGATCTTAATGTTTTGCCACTTTCCACAACCACATGTTCTAGCAAATACGCGCACTTCATGACTGTGGTTTCCCCCTCCACCTCTATGGTCGTTGTACGGGGTAACCACTTGATATACACCAGTCTCATGATTAAATTCCCGCACAGTGTGTCCTGAAGTTTTTTGCAAATTTGTGTTATAGATCCCCATTGCATAATCACTCCACACCTTACCTTGAGAGCGATCAGAAGTAATTTGTTTATGTCGATCATGGAAATATGCAACAAGTTTGCACCAAGTGAATTCAACCATTGCAGCAATGGGCAAACCGCGGGCACCTTTAAGTACCCCATTAAAGCACTCAGAGATATTAGTTGTCATCGCCCCGTAACGTCTTCCACCATCATGTGACTGGGTCCATTTCTCCACATCCTCACTCATTAGATATGTGTATGGCATATATCGTTCAAGTTGGGAATCATCAGGGTCTACCCTCTTCAGTGCATTAATCTCGACATCCTTAATAGTTTGCATTATGGACTTAAATTTAGCGTCATGAGTTGCATATCCAGCTTTCAAGGCCAATGCCTTTAGAGTCGGATCATCAAAGTGTGTGTTGAAGTTGCTAGCAACATGTCGAAGGCAATATCGGTGATGTACCTGTAACTTTCCATCATCACCTAAAGGCCACTCTGCAATGGCGCATTTGATACCTTTATGTCGGTCAGAAATAATGCAAATGCCCTCGTTAGGTATCACATGCCCTATCGAATTCCTGAGACACTCTAAAAACCACCCCCAACTAGCCCCTGACTCCTTGTCCACAACAGCAAAGGCGAGAGGCAAAACCTTTTGGTTAGCATCCGTTGCCATTGTAATCATCAACACCCCTCGATATTTACCATACAAATGAGTCCCATCAATACTGATCACTGGCCTGCAATATCTAAATGCAGCAATGCATGGAGCGAATGCCCAAAATACATAGCGCAGTAACGTAGTACCATCTATGAGGCTAGGTATGGTCCAATAGTTGTACTGGGTACCCGAATCCTGATCCAAGTATGCCAACAACAACTTTCGCAACCTTTGGTAAGACTCCTCCCAATCTCCAAATATCTTAGCAATTGCCTTTTGTTTTGCATCTCATACCTTATAGTAAGAGAGCTTATGATTATACTTAGTATCTATGTGGCCCCGGAGCTCATCAATACGAGCAGTGTGATTTTGTCGCAATTTCCCCACAATTTCTGATGCAACAAAATTAGAATCTATCATTTTACAATCTCTTCGCAGGCCAAAGGGTACACAACTGTGTGGACCCACATAAGACGTGACCATCCACAGACCATTTAATTGAGCCTTCATGAATGCCCCAACGTACCAGTTGCAGTTGGGGTCAATGCACGCGGTGCACAATTTACTTTTGGTCGACCTCCGGATTATAAAATTTCTATTATCCTTTGCTGCATATATTATCAATGCACGCTTCACCGCCTCTTTATTTGCAAAAGTCAACCCTTTATTAAAATGCATCCCATCTTCCCAAGTAGAAACAAATGGTATCTGAAGACGTGAAGGATCAACTATATTTTCCCAAGTATTTGCGGAGAATGACTCGGCAGGAGATGTGTAGGCAGTGGTCGTATTTGTAACATGCTGGACACCAATATCATCGTCCGCATCACCTTCATCATGGCACTCCATATGTTCCTCTTCAAAATTGGAAGCAAGTTCATGGTCATCCACATCCTTCTCAAAGTCGCCTCGCTCAATCCTCTCTTCGTACTCATCCATATCATCGAGATTTTCATCATTATTCGCAAAATGATCTTCGTCCTCCACCCCTAAATATGTCTCTTGAGGTTGAAGTGTTTCACTAGTATTGGCAGCATAATCTTGAGATGGGAATGTGTAACCTCCCATTGTAGTGCATCCATCATCTAATTGCAAAGATGTAGTTGTTTGTTGCTGCAACTCCTCCACATCAACTTCTGCGAGCGGCTCGGAACTTACGTACAACTCAGCAGCATTTACTTGGGGCATTTTATGGATTCTATTAAACATGACATTTACATGTTTATCTTCTTTGATCGCCATGTACTTGTAATTTATCCGCTCATGAAGAACTTCTTGTGGGTAACGATAAATAATATTTATGTCATAACAAGTAGGGCTCAAACTCAGTTCTTTCATTATTTTCATCTTCAAATCATTCAATGTCTTCAACTTACGACGTAGCATCACGTAATAGCATTCGATATTCGGCCCTTGAAATGGGAATCCGTCAATCTGTTCAGGATTGAAAAGGGGACCACCGTAGTATACATTTACGTCAATATTCTTCAGAGATTGTGAACCTATTAGAGTCAAGGGTAATATGTTAATGACATATTTTAACACAATTACAAAACATTTTTATGTACTCAAAGTAGGAAAATTACAACTTCTTATATCCAACACACCCCACATTTGCATATACTCACTCCACATCACATACAAACACACTCAATCATTATTATTTCATACTCAAACAAATAAAAAAACTAAAGACAACACTTACCCCCACTACAAAATTTCAAATCATTCTAACAAAAAGATAATAACAAATATTAAACCAAACAACAACAAAAATAGCCATGATAAAAGCCTAACAATACAAATATATATCTTAAATATTTTTTACTTCTTATAAAAAAAAAAATTTTTAAAAAGCCTAGCATATATACACTAACTTGTTACATCATATGCATCTACAAACCCCACATTAACATATATACTCAATCATTACCATTTGTTTCTAAACAAAAAAAAAAATTCATTAATCATACTAAAAAAAAATAATAAAAAAAACTAAATGCACAAATATTCAAATCATTCTATAAAAAATATAAAGAAAAATTACAAACCAAACAAAAAAACTAATGATACATACCCATAAAAAACCTAACATTACATATATGTAACTAACAACTACTCATAAAAAAACCCTAACATTACATCTATGTAACTAACAACTATTCAAAAAAAAATAAAACTAACAACTAGAGAGAGTGTATAAAAACCTTACTTGACATGATAATGTGTAAATGGAGGGTGAGTTTGATTTGAAATTTTCTATGAGAGTGAGAGAGAGAGAGTGAGAGAGGAAGAAAGAGCTGCTAGGTTTTTAGGTGTGGCAAACGGCAGAACCCAGAAAATAGGTATAGTATGATAAAAAGAAGCTGCCCTAACCACGTGGCAGAAAGGGGACCAACCATTGAAAATCGAGTCTCTGAGACTCGATTTTCCTTTTTAAAAACCGAGTCTCTGAGACTCGATATCTACTTGGAGTTCCTGTTCATCCAGCTGGCAGCATATAATAGTAATTAATTCTTCCCATATAAATCGACTTTCTAAGAATCGATTTCCAGGTGGCCACCACGTGGAAAATCGCCACATCAGATCTGATCAACCCACAAAAATCGACTATCTAAGAGACGATTTATAGCCTCAAAATCGACTGTCTAAGAGTCGAGATGTTAGTATTCTATAATCTTCTAAAACAGTGCCTACTAACTATATTCTTCAACCGTTAGGGCTAATTGCCCATTTTGTCCCTATTCTGGTGTGGGTGGGGTCCTATTACTTTACTCTCTAGCATCTAGAAGGCTAGGAAATTTCCTAGAAACGAAAGGTCTGCATTCTCAAACCCTAAATTGGCGAGATCTGAGAAGAAAGGGATGAAGTCAGTATCTCCGGAACAATCATTGCTTCAAGAAAGCCTTCTTCCCCGTTCAAGCAAAGTTGGGGTTTCAAATTTCTTTACCTTATGGCCCATGAAATTAATTCTTTACGTCTCTTCCTCGGCAGCTACAGTTTCTCTGCTTCTTCCACAACAAATGGTAGACGGAACGACAGTTCCATCCTTGTTCAGAGACCTACCGAATCTCTATCAAATATTTCTAATCTCCACCGTGTTCGCGTTTGTAGGCGCCTTCAGTTCCCTGATGATCCAACACAAACCTAGGGTTGAACGATTTTTCAGGATTATTGCCGTTGCTTCCATTTTGTTTGCACTAGTAATTGTCCTCTACGCCACAGCTCTCTTGTTACGATGAAGGCAAGCCAAGGACTCCGGCCAATCTTTCAAAAGTCTATCGACAATCTACAAGGGTTTAATATATTGGTATTTTTCTGCTTTTTTAATAAATAATTTAGCTTATTTGTGGGTTTTCTTTTCTTTCAGTTTGTTGTTTATAATTTGCATTTTCTGTTGGAAAACAATCTGTTTGATGTTTGAATGTAAATATTTGACGAGTTCCAGAGTAGTGTAGGAGGAAGCATCTTGAATAATTTTACCAGCTTCACCTCCACATTGCATGGTGCATATAACACCTACACTCCACCCCCAATAATTCTTATGCCTTCAACCTTGACATTAGTATCAACTTTAACACCATCCTTCCCATGCCTTCAACTTTGACATTAGTATCAACTTTAACACCACCTGGGAGGGGAGCATGAGCAATTCTACATTCACACAAAATTAAATTTCACAACATTTGAGATGATAGGCAAGCTTTTCCTGTTTCTTATTTAGATCCACCATACTAGTGACTTTATTTTTTTACCTACCACTAACAATCTGTCACATTGACTAGGTATGAAATTTTTTGTCGAAGTTTTTTTTTTGGACTTTCTCAAGAATATAGCAAATTTTAAAAAAATGTATACAATTTATTTTTTATGCCTTTCCTTCCCTCTCCTCCTCTTCCTTTACTCCACACCCCTTCAGCCTAACCTGCCCCTCCCCAAATCTTGAGATAAGAGAGAGTGCCATTCTGTGAAAGCTCATCTCATTTGCTTCATGCTGAACTCTGGCTTTGAAGACCACACTAAAATGATTTCTTTATATTCAGCATCCAGCGTTTCCTCATTTATAGATATTAAAACTTAAAGATTACCTCCAGGTGCAATTTAAATAATTGACAACACTAATATAATTACGTTATTTGAATCCTTGGGGCATTTTCTCTTGAATTGTATTAGTTTGAAATATATCTGCATACATACATGTCAAAATTTGGATTGGTGACACAAACACAGTACAAGATCCAACAAGCACTATGCAATTGACAAAGTAGGTAAATTGAAACAAAGAACAGTATCTAATTCTTGAATCTAACACTCCGACTGGCTGCGACATTAATTCCAGAGGCTTCTCCACCATAAGGACCAATAGGTTTCTTGATCTCCTGCACCTGCCCTTTCCGACGAAGATCCATCTATCTATTCTTTCACCCACTTTTAATTATCTTATACTTGAGAGGAAATTTTACCACCAAAACATTAGTAGATCACCACCTGCGATGTTAGAGTGATTTGAGCACATAAACAACAACAAAAAATTTAGTAACCTTGAAGTAACAGAGAAATCAATTTTGCAGCTGGAGGTTTGTAAATCAACTTATATCACAATTTTTTCATAGTGGATTTGACAAGCTAGGCTAGCCCTTGGGAGTCTTTTTTTTTTAATTGGATTTTCACTTTGTGAACAATACCTCGACTCTAATGTGTAGTTGTTCTTGTGAATTTTTTTTATTATTGTCTCGTCCATATCACAATTATAATCAGCTAATAACTAATTGGTATATTGATTGTTAAATTAATAAAATCGGTAAGAAGTCATACTGGTGATCAAGAGTCTAAACACATAATTTACAATTGGTATTATAAGTTTGGTGCACGTTGTTTGGATTAATTTTCTTGTGTGATCCTTGACCTCATTTGTTATGGATAAAGTTGTGTGTTTATGCTCATGGGATGCTTTACTTAAGAATTCTATAGGTTATCTTAGAATTGTTGGTAACAAGTTGTTAAGGGAAATGAGAAGATCAAAGAAAAATTCTAAAAAATATCCCTTGAAAAATTGAATAATCTTGAGCTTGAAAAAGAGACTTTAAAGGATGAAGCTTGATGAAGCGAATGAGTTGGTTGAAAAATAGAAAGAGTTGCAGAAAATTAAATGAAATTGACGTCCCTGTAGGCTTATTTGGTTTAGCAGAAACAATTTGGGAAAGTTTACTAGTGTGTGAACTGAACTTGCATGCCCATTACTGAATCTAGTAGCCTCGCATCTATAGCATCATCATCAAAATCGTCATACATCACGAGCCAGTCTATTCCATTCCAGCTTTAATGGATTAGTACTCACAATTTCAGAAAAAAGCAAACCTTAGAGAGCCAAGGCAGCAACAGTAGCCATCAACTGGCTTCAGAATACCCGCTTGTTTCAATCTTTCTTCAAGTGTAGCCCTTATATTTAACTTTCCCATGCTTTACACACCAACTTGATTACTCTTGCTATATTATAAATTTATAACAGCTGCACATTAGCCAAATTCCAGCAACTAACAGCTAGTATTTTGTATTATTGAAAAGGTAAATGGGTACGTAGCCTAGATAAGGCAAAGTAGCTTAAAAAGATCCATGTAGCAGAGTAGCAGACTCCAATTAGTTAGGATTGCATCTTTTTTTTATGTTATTTTTATTATTAAGTTAAAAACAAAAATAAAACAAACAAAAAGTGGCTTGAGTAAACAGGTGGATTTTCAGTTGTTTTTTCACAGTTTTATTGGGAAAGTAGGATCAGCATGCTTTAGAAGGGTTAGCTGTTACAGACTTACTGCATGAATGTTCGGTATCTACAAAATACTATTCCTTAAGAAGCAAAAATGTATGATTAGCATGCTCTGTACTAAAGATGTCAAGATGTCTCCATTGTAAATACTAAGGCCATGTTTGGTAGAATGTAATAAATATTATAATGTAATAGGTATTCATATGGTTTAGTCATTCTTTAGTTTGGTAATGTTTTTATTATAGTCACTCCTTACGAATAGTTATTCTTTAAAATGAGAAATAACTATTCCTCTCTAATAGGTTGTAATAGTTATTTCTTAGTAGATGCAATAATTTCTAAAGTTAATGTATTTCCAAATAAATAATTTTTCCATATATATGTAACAATTATAAAAATAAAAAGTTATAAAAAATAACTCATCTCACTTTTAAATTTAAGAAATATTATTTTTAAAGAAATATAATTGTATGTATAAAATATTTTCTAAAATAAATCTTAAATTTTATTCTAATGTTACATCTTACCACCAAATTTATGAATATGTTTAGTTATTCCATTACATCACATTTTATTCCTAGTAATGAAAATTACAATTTCTATTATAATTTTCATTCAGTGTACCAAATGTGCTTTAAATACAAGTCTACAAGCCTCTTTGCACCGTGAAACTGCAACTTGCTTATGAGATTTAAAAATAAATAAATAAATAAAAATAGAAAAGGTAAATATCGAAAAGTAAAATGGTTAAAAAAATTTATGATCCAAAGAACTTTTTTTTTTTTTTTTTAATCTCAACCTTTAAAACCCAATCAATATATATATAAAAGCAGAGACCTCAATATGTGAGGGTCTAAGTTTTTGCCAAGTGGCATCTCCTATGAAGTTCATCTACAATCATCTAACTTTCCCATTAATTGTCTGAGTTTACACTACACCTCTCTCTCTTCTTCATGTCTTTTAGTATACCAAATGTTTCAGCTTTTTTTTATTATTATTTTTTTATATATTAATAAAAAAGGGATACTAATAACTAATGAGTTCGAGATAGATAATCTTCTAGCATTTTTGTTGCCTAAATTACACAAATTCATATATTTTATTTACTATAATCATTATTATTTTATTTTATTCTATGGGAATCCATATTATTTTATGGTGATTAATTTACATACAAACATCTCATAAACAAAGTCTCCCTCCTCTGTTAGTATTTTTTTTTTGGTACCTCAAGTTTTTATGTTAGTTATATAAAAAGTTTCTGCCTTTATGATTGTGTAGATGCATTAATCACAGTTAGCTTCCAAAATGACGTTTTGATTTTTGCCTTTTTGTTTTTACTTAATGTACATTATCAATACTTTGCTATAATGATTAATCAATCAATCAATATATATATATATATATAAAAGCAGAGACCTCATTGTGTGAGGGTCTAAGCTTTTGCCAAGTGACACCTCCTATGAAGTTTATCTACAATCATCCAACTCTCCCATTAATTGCCTGAGTTTACACCACACCTCTCTCTCTTCTTCATGTCTTTTAGTATACCAAATGTTTCAGCTTTTTTTTTTTTATTAATAAAAAGGGATACTAATAACTAATGAGATCGAGATAGATAATCTTCTAGGATTTTTGTTGCCTAAATTACACAAATTCATATCTTTTATTTACTATAATCATTATTATTTTATTCTATGGGAGTCCTTATTATTTTATGGTGATTAATTTACATACAAACATCTCATAAACAAAGTCTCCCTCCTCTGTTAGTCTTTTTTTTTTTTTTGGTACCGCAAGTTTTTATGTTAGTTATATAAAAAGTTTCTACCTCTATGATTGTGTAAATGCATTAATCACAACTACCCTCCAAAATGACGTTTTGATTTTTGCCTTTTTGTTTTCACTTAATGTATATTATCAATACTTTGCTATAATGATTAGTGTAAGATTTTCTAAACCTTTAACTCCCCAACCTCTCTCTCACGCTTTGCCTTCCCCTCTCAACTTTAACTATATGCCTCCATTCTCTTTCTTTCTCTCTTAAAAAAACTTTCTTTCTCTTAAAAAAAAAACCTTTAATAGTTAAATTTCCTAAACTACTGCTACTCTCAAATTTTATTTCCATACTCACAATTTTTTAAAACACCAGGCCAATAGAAGAAACCTATTACTCTTGTGATCTTTTGTTGTAGCAAGTGGCTATCCATCGCACATTAAGTGGCTTTGACATGTATGAGTTCAAGCTATCTTTTGTTACTTTCAAAAATTCAGTTCTTCACTTACAATCGGTAGGGTTAAGATCGTAAAATTCTGTGTTTTGCTATTTTCTTTTATAGGTTGTGTTATTATGTATATCGATTTCCAAAAGATGCTTGAAATCTAGAACTGAGAAGTCGATAATTGTTTATTGTAGTGTAAAAGTCTCATTGTCATTGTCCTTTCAAGATTGTTTAATCTTAGCATATGACTTGAGTAGACTGGTCTTTTCAAAATAAACAAAAACTAAACCTGTTGTAAATCATAAATTGGATTATAGGGATCAAGCAGTTATCATCTAGGGTGGAGGGGTTTTTATTTTATTATATTTTTTTTTATACAAGATATAAATTCTACTTTAACCAAATCTAAGTGCATATGTGTATGAGTCTTCCTCTTGGAGACTTGAATCCCGACTCTTACCCACCACACCCCGTAAGCACTCATACTTATGGAGTGACCATTCCACTAAGGATGTGCGGTAATAGGGTGGAGGTGGTTTAGTCAATGGCAATTGAATTTGCAGAGGAAAAACAACACGACTATTTAATCTGCATTCTTTAGACTCCAAAGCTTCTTTCTCGAGTAAGTCTCTTGATATTTCAATTAAGAAATACATATTGAATTTTTTCTTAAAATAAATTGAGTTTTGGGTTAATGGTTTTTTTGTTTTGTTTTGTTTTGGTTTAATGGTAATTGTATAATGATCTATATGTTGTGTGTGCTTTCTTTTCTATGAATTTTAATAGTGTATGAATCGAGGATTATAGCGTTTGGTTCATCAAGGTTTTTTTTTTAAAAATTCTAAATTTTATCTTTATTTCATTATTTTGTTTAGCTTTTGTTACTTCTTATAATTAACTCATTACTAACAAAGCTCTATGACAATTATGGTATAATATGCGTACAACATTCTCCAAAATTATATTACATAAAATATTACAATATTATCCGTGCATCGCACGGGCAACTTACTAGTTGCTACCAATTGCAAGGTGGGCGTGTAATCTATCTCAATCCGAAAGACTCAGAAATGTCACTATTTGGGAAGGTTTTTTCTTACTTGTCTGTTGCCAAACCCAACTGTGGAGCTCCCTGTTCCTCTGGTGTGCGGATCTGGGTGCTGGTCACAACTCCAACCCCTGTCACTGTTTAGGGTTGGCTCATCTTTTGGACCTTTGCCTACTCCATTTGTCCCCTTCACTTGAACCGATCTTCCCCTTGACCTTTAACACTGTTGTTGGCAACTATGATGACGGTAGTATAACCATAATTCTTCGTGGTAATGTCTATGACGCGTAGAGGAGGACGCCCGGCAAGATCGCTTATTTTGAGCTTGAAATATGAGAAACCCTTACGAGTTTGGTTCTGCGCTTTCGGACCACGGCAATTTATTTTCATATTGAGCCAACGCTAATTCAATATCCGCCAATAGTTTTCCGAAATTGCTTCACAATACTTCTAGAAGTTGAAACTTCGTTCATGGTAAGAATCCATGGTAATTGTAGTGTTTCTTTCTCTGATTAGGGAGCAATTGAAAAAAGCTTTTGTGTAGAGAAATCAACACAAAAATGGAGAAGATAATACCTTATCCAATAAGCTCTTGATCTCTACAAGGCAAGCAATCACAGGATGATCACGAATGGGCTGCCCTTCAAACTTAAGAAGAAAACAGAACTCATACTTTGGCAATACGAGATCACAGGGAGCTGCTTTACCTCTAAGGCACTCCTTCCATCATGAGTCCCTTCTTTTAAACCATCTTACAACATGAAAGCATGTACAATACTGACTGCTAAGAAACCAATCAAATGCAATTATACATTTTACAACCTTTGTGTGTGTGCGTGCGTGTGTGTGTGTGAGAGAGAGAGAGAGAGAGAGAGAGAGAAGAAAGAAACTATAAATGAAAATTGGTGACGACTCTGGCAGGACGCACAAAATGAATAGTGAGAACCACAATTATATAAACCCAGAACTTTGTATTGGATGGTTGGGACAATGTAATGAGCCAGATCTACAAGCATTTTAACTTTCAAACATTTTAAAATCTTTTGAAAGCCAACAAAAATTCCAGGACATATATTAAGCATCCCATATCAAAGAGAAACCTATTATTAACCCCCTCTAGATGCCACAGATAATCAACATAGAACACAACACAACACAAGCCCCTCTAAAAGGAATAATTCAGAGCTAATTCAATCCATTACCAGGCACACACCATCTAAATCATCCTTATTGAAGCAATGCACATTATAGCTCTTACATTAAAATGGTCAAAGAAGAACAGATAATAACCATGCCTAGAAGTGGATTCACTTTTCTTTCAAGCTGTTCAATTGCTTCATTCAGCTCATACAAAAAGCCAACTAATTCTAGAGCAGAACTATGGGATCAAAACAATATTAACCAAACATGCAGAAGAAAAAGTTATTATGGCTAGAGATGAATAACAGAAACAGACATTTTTGGAAAGCAGTGATTAAAGGCATACAAAAGAAATGAAACCCAGCAAAATAGCTTATGAGCATATGTAAAGCAGAAATAAGTAGATTAAGATCTAAAAAATATTAAAATCTAAAAATACCAAAGGCAAGCATGTATTTGTTCCATACAACCAATGTAAGAAATTCAATGCCTTTCTCCGTAGAAAACCCAACACATAAGTAAAACACCTCCTATAAATACTTAACAAGGCTCAAACATTGAGAACAACATTGAGCTGAGGGCACGATGAGGAGCTCAATAGAAACAGTCAAAAAGAAATTGGATGTGGATGAAGCAGCTCTTAATCAACAACCACAAATACTGAACATCTTTAGATAACATATTAATATGATAATACATTCTGTTTCTGCCTCTAGTTAGCTGTACAGAATCAGCACCAGACATTAAAGAAAAAGTCCATCCATAGATATATATCATGCAGAGCTAAATAGAAGCAGAACGTGAATGGAGGAACACTTAAACAAGAATCTCACAAGCTTAACATCTTAAAATGCAACTGCACAATAACTCACATTCGTTTAAATGTAAGTACTGTTATAGTCGTTCCGTTCAGAATAAGCATCAGACATTAAAGGAAAAGCATATATACATGCTTTTAAATGAGTGGGGTTGGAATGGAACACTTTGCTCAAGAAGAACAAGTAAAGTCTTTTTTAATAAAACAGGAAAATAAAACAAAAAATAAATAAAACAAACAAACAAATCCAAGTGCATGGTAAATTGACAAGAGAAGCGGGGGAGAACAAGTAGCTTGATGATGCATAGTCCACCTTCTTTTACAGAATCAAGAAAATAAGTGTGCAGAAGCAAGAATGTTTTACTGGTTTATAAACTTATGGGACCCAAGCCACAACGAAGTTTCATTCATAAAAAGATAAAGAACAAAAGAAAGGTGATAGCCCATCTAATTTCACGGAGAGTTTCTTTATTTTTTTCAAACCACCACAACCCTGTTTATGGCATGAATGATAACACACAGGCAGCCAATATAACAACACAAGCCGGGATGATGATGCCGAGCGAGAGTCTTATACCCATCATTAATAAGAAACCAAAAGCTGCAGCAGCTCCTCCTACCCTGACCAAAATTTCAGCAACCCTTGAGCTTATATAATGACTTGGAATGTGAGCGACATAGAGGCAGAGGAAACCCACTAAGTTTGTAACCAATACACCAGTAAATAGTTTCTTGGCCAAAGGTGATAGCCCATCTAAATTGAGGGCAATGATTGCAGAACTTGATTGGACAGCGATAGCAATGAATGTAGCAGTCAATCTGTTGCTCAAGTTCCTCACTCTCCTTCTAGGTCCACTTTCCTCACCAACCCTGCGTCTGTCTTCATCATTTCCTTCATCCCTATTGTCCTCATCATGTTCATCTCCATCTTCACATCTGCTTATCCCTTCATTTGTGTCCGTGCCACCACTACCTGTACTTTGATCACTCTCATCACTTCCACTGCCGGCTCCACTTCCTCCATTATGTCCACTCCAACTTGCTTCTTGGCCCTCAACACTGTTACTAGCCTGTGAAAAGGCGATCCCAACTGTAGTAGTACCCCCGGTTCTTCCAATGTGTGGAGTCGGATCAAAGTCACAATCGTTGTCTGGGGTTGCCCCACCATCTGGGCCCTCAACACTGACAATGTTCTCCATCTGCAGCAAATTTGGCAGGAAAAATATGATAAGAGTCTGGACACAGTGATCAATAACAAAGATCTAAAAAATGGTGAAAATGGGGGTGTGGTCACCTGATAAGTGATCCGGTGATTTCCATCAACTGGTTCAGGAGAAGATGAGCCTGCTGAGGTACTACAGAAGCAGACGTGTTTTCAGAATACAAGACTACCAGAACAAGGGAAAATCTAAGCATGTAGCTAAGGCAATTAGACATTTGACTAGCACTCATAAAACATAAAAATTGCAAGACAACATAATGATAATAATAACATTAATGGTGAAACACATGCACATAAACATATGGAGACGGAGAGAAATATATAGCACATGAGATTAAATCTTAATTGTATAATACAGCACAAAGGGACTTGGACGAGCAATTGTTCTTATTCATAGATGTAATAGGAAATAAAAACCCATAGAGGGAACATTGTAACTGAGCAACCTAACTATAACTATTAGGAGGTAGCAAAATGCACAGCAGCAAATCACAGTGCAGAAACACACCTTGAAGCTCGTCGTTCTTCAAATTGCTTGTAACATTCATCATCTGAATCTCCTGTATCACCATTCCCCATGTCCAGATTCCCATTAGCCTCAATATTGTCAACTTCATGTCCAACATCATCCTTAGATATGGTTCCAGCTCCAGCCAATGGCAGGGGAAGATATTTCCTCGATCTTTCAGCAGTATCATTCCTCTTGGCTAAATCAAAATCATCATCACCAAAAGGCACCTTCCAAAAGGATTGCATGCAAATGTTATTTCAATTATTAATATGAGTATCCTCAAGAAAATCAACTAGCCATATGGTTCCCTTATCAGAAAGAGGAAGAATCTCTTATTTACACGACACTTTCAAAAGTTTCTCCCATAGATTACAACCTAAAATTCAGTACATCGAGAATCACTAGGCCATGATTCATAGATCAATTAGAGCATAACTGTCAAGATTGAATCATCCACACAGAAAATCTAGAACACTAAACCAAGTAGATAAATATTCATTTACAATTATGTTGTTGGTTGCATTAAGGCAGAAATTACTCATATATTCATTTGAGTAGCGCATATAAGACAAAGCAGCACTTTCCATATTACAATGTACATTCCTGCTCAAAAATGGGGGAAGAAAAATTTTAATGTAATAATGGCAAAACTTATAGTTCAGCTTATAATGAGAAAGCTTAAAACTTAAGAATGGCAAATAATTGAAGCATTAAGTACAAAATTAATTACTTTTTCCCATACAAACATGAATTCTAAAGAAGCAAAAATGTATGATTAGCATGCTCTCTACTTGACACTCAACCTCATACAAAGATGTTTCAGTTGTAAATACGAGTCTACAAGGTTCATCGCACCGTGCAACTGCAACTTTCTTATGAGATTAAAGAATAAAAATAAAAAAAAGGTAAAAATAGAAAAGTAGAATGTAAAAAAAAAGGTTAAAAATAAATTTATGATCCAAAGAACATTTTTTTTTTTAAATCTCAACCTTTAAAATCCAATTGCTACCAATTGCAAGGTGGGATATCCCCAACTTGTAATCTCAATCTCCTGAAATGTCAATATATGCAGCGACAGTTGATTGAATAAGAAAATTAATGTCCATATAACACTATTTGGAGGGTTTTTCCTTACTTGTATTTTGCCAAGCCCAACTGTAGAGCTCCCTGTTCCTCTGGTGTGAGGATCTGGGTGCTGGTCGCTGTTTAGGGCCAGCTCATCATTCGGACCTTTGCCTACTCCATTAGTCCCCTTCACTCGAACCGATCTTCCCCCTTGACCTTTAACACTGTCGTTGGCGACTATGATGAGGCCCCTAGTGGTAATGCCTATGATGCGTAGAGGAGGAAGCTTGGCAAGGCCCTTATACCATTTGGACCGCTTCAGAAAATTCGCATAAAGTATGGACTGCGACATCAGCTGTTCATCATGCTCTATGAACCGCATCAGCGGAGTACTTTCTGGACGACGATTAAAAATTTCACTACCTCGCCCACGCTTATCCCGTAAGGCCCGACGTAAAGCAAAGAATTCTTCTTCAAAAATCTCAAAGTTTTCTGAAGTCATGGTAATTGTAGTGTTTTCTTTTCCGATCAGCGAGCAATTGAAAAAAAAAAGAAAAAAAAAAAAAAGAAGCTTTTGTGTATAAGAAATCAACACAAAAATCTGGCTTCATAGGCCATAAACAATAATGCACAAGGACACTATTCACCTACCATAATTAACCCTGTTTCTTTTTGTTTTTTGTTGTTTTGTTTTGGGGGGGATATCTTTTAAGAATATTATCCGGTGTCGCATTTTTTCAACACGGTAGACTGATCTATTGGCTATTCTGGTGTGAGTGGGACCCTATACCCTTTTGTTTCATTAAGGGAGGTGGGGTCCTATTGCTTTACTCTCTAGCATCTAGAAGGCGACGAAATTTCCTAGAAACCATCATCAATTTTTTATAACGAAAGGTCTGCATTCTCAAACCCTATCAATTTTTGTTGCAGAGACCATAGAGCTCTTTTTAAAGATCTACAATTAATTGGCGAGATCTGAGAAGAAAGGGATGAAGTCAGTATCTCCGGAACAATCATCGCTTCAAGAAAGCCTTCTTCGCCGTTCAAACAAAGTTGGGGTTTCAAATTTCTGTACCTTATGGCTCATGAAATTAATCCTTTACATCTCCTCCTCGGCAGCTACAGTTTCTCTGCTTCTTCCACAACAAATGGTGGACGGAACGACAGTTCCATCCTTGTTCAGAGACCTACCGAAGCTCTACCAAATATTTCTGATCTCCACCGTGTTCGCGTTTGTGGGCGCCTTCAGTTCCCTGATGATCCAACACAAACCAAGGGTTGAAAGATTTTTCAGGATTATTGCCGTTGCTTCCATTTTGTTTGCACTAGCAATTGTCCTCTACGTCACAGCTCTCTGGTTACGATGAGGGTGACCCAATTTTAATCGCTTACTATGGTATAGCATGGTGCTATGTTGTAATGGAGCTATGTAGTGTAGTATGGTATTTTCTGCTCTTTCAATAAATTAAAAGAATTTAGCTATTTTACTAAATTAAAAGAATTTAGCTCAGTTACCCGAAGCTCCTGTTGTGTGGGTTTTCTTTTCTTTCAGTTTGTTGTTTATAATTTGCATTTTTCTGTTGGAAAACAATCTGTTTGATGTTTGAATGTAAATATTTGATGAATTGTTTGATGTTTGAATGTAAATATTTGACGAATTCCAGAGTTGTGTAGGAGGAAGCACCTAGAATAATTTTACCAGCTTCACCTCCACATTGCTTAGTGCATAACTGCATATAACACCTACACTCCACCCTCCACCTCTCCGTTTCCCTCCACCCTTCCTATGCCTTCAACTTCGACATTAGTATCAACTTTAACCCCACCAGGGAGGGGAACATGAGCGATTCTAAATACACAAAACAAAATTTCACAACATTTGAGATGATAGGCAAGCTTTTCTGGTATCACATACCAGTGACACTTTTTTTTTTCTTACCATTAACCATTTATTGTTGAAGTTTTTTTCTTTTTTTTTATTTTGGTCTATAGACTTTCTCAATAATATAGCAAATAATTAAAAATGTATCGTTTTATTTTTTACGCCTTTCCATCCCCTCTCCTCCTCTTCCTTTCCTCCATCCCCCTTCAGCCTAACCTCTGCCCCTCACCAAATCTTGAGATAAGAGAGTGCCATTCTGTGAAAGCTCGTCTCATTTGCCTTATGCTGAATTCTGGCTTTCAAGACCACACTAAAATGATTATTTTAAGCATCCGGCGTTTCCTCATTTATAGATATAAACTTAAAGATTACCTCCAGGTGCAATTTAAATAATTGACAACACTAATAAAATTACGTTATTTGAAGCCTTGGGCATTTTATCTTGAATTATATTAGTTTGAAATATATCTGCATACATATCAAAATTTGGATCGGTGACACAAACACGATACAAGACCCAACAAGCACTATGCAATTGACAAAGTAGATAAATTGAAACAAAGAACAGTATCTAATTCTTGAATCTAACACTCCGACTGGTTGCGACATTAATTCCAGAGGCCTCTCCACCATAAGGACCAATAGGTTTCTTGATCTCCTGCACCTGCCCTTTCCGACGATTCAACTTTTTCTTGTGTTGTTCCTGAACATTTTGTGAGAGAGAGAGAGAGAGAGATTAGTTACTAAATATGAGAATAAACACATTTGTTACATTCAAGAAGTCTTTCATAATACCTTGTACTTCTTCCTAGGATTTTTGGTTTGATTCTTGCGGTTCCGAGTCAGCCCTCTGTTCTTCTCCATCTGCAGCAAGGTTGATAGAAAATATATGATGACAGTTTGGAGACAAAGATTATAGTGAAGATCTAACAAGCTGGTGAAAATGGGGGGTGTGCTCACCTCGTAAGTGATATAGCGTTTTCCATCAATGGGTTCAGGAGAAGATGGGACTACCGCTGAGGTCCTGCAGAAGCAGAAATGTTTTCAGAATACAAGACTACCAGAACCAAAGAAAATCTAAGTGTGTAGCAACAGCAATCAAAGATTTGACTGGCACTCATAAACCATAAAAATTGCAAGACAAATAAACAACAATAATAATCAAACATGCACATAAACATATGGACAGAAAAATCTATATCACATAAGAGTAAACTTTAACTGTATAATACAGCAGCATAAAGGGATTTGAACAAGTTGTTCTTATTCATAGATGTAATACGAATTACAAACCCATAGAGGGAATCCAGAAACCTGAGTATTAACTATTAGGAGGTAGCAAAAAGTATATCATCTAATCACAGTGCAGAAACACACCCTGAATACATCTCAGCTTTGGCGGCAAGTTTTGCAGCTCGTCGTTGTTCAGCTTGTTTGTAATATTCATCTTCTGAATCTCCTGTATCACCATCCCCCATGTCAGCATCCCCATCAACCTCAAAATTTTCAACTTCATCCACATCATCATCCTCCCCAACATCATCCTCAGATTTGATTCCAGCTCCAGCCAACACTCGGACCTCATGCTTCCTCCGCCTTTCTCCAATATCATCCCTTTTAGGTAAATCATCATCACCAGAAACCACCTTCCATATAGATTGAATACAAATGTTATTTAAATAGAGATACTTTTAAACTTCTCAAGAAAATCAACTAGCAATATGGTTTCCCTAAGTTGAGAATTTTTTCTTTTTCTTAGCTATTGCAATATATCATCAGAAAGAAGAATCTATTATTCACACAACACATTCAAAACTTTCTACATCATATTACAACCTAAAATTCAATTGAACCAGAATCACATACATAAATCAACTATTAAATCATCCACACAAAAATGTAGGACACTACTATAGTAGATAGATAGTAAAATACAATAAAGTTGTTGGGTTGCAATATGAAGGGCTATAAATGAACCAAGCCAAGCAACATGATGAAAATTCAGGATTGTAAATTTAATTATATTAAGTACACGATTTGAGCTCAAAATCATTACCAAACTAGATTACATGTTGGAGCTTAATTTATTTTCTTGTTGAACAAACTTAAGCTTGTTCACGAGCTTACATGATTAACTTACTTTTTTTCCTCCTTCACCAACAATTTTTTTTTTTTAACTAATAACTTAATTATAGATGAAATTATATTATTTGAATTAATTAGATAGATTGCTTTTTGTTTGTGAACTTACAAAAGTTAGATTCACCAATACCGTATTGTTAAAATTATATATAATTTTATTATAAAATGGATTTTTTAGATTATCAAGATAATATAAATAATAATTTGATATCATATGAACTTAGTTACAAATTTACGCAATCCAATCTCAAACCTATATAAGTATATTTTTATACATTTACACTTAAATCGAGCCTCATCCCCACGAGGTTGTTCACAAACACGTTATTATGTTTGAGCTTGGCTTGTTAATAGTCGTAAATAGCTCAGTTCATTTACAGCCAGTGAGGCATAAATGACTTGACTGATGGTTGAGTCATTTGACATATTAGGCAAAAAGAGTCATGTCTTATTTGAGTAGGAACATTTATGGCAAAGCAGTGGTTTCCAAATTACAATGTACATTCCTGCTTTAAAATAGGGGAAGAAAATTTTAATGTGGTAATTTGTAACCAATGGCAAAACTTAAAAGTTAAGGTACTGTTGAGAAGCCTTAAAACTTAAGAATGTAAAATTATTGTTGCAACATGCACCAAATTAATTATTTTTTCCCATCTAAGCATAAATCCTTATGAAGCAAAAATGTATTATTAGAAACTCACGGCACTCTACCACCAACCTCATGCAACAGTTGAAAAGGACCCATGAAATGTCAGTATCATCTTCTTTTTTGGGGGATACCCAACATGGACAACCAAACATTGATGCTCATGTTCAAAATATTATATTAAATTTAAAAAAAAAATTAAAAATAAAATAAAAACCAGCTGTTGTATTAAAAAGATTAATTATTTTTTCCCATCAAAACAAAAATCCTTAAGCAAAGATATATGTTTTGACATGCAGGGCACTCTACACCCAACCTCATGCAACAGTTGAAAGGATCCGTGAAATGTCGTTATCAATCTCCTTTTTTGGGGATACCCAACATGGGCGACCCAAAAATGATGCTCATGTTCAAAATATTATATTAAATTAAAATTTTCACCAAAAAAAAAAAGAAAAAAAGGAAAGCTTTGAGTAGCCTTAGTACCCAGCTGGTGTATGAAAGAGATCAATTATACATATGTGATGGTTTTCTTTCATATGCAGGCTACTATTGAATGATGAAATTAATGTCCATATAAACTCACACGTACAAAGAGGAGGTCCAATCAAGCTTTATACCTTGGGCTTATTTGTTTTAGCAGAAACAATTTTGGAAAGTTTACTTCTGCTCAATGAACTTGCAAGACTGTTACTAAATCTAGTAGCCCCCATGTCTACAGCATCATCATTGTAATCATCATACGTCACAAGTCGTCTGTTCCATTCCAGCTTCAATGAATTAGTACTCAAAATTTCAGAAAGAAGCCAACACTAGGGAGATTAGGCAGAAATAGTACTCATTAACTAGCTTCAGACATTTCTGGGCTTTATCAGACTTTGAAGCTCTGGAACTAAGGCTACCCTTTTGTTTCAATCGTTCTTTAAGGGCAGCTCTTACTTTTAACATTTCCATGCTTTGTTCACCAACTTGATCACTCTGCTATATTTTAACAGTTGCACATTGGCCAAATTGCAGCAATAAATATTTATGTTAAAAGGAAAGATATATGGAGACGTGTCCTAAATAAGGCCAAGTAGCATAAAAAGAACCATGTAGCAGACTCGAAATAGTTAGGATTTATCTTAGTTGTGTTGAATTGAGTTAAAATAGAAAAAAAAAAATTAAACATAGCAAAAGTGATTGATATCAGAAAAGAAACATGAAAAGCATCAAACTTATAATCTCAAATTTGTGATCACATCTCCATCAAGAATTATTCACCTGGCATTTGCGTTTTCCTGCTTTGTTCTCACTATCCTTCAAAGGTTCCACATTTTCCAACTCAGCTGTGTATGAGGCTGCAGTATTAAAAGAAAACTAAGACATGAACTAAAAAGATAATCACTCGAAAACAAAGCATGTATTACTAAGTTAAAGAAGTAAAACAAGCACATTTTGTAGCAAAAAGACCTACCACTGTTGTTTCTTGGGTTTCAGCTAAAGGATAGGGCCCCTGATCTTTTGTTACAGAATCACTTGACAATGTAGTATTCTCTCTACCCAACTTTACTACCATTTCAACCCCTTGATTGTTGTTCAGGAACTCCTCAAGTTCAGATGGAAGATTCGCATCAAGTTGTTTTGTCTGTTAGTGGAGCAAACATTAAAAAGAAGCAAGTTGCCAGGGAAACCAATCCACATCTGAAATAACAAACCAGTATACCTCAATGACAGAACTGCTATAATCATCTTGTGCACAAAATGAGAAGAAAATATGGGTAGAACACAGGTACTCATATGATCACAGAGGTTAAACATTGTCACATATAAAGCAGTTTGATAAATGTAATACATAGAAAAACAATTCGTCTTTTCCCAGTTGTTAACCAACTAGACCAGACCAATTTTTAATGATAAGCTTAGATCCTATCCACATCTTTTTAAAATTTACCAAAAATATATGGTGCATACCATATCAGATATGAAAGTACTTAGTTTTAACTTGTACAACCATCTATTGCAGTTATGTTGGCATTGCTTTTTTTTTAATTATATGCAGTTTTCATCAAAAGCAATAGATAGGCATACTTAGAGACAAAGGCCACCATTCAACAATTGTCCTTATCTGAAAAAAAAAAAATACATATACAAAGACCAATTTTTAATGATAAGCTTAGATCCTATCCACATCTTTTTAAATTTACCAAAAATATATGGTGCATACCATATCAGATATGAAAGTACTTAGTTTTAACTTGTACAACCATCTATTGCAGTTATGTTGCCATTGCCTTTTTTTTTAATTATATGCAGTTTTCATCAAAAGCAATAGATAGGCATGCTTAGAGACAAAGGCCACCATTCAACAATTGTCCTTATCTGAAAAAAAAAAATACATATACATACGTGTGTGTGTGTGTGTGTGTAACGTAGCAATTAAAGCATAAAAATTTTAGATACATATCTATATGTAAGTTTAAGAAGCAACGCCGATCTATATAGCATTGCAATATATCCTAACAATGACAGATTAGCAAAATATTTTAAATATTCCATTATACCTGGACACTTATTTCAATTTTTTTCAAAGATGAATTAATTTTAGATAGTGCATTATAATTTGGATCTTTCTCGCAGCACTGATAGCAGTTGACCTATCGGAGTGCCAGTCCATCAGAAACTTACACTTTTTAGTTATAATGAATGAAGTGAACCCCAGGATGAAGACATGTTACCCCTTCTTTTACTAAACCATTTTAAGTGGGCTGCTGGGTTCTTAAGGCATTCGCTGGCCCAACAAGTATTAGCTCTCCCAGCAAAGGAGGTGATCCAGCTCCTACACTCCAGGTTGCAGAAATTACATAGATCATTCAAGGACTAAGTTATGAAGGTAACTTCCAAAGGATTGACTATTATTCTAAACATGGTAAGACAGACAAAAACAGTCACAGTGCACCAATTTAACTAATTTGAGAGGGGAACCCGATTCCTGAAAGAGAGGTAGAAATAAAAAACATGTATAAAAATATTAATGTACCATCAATAGAGAAACATAAGCCACATTGCGTACACATTAGGTAAGTACCAAATTTTTTAACAGATTAATACAAACAAATGATTGTTTTACGACCACAACACTTATTGTTATAGAAAATAACTACCTACTTATCAAAAAATAATAATGTTAATTTAGCACTTTGATGGAGAAGAGAAGACCTTATCCAATAAGCTCTAGATCTCTACAAGGCAAGCTAGCACAGGATGATCACAAATGGGCTGCCCTTCAGACTTGAGAAGGAGATAGAAAGTTATAGCTTGGCAATACAAGAGCAAAAGAAGCTGCTTCATCTCCAAATAACGCACTCCTCCTTCCATCATGATTTCCTCATTTTTAACCTTACAACATCAAAGCATTTACAATGCTGAATGCTAAGAAACCAATCAAAAGCATCTTTACATGTTATGACCTTTTGTGTGTGTGCGTGTGTGGGTGTGAGAGAGAGAGAGAGAGAGAGAGAGAGGGGGGGGGGGAGGGGAGGGGAGGAGAGGAGAACGAGAAACTGTAAATGAAAATTGGTGTGAGGACACTGGCAGGATGTACAGGGTGAAGAGTAGGAACCGCAAATATATGAACCCGGTTGGGGCAACGTAATGAGTCAGATCTACGGGCATTTAAACATTCAAACATTTTAAAATCTTTTGAAAGCTAAAAAAAATTCAAGGAGCATCACATATCAAAGAGAAACCTATTACCAACCCCCTGCAGATACCACAGATAAACATAGAACAAAACATAATATAAGCCCCTCAAAAAGGAAAAATTCAGAGATAAATCAATCCATTTCTAGGTAGCCTCCATCTAAATCATCCTTAATGAAGCGATGCAGTTTATACCACTTAAAATAAACTAATCAAAGAAGAAAATATAATACCATGCTTAGAAGTGGATCCACTTTTTTTTCAAGCTGTTCCATTGCATCATTCAGCTCCGACAGCAAGCCAACTAATTCTGGAGCAGAACTGTGGGATAAAAACATTATTAACCAAGCATGCAGAAGCAAAAGTTATCACTGCTAATGATAAATATATATATATATATATATATAATAAAAATAATAAAAAATAAAAAGAGACAGACAGACATTTATAGCAAGAAGCAGTGATTAGAGGCCTCCCCCAAAAAAATAAAACTCAGCAAAATAGCTTATGAGCATATTTAAGCAGAAATAAGTGGATCAAGATCTAAATAATAGAAAATCTACAATTATCACAACCAAGCATGTATTTGATATATACAACAACCTATGTAAGAAATTCAATGCCTTCGTAGCAAAACAACCACATTATACATACATCCAATTAACAGTTAACAAGGCTCAAAATTGCAAACAACATGGAGTAGGGGCATGATGAGGAGCTCAATAGAAACAGTCTAACAGAAGAGGATGCAGGTGGAAGATCTCTTAATAAAACACCACAAATACTAAACATCTTTAGATTTTGCAGCACCAGATGAGTTCACGGAACCAAAGCCAAATGTAATATAATAACACATTGTTGGGGAGATGAAGCCTTAGGGAGCCACCAATTGAGTAGTTAATATAACATATAAGGACACCACTTATCCCGAAAGACTAAAGCCTATGAGTTTGGGCCCAACTATGTTGTATTAATCACTCCATCTTGACATTCTTATTCAATGTGGAACTTCACTCATACGTGTATTCCCAACACACATTCCATTAAATGTAGGTTCCACCTCTAGAAAGTGGATGGAACACCTTTTTTTTTACATGTCTTTTTTTACTACTTCTATTGGCATTATTTTTTGTCTACCTCTACCTTTTTTGTTCCCTTAACTTGAATCAACTTATTCTTTCTCACGGTGCATTACTTGCTGTCTTTTGAATGACCAAACCATCTCAAGAAAACCTCCCTCACCTTTTCATCAATATGGGCCAACCCTATCTTTAAAGGGAATTTCCTCATTTTGAATCTTATCTTTCCATGTACTTCCACTTATCCAAGCAACAAAAATCCATTACTCTAAAGAAATTGTCAACTTAACTATCTCTTTTTTTTTTTTTGATAGGTAATAAAAGTTTCATTGATAGCAAAAGTGCAATGTGTTTACAATTGTCAACCCAACTATCTCAACACCTTCAGTTTCACTTACATATAGTGAATAATGGTTGCCCACTTGACATCAAGCAACAATTGCTATAATCCAACGGCATTTCAAATCACCTTTTAAAAACTGTACAAGGCCCACTAATAAATCCCCTAGACACCCTTATTTTCATTCTTAGAAAACCCCTCCCCTTCCCTACCCCTTAAAAATAGATTCAATTCCTTCATATAGTTGAACCAAGATTTTTTCTATAGATAATATAATTGCAAGCATAATTTTTCCACAAAATTTGGAGCCATGAAAGCATAAGAAAAGGGGAACCTCTCTAGCTGAAGGAAGCAAAAAAATACTGCAGACCCATCTGCAAATATTCCTGTGGCATGTCCTATGTTGTTAATTTGAAGTAAGAAGAATGGATAGGCCAATCTGGTTACTCCATCATGTTGAAAGACACAATGAATCTATTGTGCATCTTGTATTAGTTCCCTCCTTCATCAAATTTCTACAAATCCTTACTCAATCTTTGGCTTTCTCTGAGATAACTAGACTAGCTCAACAAAATAAATTTCTAAGTAAAAGCACCCCACACTAGATTTCATCTCTGATCATAATCTTATTACATTTCTAACACCACCTGTTTGAGCTCTGGAATGGCTATTACTTACGAATATACAAAACCTTTCTCCTTATCATTTTCTTCTGAGTATTACATTTCAGCCTTGATCAAAAAGAGTCAACTCAAAAATATAACACACAAACAAGTGCAGAAATATAAGAACTATACGAATAAAAATTGAAAACCTTACTTATATAAAACATCCATGTGTTCCTCCTTTGATAGAGCACTCAAATCTTTCTTAACCACCTCATAAGCTGCTCCCGCGCCATCAACGGCTTCTTTCATCCCTGGATATTTTTTTCTGCCTTTTCTTTCGGCTGACATTTCCTGTACAAGCAGCGATATTGGGCTATGCGTCATTCAAAAGAATTAATAGTCCATACATCCCCTTAAAAGTAACAAACAATAAAATATGGATAAGACATGTACACTGGTAACATATTGGTGTTATACGTGCAAAGGGAGTGAACAATCTGTGGATCACTTAATGCTTCATTGTCCTATAGCTTCTGAATTGTGGTGTATCATGTATGGTATTCAGGTTCATGGAGTTTCTTGGGTGATGCCAAAGTCAGTTGTGGATTTGATAGCCTCTTAAGTCTTAACAAGGTCATTTTCGTAGACATCGGGATACTGTTATTTGGAGAGCCATTCCTCATTGCTTGAAGTGGTGAACTCGGCGGAAGCAGAATGCTCAGTGTTGTTTGAGGACAGTGAAAGATATCTGCCTGATATTAAGCTTTTTTTCTTTAAATGTTGTTTGAGTGGATGTTAGTTGTGGGTTCTCCTTCTTTATGTTCATTATATGATTTTGTTGATCATTGTAATCTGTTAGATTGATTGTATTGTTCCCTTTGTATACTTCTTGTATACTTGGGTATTTGTTTTCTATCAATAAAATTTACTTATCAAAAAAGCACAAAAGAGGATAACCCAAGCTTGAAAATAAATACCAAATGTTTAACTTACTTATCTCTTTACTTCCTTTTTTCATTAACAAGGAGAGAATATCGAACCCTCACCTCTAGAGTTAATTCCCTATCACTCAGATCACTTGAATCTTCAATTACATCAAGGCCAAAGTCTTCATTTTTATAAGATTCTGCTTTTTGCATCTGTAGTTTCTTAACCGCTTCCTCCTCCTTCAAAGGTCCGTCATCATCACTTGATTGTGCCTTCATCAGAAACAAAAAGGTTAGAGCAACTACAAAGACAACCTCAATTATATACACAGATTGCATTAAGAAATTAGTTTGTGAACAAGATAGTTTCCATAGAGGCAGTTAGTGATTGTTGCTGATATATATATATATATATATTAAATACAAAGGGGAAAAAGTGAGAAGGGGTGTGGAGCATGATTGGACAAATAGCAAATAATATTCAAATCATCACCTCGTAATCAGCATTATCACCATGATAATATTCCTTCTTTTTTCCACCCCATAGAGACTCTTGTTCTTCCTCATCTTCTTCATCATCTTCAAGCATAGCATCTTCAACTCCACCAAATTTTTCCCGTAAATATTTCTGTGTCCTAGCCACTACAGACAATATGCATAATTAATCATACAAAACGTTACTCCAATTGTTGTAAGAACCAAAGGGAATAACAATTGAGAGTTTTTTATGTAAGAAAATATGTAAAGAACGATTTAGAACCCATCCCCCCCTCCCCCTCTCCCCCCCAAAAAAAAGAGAGATTCTCATCAGAGTCCATTCTATCATTTCAGCCAAGGGAATACCAAGAGACGAACCTATTGCTACCTAAGGTCACTTAGCTCCATAATATTTCCAAAAATAGCCTAATACCAATTAGCCAACTTGAAGACACCCTAAATTACACTTCGGAGATATGTAACCCTGGTGCAGGTGTAAAATTGCAGAATATGCATTTGTAGGATGTATGATTACTTTTTCTTAATGAATTAATTTACTTGTCCCAAAAAAAAGAGTTATAGGAATATGCATGAAACACAATGACATAGAGAGTTGGGTTGGTTTGTGATATCATGGATTTACTACAATGCTCATTCTTTTATTACTGATTTGCGTTTTGTAGTTTGAAGCAGTCAAACTTTTGTTTAATATTTATTATATACATCTACATCAAGATTACAGGATCTTGCAGGGAATAATGGTATTTTATTTAGCTAATGAAATCTTTTTTTTTATAGGGTTTAGCTAATGAAATCTTTTACAAAAAAAAAAAAAATAGCTAATGAAATCTTCTACAAATGTAGGTGTGATTCTTTTTTTCTTTTTTTACGGAGGCGGGTGTTAAAGCAAGAATTTCCTCTAATTCAACTTCACGTTTTCTCAATTAGATTATCTCTATTTATGTAGATGTAGTTATGCAGTTGTTTTTTTATCAAAAAAAGAAAACAAAAAACAAAACAATCAACTTGAGATATACTTTCAAAGAACAAAACTTATTAAATGAAATGCAAGAAATTGCAAACCAATTTCCTTACTTTTTGCAATATCTCCAGTTTCATCATCTTCATCCTTGTCATCATTTATACCCTGTAAGCAACATTAGGATTGCCAAGTGGGAAAGAAAAAAGATACAAACAAAAATCACACTGCTTGCTACATGCTTATGCTCAATCAAACAAACTTACAAAATAAGAATTCTGCCTTAACATGTTTGTTTCAGTTATGCAGAAGAGATCTATAATATTTTTTAATTTTTTGATAGGTAAAAAGTATATAGAAGAGATTTGTATAGTTTTCACATATAGAAGGCTCTCTTAAAGTTCACAATTCTTTTTAGCATTCTTTTCCAAGATCTTTTAAATGTTTAAAACAGTTATATGCCTTCACAAAACTAAACAAAATGTAACTTTAATCCTAATTCACACATGAAAAGGATTTTTATTCAACTAATTTTTTTTAATAAAAGTAACAACATTTAATTGGAAAAGAAAAAAAACTAAAGTAAATCCTACATTATTCTCAACTGGAAGAATCTATTTTAAAATTTTTCAAAGCAACTATTACAACTTGATATAAAAGGGGGAAAAAACCTTGAGATCAAAGACAGGTATCTCATCATCTGAGTCCACAATATCACCATTCGCATCCAGTGGAATAATATCCCTCTGCTTATGAACTGCAGACACAAATAAACATTAGAAAACCCATCAATTTTTCCCAAAAAATAAAACAATAGTACCAATACAAAATAAGTTTGTCACTGACTCCATAACATTAAAACAGTAAGCAACAGAAAAACAATAAATCAGAGAGCTTAAAAAAAAAAGAGCATCAAGCTCAATGTACTAAAATGCTCTCAGTCACATTGAAAAAATATAGGCCAAAATACATTGTTTCTCTCTAAACTTTCACCCTTGAGCAATTTTAGTCCTTGAAGTTTAAAGAGATCACATTTAGTCCCCAAAAAAACGAAGGTGATCGCTTTTAGTCCCCAACAAACTAAAAGTAATGGCTTCTAATCCCTAAAAAGTTAAAAGTGATTAATTTTAGTCCTTGAAAACATAGACTGATCGCTTTTAGTTCTTAAAAAGACATAAATTAATCAATTTTAGTTCCTATGAAGTGATGGTGTATCATTTTTAGTTTGGCCAAGGACTAAACGCAATCACTTTAAACTTCAGATACTAATATTGCTTGTGAACTAAGCTTCACAGTGTGTTTAAGCCAAAAATTAAAAGAAAATACTAACTGCACAAATTATTCAAAACCCATCAACTTTTTCCTCTCTTTCTCAATAAGAATATACTACCAATACAAAAATAAAAATAAGCGAATCATCGATTCCACAACATCCAAATTGTGAGCAGCAGCACAAAATACAATGAATACAGATTCTCAAATTCCATCTCCAAGTTCAAGTCTTTGTTTAATAATTACACGAAGAATTGGAAAAAAAGAAAAAAGAAACAGAGAATGAGCTTTGCTTACAGGCATCAATTTCATCGTCCATGTCATCGGAGGCAACACCACGGTTGCGTGAAAAACTCTTAGGGTTTATGACCTTTCCCCTCTTACCCATTGCTACAAAGATTCAAAGAAGTAAAATTTAACAAAATAAAATTAACAAAACCCCTACATCATAAATTCCTAGTTCTATTTATTTACATAGCTTAAAGGGGTTACTAAAAACAAGGTGATATGAATAGAAGAAAAGTATTACCTGAAGTGAAAGGTGGCGCAGAGAGAGAGAGTGAGAGAGAGAGAGAGAGAGTTTTATGGTTTGAAATAATAGAGTTCGTCATAAGCAAAGGATGAAAGGAGGTTGGTAATGTGTAGAGCGGTGGCTGTGGGTGGTGGTGGTGGTGATTTGCCGAATGAAGGAGAGATTGGGCGGCGGCAACAATGAGAAGGTGCGGCGCGCGGAGGGTGGGAAACAAATGAAAACAGAGGAGGAGAGGGGGGGAGTGGCTTAAGTTAATACAGGAAAAACTAAAAAATACAAATAAAAAAGTGTTAAAAGACCTGGCCAATTGGTCGGTTTGGCCGGGTTGGGATTCAGGTTCGACCCAAGTCAGTGGAAGCCTATCAGTGCTGCGATTAGGTCTAGGTCATATGCAATCCCTGCAATATGACAGCTGGTCCAATGACATTGTACCAAATAGTTAAAATAAGACACATCATTATCATCATTAATTCCTATAGTTTGATTATAGAATAAAATACTATTTTAGTTTTTAAATTTTATTAAAAATTTATTTTTTATCTTTAAATTAATAAAAAAATTCTTTTTTTCATCCTAAAATTTTGTAAATAGTTTTTTTTCTAATTTTAAATAGTTTTTTAAGAGATAAAAATACAAATGAAAAAAAAAACTTCTTTCAATAGTTTAATGATAATTCTTTTTCTTTTTTAAGTTTGAAGACATTAATAAAATATTTTCCATAGTATAGGAACGAAAAAACCAACTGCTCAATAGTTTATGGAAAAAAAAATTCTTAAAATTTAAGAATGAAAAATAAACTTTTGATAAAATTTAAGACCAAAATAGTATTTTACCCTAAATTATATATTTCTCAAATTTTGGTTCTATTACTGATTGTGCAATTGGAAAAATTATTTCAAGTCACTATGGTTCCTTTTGTAAACATACATCAACTATAGGTGTCTAATGGACATACTTTTTGTACTTTACTTTTAAATATTAAATTAATTCCCCGTTTTCACAGCAAAACAAAAAAAAAATGAAAGAAAGAATTGGATTAAGACGAGATTAATGGAAAATTGGTTCGACCAAATGGGTTGATACACCAACAAATAAATATTTTTGGAATCGGTACAAAGAAAGGATGATGGAAGAAGAGAACTTACCTGTTTGACATGGATCTTTGCTTCCAAAATCTCTTTAACATCTCTTCTTCAGTTTCTCCTTTGGTGGCCAGGAGCTTGGTAGTGAGGAATGAGTCATGAATGTGTTCAAGGTATGAAACGGTCCATTTGGTTGGGGGATGTACAAGTGAGAAAAAAGAAAATGGAGAATGGATAAAAAAATATTTTATTTTTCCCTTATATTGTTTGGTTGAAAATGTGGAAAATTAAAGTGATGAAATACTCTTTGTTTGATTGAAAAGAAAAATGAGATGATAGAAAATGTAGATTGTATAAATTTACTCTCATGTTCTTAGAAGATACTTTTTTTTAATTAAAAAATATCTTATTCGAAAAAAATAAAAACCAAAGTCAAGGTAAAAAGAATAAAATCAAATGCGTAACTTAAAATATATATATATATATATATATATATATATATATATATATATATATATATATATCAACCTACAAATTTACGGAGGAGGACCAAGTAGATGGGTAATTCCACCATTTCTCATATATTTTGTGCCTTCTTTTGTTTTGTGGGAGGGTTTTCTTTTCAGTTTCATTTGTCAAGTGCTTGAACACTCTAAATATTTTAATGATTTTTAGTAAACTGATTAGAGGCAGATTCTCAGCTGTAACTACAAATTGCAGAGAAATTGTGTAGTTTATTACAATGATTAAAAATGAGTTTTTTTTTTAATTATCTTTTATAGGTAGAGATATTTCTAGGAAAGAGTACTGAAAAGGACATTATAGATAAATTGTTAGTGGTTAAATGGAGTTGAGCTATATATGATTAGTCTATGGAATTTATAAATGGAACTTACCAATAATAATAATAATAATAATAATAATAATAATAATAGGTAATTTTCAAATGGACGAAGAAAAACACTGATTAGTGAAAATGAAATTTTTGCATGATTATCCATTGTTTTCTTTGAGACGACTGGTGAAGCCGTAGAAGTAAAGTGAAATTATATATATTTAAGTATTCAACCTCAAGTGACGTGCATGTGTATAGACAATAGCAATACAATGCCATGCACATCTTTTTTTTTCTTTTTTTTTTTTGTGCCATGTGAGGTAGTTGCACATGGACGAATGGTTTAGGAAGACATTTTAAGCTCGTGTTAATAGGTATTTTTAAACACTTGTCAATAAATCATGTTAATAGGTATTTTTAAACACTTGTCAATAAATCATTTTATGAAATTTTAGTATCATTTTTATAGAAAATATAATAAAAAAGTCAATTATTTTTTTCTTTCTCATATAAAATTTATAAAATTACAACTATTTACTAAAAAAAATGCCCTAAGTTTACAAAATCCTAAGAATGGTGGGTTGTTTCATCTATACTATTTACTAGCCTCTAAGCACGCACTCACGCGCATGCTCAGAAGCTCTTCAATTTTTTTGGTAAAGGTTAATTTAGAGCATTTATTATAATTTGAGAGTACTACATTTTTCAATCACAAAAAAAACCTAGGGGTGTGATGAAAAATTATTTCACCTGCTAACGCATAATATTCATCACACCCTTAAGTTTTTTTGTGATTTGAAAATGTAATACTCCCAAATTATAATAAATGCTTTAAATTAACCTTTACCCAAAAAATAGAAGAGCCTCTTAGCACTCGCGTGAGCGCGTGCTCAAAGGCTAGTTTTAAATATATTGTAACAACAATATTGAACTTTAAAATCATATGTGATGGAGACAAAATTTTCCTATCAATTAAAAAAAGTCTAGCTAAAAGAAATGGTGAGAATATCATTGGAAGGAATTTGATAGAGAAACATGGTTGTTGTCATTTGCAGATTGCTGATCTTTATACTCCTTCATCCAAAGACATTGATCAAATGAAGCTAAGATAAAATTGTAAATAGTCCAGAAAATTAGATATCAAATTTTAACACTAATTTTGATTAGATAATTACATTTATATAAAGAGTCCGTTTGGATAGAACTTATTTTGCTGAAACTGAAAACTGAAAACTGAAAACTGAAAACACTGTAGCAAAATAATTTTTAAATGGGTGAATAGTACCGTGGGACCCATTTTTAATGAAAAAGTTGCTGAAAAGTAAAATTTGTGAGACCCATGAACAGTGCATTTGTGCACTGTTCATAGCTGAAAAGTCAAACCTTGCGGCTGGGTTAAAAAAAAAATTAAAAAAAAAGGAAACAAAACGCGGACATGGACGTGTAGACTTGGATCCAAACGCCCTCAAAATGCGGACCAATCACTACAAAAAACGGGGTCTATAGCCGCGTTTCAAAAACGCGGCTATAGACCCCGAAAACGCAGCTTTGGACTTGAAGCCGCGTTTTCTATGGCCGCGTTTACAACCGCGGCCTAAGCGGCGCAGCAATAGACCCTGCGGGTCTGTAGCCGCGTTTTTAAAAACGCGGCTACAGACCATACCTGAAGCCGCGTTTTTGAACCATGGCTATAGGCTTCAGCTCTATAGCCACATTTTTAAAAACGCGGCTATAGGTTTCAAAATCAAACACAACATACACACAATACAAACACACCCCAAAAATTCAAAATCAAACACAACATACTAACAATACAGCCACAACTTGCTCCAAAATATAAGAACACAAACCCATAAATCTCATTTCCTTCAACAAAGCCAACCCAAATCTAACACTAAATCCATTCAAGGAACACAAGTACAAGCTCAGAAACACAAAAAAATAAGCTCAGGAATACAAACCCATTTAAACATAAGCACAATATCAGAGACACAATAGCACAAATTTAAAATTTTCAGCATTTTCAACATTTTCTTACTAACTAAACATAAAATAAAAAATAAAAAAAAACTAGATTTATAGAAAAATTAGTGTCTGAGATGAAGAAAAAAAAAACAAAAAAAAGTTGTGCTGGAGTGAAGAAGAAAAAAAGATGCAGGAACTCCAAAGAAACAAAGAAAAAAAAAAAAGAGTTACGTTGGAAAAAAGAAAAAGAAAAAAAAAAAGAGTTACGTTGGAAAAATGAAGGAAGAAAGAAAAAGGGAAAAAAAAAAGAAAAAAAAAAAGAAGAACCTGAAGAGTTAGTGAAGAAGGAAGAAAAAAAAAAAAAAAAGAGAAGAGGAAAGAGAGAAGAACCTGAAGCTGAGTGAAGAATGAAGAAAGAAAAAAAAAAAAAAAAAAAGAAAGGAACTTATAGCTGAAAGTGGGGTAGGTGAGGATGCAGGTGGGAAAGAGAGGGGCACGTGGGATTTTTTTTTTTTTTTTTTTTTTTTGTGAGCCGCGTTTTTTAAAACACAGCCCGGGGGGGGCCTATCCCCGTTTTTACAAAAACCGCGGATTTCGCCCCCCACTGGCTGCATGCTCAGGTCTTCCTTTTTAGAAATTTATTCGGATTAGGGGACCTATAGCCGCGTTTTTAAAAACGCGGCTATAGGTCCCCCTCTGGCTGCGTTTTCAAACGCGGCTCCAGGCCCCACTTTTAAAAAAAATTTATTCCACTGAAGCTGCGTTTGAAAACGCAGCCAGAGGGGACCTATAGCCGCGTTTTCCAAAAACGCGGCTATAGATCAGCTATAGCCGCGTTTTTTTATAAACGCGGCTAAAAAACGCGGCTATAGCGCGCGTTTTTTGTAGTGAATGGTAAGAAAATCACCTCAAAAACTCAATTGTTGTAGATTCCAATGAGATGTTGTGCACTTATATTCTACAAAATTTAACTTGAAAAAATCAATCTAAGAAGCTTAGTTCATGACAGGAAAAGTTTCTCAAATCATGCTTTGTATTTAATAACTTCCAAAACAAATTGATCAATACTGGACTGAAACCATGAAGACTTTTAATTTTTTCTTTAATATGGATGCATGTTGAATGATAATTATATAAAAAAAATTTCAGTTGAATTTGTTACGGATGTATTTTATAATGCCAAAGCCAAAGATTTATGTGTGCATTATTTGCTTGGTAATATTGAGCATCTTATGTGGTACAGGGTGCTATATCATAGACAAATGTAAAATCTTTTCAAATGACAGCATTTTTCCAAGATTTCATCAATCACCACACAACACCATGAATGGCCTAAAAAACAACTTTAACCAAACATAAGTTCACAGTACACGCATAAAGAACAACTTAAATCAAAGGAAAAAAGTTTTACAAAAGTAATAATTTATAATACAAAAAACATCAAAAGTATTAAAAAAGTAAGAACAACCTCAACCAAACATCTAAGGAGAAAAGCTACCAAATATATAACGGTACACAAATTTTTTTTTGCTAAGTAATGGAACACGATTCAGTGGCGAGACCTGCACCTTCAAACCTCTCAGTAGGACTCACTGACCGGCATTTCAAGATTTCTTTGAGTGTTCATGTTGCAGTGACGGTGGTGGACGCAGTGGGCAATCTCTTTGAGTGTTGAGTAAATACCTTTTGAATCTTGTTTTGAGTGGCTGTCACTAGGGCTGTCCAACCCACCCGGCCACCCGCCCAAACCACCCCTACCCGACCCGTTTCCACCCGATCCGACTGCTCCGGTGGTTGGACGCGGGTCCCGTTCTCCAAAATCCGACGCCGGCGGGTCGGTTTCAAGTCTTCTCCTTCAAAACCCGCGAAACCCGACCCGCCCGAAGAGCATGAACGATCCGCGAATTCTCCAGCTTTCCGATGAGATCTCAGCCTCATTTCGCAGATTTCGTCAACCAAAACAATCAAATCCGACCATATTTGGTGAGATTCGGCAAGATTCGAGGAGATCCAAACTTAGTTCGGCTAGATCTCGACCAAGGTTCATGAAATCCGACGAGATTTGAGAAGATCCAAGTTGATTTTCGGCAAGATTCGAGCAGATCCAAGCTGATTTCGGTGAGATCTTGACCATATTTGGTGAGATCCGGTGAGATTCGAGGCGATCCAAGCTTATTTCGGCGATTTTCGGTGCAAATGAACTGAGTTTTTGCAAATTCCGGCGAGTATTTTGAAGATTCCGGCAACGTTTGCAGAATCCGGCGATCCTCTGAACCGACCGAACCAACCGAAAACTACCCGAACCCGAAACCGACTCGACTGATTGACACTGGCGGTCGGTTTCGGGTCCCTCCGTCGTCCAACCGACGCCGGCGGGTCGGGTCCGGGCTGGGTCAAAAACCGACCCAGCCCGACCCGTGGACAGCCCTAGTTGTCACTTTTTACCAAAATACAAAAATGGTGGTTGTTCTTGGTATATATAAAATTATAAAAAAGGAAAAAAAAAAAAAAGGACTTGAGGATAGGGATGAGGATTGGATAGTTGTAGGGCCTATTTTTGAGGGTGAGTGAGGAGAACGATCGTGAACATAAATAATTAACTGGGAACAGATTTTCTTTTTTTCATAAAAATAATTAAAAATAACGTGAGATCAGAGTAAGAAACTACAAATTAAAAAAAAAAAAGATTTTTTTTTTAATGTTAAGACGGTTAAGCCTTGATAAAGGTAAAAAAAAATGAATTTTTTTTTTGCAAAAGTGAGTTTAGTGATGAAAGGAAATGGGTAGTTGGAGCATTTCAAATACTTGAATAGAAAGTGGTCCTATTTTGTAAGTAATGTTTTTGCAAGAGTTAAAAGGCATAGTTTTACCAAATTATCATTTAATTTTGTCTATACTTAAACCTAGGGATGTGTGAGTATTTTGGAAAAAAAAAAATCTAGTCTAAATAGGAAAAACTCCTTAAATAATAGTATAGAAAATCCATCAACAATGGTTACCTATTTTTTTGCAACTTCAAGCAAAAAAATAAAAAGAAACCATCAACGTTGGTTTCCTTTTTTTTTTTTGCAACTTCAAGCAAAAAAAAAAAAAAAACCATCAATGTTGGTTTAATTTTTTTTGTCTGCAACTTCAAGCCAAAAAAAAAAAAAAGATAAGGTAAGATAATGATATAATAAAAGAAAAGATAAATTAAAAATATATATAAGAAAAGATAAGATAATGGTATGTGATGATGCGAAGAAAATCAGTAGGCTGGATGCTTCGGACTTGAAAGGACCACTTGCTCTCTCGATGGCCTGAAAAAGAAAGAAAAGAAATCAAAGGTGACCAGGGTCGCCGGCCAAGAACCCTTCGATGACAAAGTTAGTTTTCTCTCTATATTTTTGGAGTTCCAACTTTTTGGGAGAAGTAAAAACGTACCTTTTGTCTGGTCTAAATGAGTGTTTATATAGTGTCCTAAGAGCAGTTATTAGACTTGTAACTTTTCCTGGATTTGAGGAGATGCGAGGGTTCAGGAATAACTTCCACAACTGTTTAGAAGTTACATTTTTCTCATATAACGGTCACTAGAAGTTATGCGTGTGATAATGAGTTGTTGTACATACTCAAGAATTTCCTAAGTGTCCAGGACTCATCCAGGGGTCCTCTTGTCGAGCGTACCTTTCTTCCAAGGAAGGTCGTTCATCTACGGACGAGGTTTACCAGGACGAGGGTTACTAGGACGAGGTTCTTACCACCTTCGCTTTCTTGGTCTTGTCCTGAATGACCATGGTCCTTATAGACGAAGTTTACCAGGACGAGGTTCTTACCACCTTCGCTTTCCTGGTCTTGTCCTGGATGACCATGGTCCTCATGGATGAGGTTTACCAAGATGAGGTTCTTACCACATTCGCTTTCCTGGTCTTGTCCTGGATGACCATGGTCCTTATGGACGAGGTTTACCAGGACGAGGTTCTTACCACCTTCGCTTTCCTGGTCTTCTCCTGGACGACCATGGTCCTCATGGATGAGGGTTACCAGGACGAGGTTCTTACCACCTTCGTTTTCCTCGTCTTGTCTTGGATGACCATGGTCCTCATGGATGAGGTTTACCAGGACGAGGTTCTTACCACCTTCGCTTTCCTGGTCTTGTCTTGGACGACCTCCATGGACGATATTGGAGTTGCATTTTATCATACCCCATCAGTATGAAAATGATAATGATAATGTTAACAAAGTGGAGTCCTTTTAGTATCTAAATCATGATAAAATAATATATTTTTGTTGGAGATAAAACAACCCTTTTTTTTACAAATTAAACCATAATCCGAGACTTTCAAAAAAAAAAAAAAACGTTACTTACCTGCGGGAAACAATCTTCAACCTTGAGCGTTATGATGGCAAGGCATTAAGCTTGGTGGCAAAAAATAAAACATGTACATATAATAGAACTTGTTCGATGTGGCAAAAAAAAAAGAAATCAAACTTAAAAAATGAACATGAGGGAAACAAACTTCATGCATACAGAAATAAAACCTGTTCCATATGGCCCAAAATCAATTCATGCAGTCATCATTAAAGACATAAAAGTGAGATCAGAGAGAGAGAGGGTTGAGATTTGATCTAAGAAAAAGCTTACTTCAAATTCATGCTGTTGTTGTTGTCGTTTGTATTAAAATCTAAAGCAAAGAGGTGGGTGAAAGGAGTTTGAAAACACAAAATTGAGATAATTGCATAACTGAAGAAGAAGCAATTTGAGTTTAAAAACCAACATAAGTGTATTGGAAGTGTGCTCCTATTTTGTAGATAGTGTTTTATGTGGAAGTTAAATAACTATTTTTACCAAGTTTTGCCCCTACTTAAACATAGGATGTAGGGATATTTTAGACAAAAAAAATCATTTACCAAACTATCTTTTAGTTTTGTCTCTACTTAAATCTAGGGGTGTAGGGTATATTGGAACAAAAAAAAAATCCACTCCAAACAGGTGCAACCGCTTAATCTATACTACTATTTAAGCGGTTGCACCTGTTTGAAGTTGATTTTTTTTTTTTTTTTTCAAAATACCCCTACACCTCTAGGTTTAAGTAGAAACAAAACTAAAAGATAGTTTGGTAAAAATACATGTCTAACTTGCACTAAAATATTGCCTACAAAATAGGAATACTCATTCATTAACCCACTTCTTCAAATTAACTATACGTTTATTGTTTTTTTTTTAAAATTAAAAACTAAGTTAAACACCCCACGTTTATCCAAAAACAAATCTAAATAAAATAAAAAAATTATCTACCACGTTCCTATTTTGAACAAAAAAAAAATCCTACGTTTTATATAATTAAAAAAAAAACTACCCGGCCACCTTTTTTTTTTTTTTTTTTTTTCAAATTTAGAGTTTAAAAACAATACAAGTTTTAGATGACTTCACATTTAAAAACTCAAGTAAAATATGCTAAAATTTCGGATAAAACTATCACTCTCCCACAATCACTCCCACAGTTATTTTTCCTTGATCTAAATGCAAGTTACATGGAGTTATATTTCTGCCATAATGATAACCACTCATGAGAAGACTTATCCAAATTAATTCATGGCCATGTCAAAGGTTACTTCCGCACCAGGTTAGGATTTGCTTAATCTATACTATTATTTAAGTAGCTGCACCTGTTTGGACAGGATTTTTTTTTTTGTTCCAAAATACCCCTACACCCCTAGGTTTAAATAGAGACAAAACTAAATGATAGTTTGGTAAAAATACATGTCTAACTTGCACTAAAATATTGCCTACAAAATAGGAACACTCTTTCACTAACCCACTTCTTCAAATTAACTATACGTTTATTGTTTTTTTTTTTTAAATAAAAAAACTAAGTTAAACACCCCACGTTTATCCAAAAACAAATCTAAATATATTAAAAAAAAATTTATCTACCGCATTCCTATTTTGAACAAAAAAAAAATCCTACATTTTATATAATAAATAAAAAAAAACTACCCGGCCACCTTCTTTCTTCTTCTTCTTCTTTTTTTTTTTTTTTTTTTCAAATTTAGAGTTTAAAAACAATACAAGTTTAGATGACTTCACATTTAAAAACTCAAGTAAAATATGCTAAAATTTCGGATGAAACTACCACTCTCCCACAATCACTCCCACAGTTATTTTTCCTTGATCTAAATGCAAGTTACATGGAGTTATATTTCTGCCATAATGATAGCCACTCATGAAAAGATTTATCCAAATTAATTCATGGCCATGTCAAAGGTTACTTTTGCACCAGGTTAGGATTTGCTTAATTTGTGATTTATACATGTGGGTTTGTCACTTTGTCTTTAGTACAGTTCGATCAATAACATCTTCTAGAGATTTTTTTGGTATTTACTTTACTGGGTAAACAATTATGGGAATTACTTTTATTTTTTTTCTCTTTCTTTTGTTTTTTTTTTTCATTGCAATGACTAGGTTATGAGTAAGATTGCTTTACAACGCCATTAAAGTCCAATACCCTTTAAACAGGGAGTGTCCTTTTATGGTCGTGGTATTTAGTTTAGAGAAATGATATGTCCATAACATTTTTACAACAAATCCTAAGTGGCAGGATGTTACTGGTTGTTATTGTTGGGGCAAAAAAATAATCTTAGTGTTAGGTTCAAATTTGAACCAATAACAACTAACCACCTATGATTTGTTGTAAAAATGTTGTAAAAATGTTGTGGACGTAGCATCTCTCGTTTAGTTTAATATGTTAACAATTGTGGGGTTTTTCCTTTCTTCTTTTTTTAAATTAATTTTGCAACCGGAGTCTAATACACATTATAGGGAGAGTAAACATGAGATTGCAGGGTCAGGTTCTTATCTACTTTTTTCTGCTCTTTATGTTTTTCTCTCTCGATTTAGATTATCTTTTCCATTTTTCGGTTAATTTGTTTTGGATGTATACATTCCTCTTCTACATTGGGGGTTCTAAAGTCAAATGTAAAAGAGGAATCATTACCACCAAATGCAATTGTGCTTACCAAAAACACAAACCGTCCTATCAAAAAAAGAAAAGAAAAAAAGATTTAACTGTTCTTCTGCATCTACATCTCTTCCAGTGACAACTGAGACAAAGTGTGTGTGGTGTTCGTATCAGAAATAAGAATGGCTGGTGAAGAATAGGGTCCTGCAATCGGTATCAATCACCATTAGGTAACTCTCTTTCCTCTCACGCTCTCTTACTTTTAATTTCATTTTCAGTTTTTTTTTTTCATGAGTCATATTGATATAATTTTTCTAATGGCCTGTTTGGATGTTTAAAAAAGGAGGGGGAGTAGAGTAGAGGGAAGGTGAATAATTCAATTACCTTGTTTGGGAGTTTTTTAAGGAAGGAGGGGGAGGGGTTTGAAGGGGTTTCAATTACCTCCAACCCTCTCATTTTTAATTCCCCCAAATTGGAGAGATTTGGAGGGAGAGTAGAGCACATAAAATTATTGATAAAGTAAATTACCTAATTTACCCTTATTATATTTATAAAATTACAATGTTAAAAACAAGGGGAAGGGCTAATTACTCCCTTCCCCCTTACTAATTATGAAAACATCCAAACAAGGTGGAGGGTAATCATTCTCCTCTACTCTCCTCCCCACTACTCCCCTCCCCTCTACTCTCCTCTACTCTCCTCCCCCTCTAAACTCCCAAACAGGCCATAAAGGTCATTTTTTATTTATGTATTTTGACAGAGGGAAGACACATTTTGAAAGAGATTATCATTGAGTGATTAGATTGATTGCGAAATAGTTGACGATGGTGATGAATCAGAGAGACAGGATGTTACATAATCCCTTATTAAAGAGCCCAGATGAATGCAAAGGAGTATGAGACATCCAATTTTTTATTTTTTATTTTTATATCTTCATCTACTATTGTTGATTTCTATTCTGTGTTGGATTTCGTAAGGAAAACAAAATTGTAATTCTTTTTATTTGTAAGTTATGATTTTTTTTTTCTTTCAACAGGTTGATCTAGAAGATTAAGAAGAATGATTGGGATGTATAAATTGCAAGTTGTAACTGTGTATAGATTTCAATTTTCAAAATAAGGCAACATGCTAGGGATCACAGAATTTTTTCTTTCACTATGAATTTGGCAATATTGTTGGGGCTCAACTAGATTACCAACTAAATGCCTCTTCTGTTTTTCCCCCTCATATGGAATTGTCACATGTGTAAACAATTCACAATTTTTTTTTGAGAAAAAAAAAATATTGAAGACATAAAATTAAATAAAAAATCATTATCGTATGCATTTTTCTCATGCAATGAGGCTTTTTTTTTTTTTTCTTTTTAGTTTTTGGGTACAGTATAATAATTTTTTATTCATTCATCACTTATAATGTCATAAATTTTAGAGGCTCACCAATAAAAGAATTTCCAATGGTGAAAAATTAGCAATTTAGGACATACATCTGAGGCCAAAAAATTTGTAAGTAAATAAAAATTGAAGCAAATACTCATAGAGACTCAAACAATAGCAATATATATTACTATAGTAATCCCAAATTATAATAGATGTAAATTAAGATCACTCTCCCACTAACCTATTTTTTCAAAGAAAAAAAAGTTAAACAACCTCATGTTGCTGTTGTTGTTGTTTTTTTTTTTTTTCTTTAAAAAAAAATCATCCTCACGATTATCTTCCTATCAATTTTTTTATTTATTTAAAAACATCCTCAAGTTTATCCAAACAAAACAATTGAATAGATATATACGTTTATCTTCCTATCATAATTTTTTTTTAAACATCCCCAAGTTTATCCAAAAAAAAAAAAAAAAACTAAACAGATACTAGCCTCTAATTTGGGTAAATATTAATAATTTGCATCAATTATAATTTGTAATTACTATATTTTTCAATCATAAAAAAATCTAGAGGTGTGATGAAACACATAATACTCATCACACTATTAACACATAATTTTGTAATATAACTATGTTCCTATTATTTTCAAATTATCAAAACATCAATCACTGGACCCTCAAAAAAAAAATCAATCACTGCATTAACAAAATTGCCAAAAAATGATGATAATTACGGAATACTAGCCTCTGAGCACGTGCGTGAGGCTCTTCTATTTTTTGGGTAAGGGTTAATTTAGAGCATTTATTATAATTTGAGAGTACTACTATAAGTGCACAATTGCACCTGGACCCAAGAACAGTTACGGGCTCAGGCCCAATGAGCCTTAAACAATATGAATTTGTAGAGTGTGGGCTTGAAACCCAGGTTAGAAGTATGTGAGGATTAAATGACAAGCCAAAGATTGTAAACACTCAGAAAATAATGGAGAATATTGTAAATCAACCTCCTCGGATGTAAGCCAAGAGTTGTTATTATATTATCCTTTTCCCTTTTTTCTTTTTCCTTTTTCTCTTACAAAGAAGTTCCCCCCTCCCCTTTTGTGTTCTAGGTTGCCCCTTAAATACTCCTCTTTTTGATACTTTGTACACGTGTTGTCCCATCTCCCCCTTAGCCTAGATATTTCTTTTCTCAGTGCCTTTGAATAGTAATCAGAAGTTTCCCTTCCACTGTTCAGGTGTCACTTCCCCATTAATGCGGCCAGGGTGGTAGGTGCAGGGTCTTTAATGCGGATGTGGCAGCCTTTATCCTTGGTATTTCTCTAGCATCAATGCTTTTAGGACATTCAAGGGTTCACCCCCTTTTACCATTGGTCCTCATCGTGTCATTCCCTAACCTTTACAATGAAGTCCCGGAATCTCTGATATCCGTCCGAGGGGAAAAATCATCCTCGGTTATACCCTCGGATCCTCGGCGAATGGGCCGACCCGTAGTACTACCAAGTTCTAAACTCAGAAGCAGGTCGGCCTTCCTTAGCATGGCCCAGAGGCCCATATACCCATCAGGATCTTTTTACTCCCCACAACTACATTTTCTAATCACAAAAAAAAACCTAGGGGTGTGATAAATATTATGCATTAGCAGGTGAAATAATTTTTCATCACACCCTTAGGTTTTTTTTTGTGATTGAAAAATATAGTACTCCCAAATTATAATAAATACTCTAAATTAACCCTCACTCAAAAAATAGAAGAGCCTCTGAGCACGCGCGTGAGGGTAGTATATAAATAATGTAAACTAGTCGCTAACCCGTGCGATACACAAGAAAGCTATTTGGATATGAGATTTTAAAAACTTTTCATTAAACTTCCCACCACAAAGATATTAATTGATTTAAAAGTTACAATTTCAAACACAACCTCACCATGAAAATTCCACCCACATCCAAATATCACTTAGTTTAAGTAAAACTGTAAAAGTAATAAACTGTATATTTTGCATAGGATCTCCATGCATGAAAGAGGCTAATATATAAATAATGTAAATGTGTAAGTTGGTGTATAAAACGGTGTATGAAAAAAATTTAATGTCATCAGTTTTTTTTTTTTTGGTTAACATGAATTTCTAGAATTATTCAAGCATTTGACAACATGTGTAGTTGGGAAAATTCTTAAATACTTTTAAACTCTTTCCTCTCACATTTACGTGATCTCACCGTCAATTCAATAAGTGCACTCATGAGAGGAGTGAATAAAAGAGTACCTAATAATTCCTCATCTCCCCCGCACGAGGAAAGAAAATCTATCATCACCTGTTCCATAAGAATTCTGTGTGGTCAATGTGACGGCAGAAACACAAAAAGAGAGGGGAAAAAAATGAAAGAGATTGATAGACTTTCTTGTTTTGGTATTGGAATTCCAGATACTTTGAACGGGCAAAGAGGTAGGATTAGTAGGAAGCTTCTAACCTAGTGGATGAGTGAGTGAATCTGTGGGCTGCTATGATGCATCTGGTTGCTTCTTAAGGTAAAGCCTCAATACTCCATTTTCATCTTCCTACATTTCATTTCCATAAAAAAAAAAAAAAAAAAAATTCCTTGCTGTGATCTTTTTCACTTACTGTGTTTTCAGTATGGGGAAGCAACTCTCAGTGATACTATGGCTAATTGTAATCCATCTGCTTTTTTCAACTGGGTATGGTGACTATGATTGTACACCCATCGGGACTGGAAGTTCTTCCGGTGGATTCAATTCGGAGGAGGCTAGTCGAGATGCTTACGCGGCCCTAAAAAGTAATCGTTTCCCTGATTCATCAGCTCTTAGAAGATCTGATAGAGCGGATGTGGTTGTGGATGTGGATTCAGATTCAATCCCGGAGTTCAATGAGCCTGTTGGTCTACAAGCGGAAGCCCAAGATGGTGGGGTGATGATGCTGCCAAACTTTAATGGTGAAAGGGGTGACGAAAATAGTGAGGAATATGTTGAAGTTCAAAGGCGAAGGTTCTCAAGTGGTGCCCAAGATGTAGTTACTTACCGAATATTGTCAAGTCTGTTGGCTGTTTCACACTCTGAAGTTCCTGGCTTGGAAAGCGGAAGCCGAAGGTTATCATTATCAAGTGGTGCCCTTGATGTAGTTGCTTACGAAGTATGGTCAAGTCTGTGGGTTGTTTCGAACTCTGAAGTTCCTGACTTGGAAAGCGGAAGGCGAAGGTGGTCGACCCCAGGAGCTAGTACATCCTCTCAAGTAGCGAGGAGCTCGAATAAGAGGCTTATTGAATTGGGTTTTGCAATTCTTCTCGGATCAATTACTGCTGTTGTTTCCATCGGTGTTGGTGAGCTATCGTCTCGAAACAGAATAATATTAAATTGTGTATTGGTTATAAGCGTAGTGGGTTTTGTTACTCTCGCGGCAGCTTTCATGACTCTCTCATCAACTCCTTCTACTGATACTCATACAAACCAAACTGCTAACGCAATTTTGGCCAGGCTAGGATTCGCTGCTAGTGCTTTTGGGTTCATATTTGTGATAGCTATGGGCCTCCCAGACAATCTGCTTTGGGTCATCGTCCTGGCTTTAATTGCTCTAGTGTTCATATTTGTCAAAACTTCTTTGGATCTTCGTCCTCGTATTTAATTAGGTATATATGTATCAGGGACGGAGCCAGGGTTCCAATTGAGGGGGAGCTGAACTATAGAAAAAAAGGGTGACTCCAAATTAGCATTTATTTAGTATTAACAAAATAATTGTTTCTTATTATGTTGCAATTCAATAATCTATGTTTATTATCTTATTATATGTCATGTAGTCTTCTAACAAAAAGACTAATTAATTTTTCTAAGTACATAAGAAGATAAGAAAAAAAATCCAAAGATTTAAAAAAAACATATGAAGAAGGCTATTTAGTAAGCCAATGAATGCCATAATATTTAATGAATATGAACACATATTACAAACTTGGGTAAAATATAGTTAACACTCTTTAGTTAAAGAACTAAGTTAGGTTGCCAAAAACCTTGTAGCTGAATTGGCACCTCCCCATGTACAAAATGCTTAGGGGTCTATGGGGAAAATGTACAAAATGCTTAGGGGACTATGGGGGAAAGGGTTCAAGTTGCAGGGTTAGCAACATGTTGTAATTATTTCTCAAAAAAAAAAAAAAAAACTAAGTTAGGTTTAAGGATTAAACTTGTCAATTTTGAACAATTTTAAATCTAGTTGGCATTAGCCCAAAAGCTATCAACCTTATAAATTGTAAGGTGACCCCATTATGTTCTCCAAAATAAATAAAAATAAAAGCAAGCAAGGCAACCCCACAGCTAGTGTAACTCAGTAAACCAACAACAATTAAAAGACAAAACACTGACTTTACTAAAAAAGTTTAAAACTATTGAAGTCTATCATTACAGTAAAGTGAGAGAGTGATCAAAGAAAGTTAATTGAGTGAAGAAAGAGAGCGGAAAGAGAGAGAGATAGGACTTTGAAAGAAATTACCAATGAGCAGCAGATTGGGCCTCTGCCAGCGTGATTCAAATTGCAAGATTGAAGGTGAGTCTCACTTACAAGGAATGGATGTGTGGCAGTGTGGGTGTGGCTTGTACTGCTATGCAGTGGAAGTGAAGGAGACAAGAGTCTCTCTATTCGGCTGGTATGAGTATGAGGTATTAGTATGAATTTAGGGATTTCTTTTTTATAAAATAATTAATAGAAATAGGATCTGTCCATGTGATTTTTTTCCTTGTTTTTGGAGGGATAAAAATGGGCCAGAGATCTATATTTTTGTTATTATTGGGTTTAATTTTGTTGTCGGTTGGAATACTGGGGGGCTGAAAAGATTTCCTTGGGCTAGATACTAAAATCTCATGTAAACATATATGGTAGGTAAAAAAAAAAAAATCTGGGGGGGGGGCCATGGCCCCCCATGGTCCATGAATAGCTCCGTCCCTAATATGTATTGTGTTGACACGAGCAAATGTTTATTTTTGTTTTTGAAATGTTAAGGGACACTTAGAAGTTATATCAATTGTATATGCTTTTCCTTTCATGTATGGTTTTAAAGAATGTGCTATCATCTGGTGGAGGTATTTGTGGTTGTTGATTAAGTGCTCCTCCATACACTTTCCGCTTCTATTAAGTTCTGCATGATATGTATCTATGGATGCACTTTTGCTTTAATGCCTGGCGCAGATTCTGGACAGCCAACTAGAGGCAGAAATTAAATTTAAGAGAATGTTTTATAATATTCAATTTGATTGGTGCAGCATTATCTAAAGATATTCAGTATTTGTGGTTGTTGATAAAGAGCTTCTCCATCCACATCAACTTTCTGTTTCTATTGAGCTCCTCTCCGTGCCCTCAACTCAATGCTGTTTGCAATTTTTGAGCCCTGTTAAGTGTTGATAGGAGGTGTTTACCTATGTGGTTGTTTTGTTATGAAGGCATTGAATCTCTTACATAGGTTGGTTGGATATAAGTGTTATTTTGATCCTAATCTACTTACTACTGCCTTATATATGCTCATAAGCTATTTTGCTGGGTTTCATTTTTTTTTTGGGGAGGGGGGGGGGCCTCTAATCACTGCTTCTTGCTAAAAAAAGTCTGCTTCTGTTTTTCTTTTTCATCACTAGCATGAATTACTTTTGGTTCTGCATGCTTGGTTAATAATGTTTTTATCCCACACTTCTGTTCAAGAATTAGTTGCCTTGCTTTCAGAGCTGAATGGTGCAATTGAATATGTTGAAAGAAAAGTGATTCCACTTCTAAGCATGGAATTATCTGTTCTTTTTTTTACCGTATAATGTACATTGCTCCATCAAGGATGATTTAGATGGTTTGTGCCAGGATATGGATTGATTTAGCTATGAATTATTCCTTTTAGAGGGACTTATATTTTGTTTTGTTCTATGTTGGTTATATGTTGTATCTGCAGGGGTTTGATAATAGGTTTCTCTTTGAAGCTGTTCCTTTTACATGCTTTGTATGACAGTATGAGTGGATGGCTGTGTTACTTAACCATTGCTCTTCTACTTTGTTTGCTTGCATTCATAGCTGTGCTCATACAACTCCCAGCCAGAAAGCAGTTAGCCTTCCCCTACAAGGAATGGAAGTGTGGATGAATTGACATCAAATAGAGGAATTTGAAAGACTATATGGAATTTCAATCTTTCATCCCTTCATCCCAGTTTTGAAATAGGCTGTGTCGAGACTGCAATCATTGCTTTCGGGTTCTTTCCCCAGCCAGTCACCCCTGTGTGGGAGGGGTCAAGCTTGGAGACTTCTCTTAGTATATTTTAATGTACTGATGGTCTCTTTATTAATAATACAATTTTTATTACACATAAGAAAAAAGATATGAGGTGCTTAATATATGTCCCGGAATTTTTGGCTTTCAAAAGATTAAAATGTTTGAATGTTAAAATCCTTGTTGGTCTTGACTCATTATATTTTTTCTACCATTTAATTACCATCTAATACAAAGTTCTCGGTCCATATAATTGTGGTTCTTGCTCTTCTCCTTGTGCATCCTGCTAGAGTACTCCACCAATTTTCATATAATGTATAACTGCATTTGATTGGTTACTTAACATTTAGCATTGTAAATGCTTTCGTGTTGTAAGAAGGTTAAGGATGAATTTATGATGGAAGTAGTGCGTTATTTGGAGGTAAAGCAGGTCTTCTGAAGTCTGATGGGCAGCCCATTCGTAATCATCATCTGCTAGCTTGCCTTATAGAGATCAAGAGCATATTGCATATTGCGTTAAGGTTTTTTCTTCTCGATAAAAAAGCTGATTATTTTCTATAACAAGGAAGTGCTTTGATCCTAAAACAATAATTTGTTTGTATTAATATGGAAAAAGGTGGTACATGCATGATGTGTGCGAAAGGTGGCATAGGCTTCACTACTGATGATACATTATTATTTATACATGCTTTGTATTTCTGCCTCTCTTTTGGGAATCAGGTTCCCCTCACCTTGGTGATACTCAGTGTATCAAATTAGTTAATTTTGTGCACAATGACTATTAATCTCTATCTTACTATATTTATAATGGTGGTCAATCCCTCAGAAATTACACTCATTACTTAGCTGTTGATTGCACTTTGTAATTTTGACTACCTGGAGTATAGGGGTTGAATCATCTCCTTTGTGCTCGAGCTAATGTTTGTTGAGCTGAAGAATTTCCCAAGAACCCAGCAGCCAAGTCTAGATTGTTTAGTGAAAGGAAGGACAACTTCTCTTTCTCCAGGGGTCGATGCAAACTGTTTAAGGCTAGGCTAGGTTCTAGAAAGATATTAGGTTGATAGCTCTAAGTTGTGTTGAAGGGAATGAAAAAAATATCAATTCTTCAAGAATACTTTCTTGGAAACAAAGCTATTGAGCTTATTTAAAGGGGTATTATTATTCAAAAACTGCTGTACTTTACAATAGTGAGGTTATTTGTAGGTGCATAGCCTTGGTTTAGTCTCTAGGAGCTTTAACTAACTCAGGCAATAAGCCGTACATCAGATTACAGCAACCCCTGTAACTAACTTGGCTCCTATCCTATCCAATACAGCTTGTTACAAAAGACTAATTGTTACAATTACAAGTGGTAATCTAAAAGCTACTGCATCAGACCCTTCCTCTTAAAAGGCACTTGTCACAAGTGTAAATCACGAGAGTCTTCATATTGATGGTAAGACAAAAGGTGCTGCACATGGAATGAGTTTGAAATTTGCAAGTGGGATGGAAGTTCCACATTGTAGGCATTCTCATTGATCTGCTGCAATACTTGGCCTGGACCTACCTTTCTATCATGCAGCTTCATGTAGAGACTAGATGGCTGCCTTTTTTTAGTTAGGATCACCCATACTAAGTCTCCCTCTTGAAATCTAACTCTTCTTCCTCTTTGTATGCCTGCTTTAGCTTTATGTCATGCACTGGCAGCTTCAATCCTCTTCTTGACTTCCTTGTGGACTTGCTGCATGTGCTCTACCATGTTTAAGGCTTTAGGATGAGCTTTGGCTGACAGAGGTAAGGGAATCACATCAATAATTTTCTATCTCCTTCTCAAGTCTGAAGGGCAGCCCATTCGTGATCATCCTGTGCTAGCTCGCCTTGTAGAGATCAAGAGCTTATTGGATAAGGTCTTCTCTTCTCCATCTAAATGCTAAATTAACATTATTGTTTTTTGATAAGTAGGTAGTTATTTTCTAAAACAATAAGTGTTGTGATCCTAAAACAATCATTTGTTTGTATTAATCTGTTAAAAAAGTTGGTACTTACATAATGTGTACGCAATGTGGCTTATGTTTCTCTATTGATGGTACATTGATACATTTATACATGTTTTGTATTTCTGCCTCTCTTTCAGGAATCAGGTGCCCCTCTCAAATTAGTTAAATTGGTGCACTGTGACTATTATTGGGAGAGCTAATACTTGTTGGGCTGGATCACCTTCATAACTTAGTCCTTGAGTGATCTATGTAATTTCTGCAACCTGGAGTGTAGGAGCTGGATCACCTACTTTGCTGGGAGAGCTAATACTTGTTGGGCTGGAGAATGCCTTAAGAACCCAGCAGCCCACTTAAAATGGTTTAGTAAAAGGAGGGGCAACATGTCTTTGTCCTGGGGTTCACTTCATTCATTATAACTAAAAAGTGTAAGTTTCTGATGGTCTGGCACTCCGATAGGTCAACTGCTATCAGTGCTGCTAGAAAGATCCAAATTGGAATGCACTATCTAAAACTAAATCATCTTTGAAAAAAATTGAAATAAGTGTCCAGGTATAATGGAATATTTAAAATATTTTGCTAATCTGTCATTGTTAGGATATATTGCAATGCTATATAGATGGGCGTTGCTTCTTAAACTTACATATAGATATGTATCTAAAAATTTTATGCTTTAATTGCTACATTATACGCGCGCGCGCGCACACACACATATGTATATGTATTTTTTTTTTTTTCAGATAAGGACAATTGTTGAATGGTGGCCTTTGTCTCTAAGTATGCCTATCTATTGCTTTTGCTGAAAACTGCATATAGTTTAAAATAAAAATAAAAATAAAAAAGCGATGCCAACATAGCTGCAATAGATGGTTGTGCAAGTTAAAACCAAGTACTTTCATATCTGATATGGTATGCACCATATATTTTTGGTAATATTTAAACCCTGAATTCTGTTACAAAACTCTCTCTCTGTCTTGTTGCACTCCGTTCTTGTATTTCATTGCTCTCTATGTTCTTTCATGGTATTAGAGCTTTGATCCACATCAATGGGCTTCCACCGAATAGATGTACATGGCAACAGTAACAAACAAATACTGAATATATATATATATAAAGAGAAATATACAATTAATTAAAAACTCACAGACCAAATGCGGGAAGGATGAATAATCAGATCAAGTTTTGTGTTTGACACAATCTTTTTAAACAGATTTCGCTCCTTATACAATCACTGTGGTGCTTTGAGACCCCCTCACACAATCACTGTGGTGCTTTGAGACTCACGAACATTCGCCTCCCAGGATAAAATGATCTACAGCACGAAAACAAAACACAGAAGATCGTGTTTTGCGAATTACTCAATGTCTCTTGCTCTCTCTTTGACACGGAATGAATGCACAAAAATTCTCACTTGGAGAGTTTTCTCTAAAAAGTATTTTTTATAAATGAGGAACTATCTATAAATTATACGTTACTAAATTCAGTAATAACTACTGTGCACAAGCTAATTAACTTAAAAAATTAAAATAATAAAATATTATTGTTTGAACAAGTAGACCCAGGCTACATATGTCAAAGGTCCAACTCAATGTCTAACTCAATGTCCAACTTATGAGTATATAAACTCATATATTATCTCTTTTCTTTTTTATATAGGACTCAGAATTTTTACTACTTTTAATAAGTGAACATAAAAATATCAATTTTTTACTCACCCATGCTATTTTTCCAACAAATTTGCCAAAATAGGTCATCAAAGATTCATAAACTTTAATGTGCTGTAATAATTTCACAAAGACTCAAAGCCATGTGCTCTCAGATTGAGTTATTTTTTTTCATTATATTCTGTGTGTTAATGGTTTTTGAAAGTTGAAACCTTTCAAAAAAGAAAAAAAAAAAAGAAAAAAGAAGAAGAATAAAAAGACAAGTGAAATAGTTTTTCAAGAATTTCAATTCCCCTGCTTTAAACTTCACAAATAGCAAATCTTGAATTCGTTAAATATTTACATTCACATGAAACGCAGTTTAACTAAAAGAAAAGAAAATCCAAACAACAAAAGCTTAGAAAATCCATATCAATCTAAAAGCAAATTAAAATACCAAATCACAAAGATTCTTCATTCTCATCGGAATTTTTTTTTTTTTTTGTTACATTGAGGAGGGGAGGGGGATGACTAAAAACCAGAGAGCTGTGGCGTAGAGGACAATGACTAGTGCTGATAACATAAAAGCCACGCCAATAACCCTGCAAAAATATTCAACCCTTGGCTTGTGTTGGATCAACATAGAACCCATGGAGCCCAAAAATGCGCAGAGGGCACAGATTAGAAACATGCCATAGAGCGTCGGACGGTCTTTGAACAAGACTGGAACTGGTCTTCCATCGACGCTTTCCTGTGGAAGAACCATAAACGTTACAACTGTAGTGGACGAGATGCAAGCGATTAAACGCCCAACATCCTTTGAACGGAGAGGACTTTCTTGAAGAAGTCGTTCCCAATCCCATAAATTTGCCTTCATCTCTTTCTTCTACTTGCGAGCTAGTTGTAGGGCGCTAAACTCTGTCCAACAAATTTGTGAGAAGATTATGATTTACAGACCGGAAAACCCTACCACAGCTTAAAGAAAAGAACCCCTAGATTTGATCCACCGCCTCGAACTCCATTAAACAATATGATAATAATATCGATTCAGCAAGGCCAGGCCCAAGACATTTTAGGTCTGAGGGAAGAATTAAAATTGGGCTTTTCTATATTTATGTATTAATTAAATTAATATTTTTATTATAATATATTTTATTTGAAATCTTTATTTTTTTATTTTTGGTATTTTGAAGTGTAAATTGATTAATTAAATTTTTGTATTCAAGTTTTTCTAATATCTTCTTTTTTTATTTTCTTTCAACTCTTTTTGGTGAATTTATTGTTCATTTGTGATATTTTCATCTAAATTTTGTATTGTATTTTGTTTATTACTAATAATAAATTTATTTATTAATATTTTTTTAGACTCATTAATGTTTCTTCTCTTTTTTTTTTTCTTTTTTTTAAGTTTTTCATATCCAAATGCATATTTTCTAGTTAAAATTTCAAATAAAACAATATTTAAAAAGTATACTTTAGTCTATACATATAATAAATTTTGTTCATAATAGTCATGGTTGTCCCAAATGTTTATTTTTTCTTTACAACAAGTGTCAACACTCTTCTCATGCTCAGTGGCATACTATAAATACAATAAAAAGTAAAACTTCATTTAAAAAAAAAAAAAAAAGTCTATAAATTTAGAATACCACTCCAACTAAAACAAAGTACCAATATTTTAAAGAAATTTAAGTTAATACAAAATTGGTCTTATGTTATGTTCTTTTTGTTACAATCTTGAAATATTTATTTCATAGCTTGTAACCCTATGTATATGCATGAATATACTTAAAAGATACACATTAAAATACATAGTATAAATCGTACATATATAATTTAAATATTATTGAAAGTCATTCTTATATTTTTTTTAACTCTTTAAAAAGTCTTGTAAGAATGTTATTAGGTAGAAAATGTAAATTGTTCATTTTTTAAATATTTTTATTTTCATTAGTTCTAGGCTCTTTAGTTTTTATACATAATAACTCACTTGAATGGATATTTATAATATGGTCCCATATTTGATTCCAAAATTAATAAATAAAACTTTCTTTAAAAATAAATAATTTAGGGTACATGACGCAAAATTGGACTTCACTTATAGAATCTAATTGAATTTTCTTTAAACTTTACCTATTAATATGTGTGTGTGTGTGTGTGTGTGTGTGTGTGTGAGACTTATAAATTTGAATTGTTTTTAGTTATACCAAAAAAAAAAAAAAAAAACTCATAAATATAAAATCATTCAAATTATCTCTTCCTTTAATTTTATATATAATGTTAGATATATGATTATGTTTTGTATGATTTATTTATATAGGACTTCTCGTTTTATACACTAAATTAACTACATATAGTGTTAGATATATGATTATGTTTTTTATGATTTATTTATATTGGACCCTTTATTTTATACACTAAATTAATAAATTTGGCACAAAAATTAATAAATTTTGCTTAGATGGGACATATATATATGTGTGTGTGTATGTGACTTATAAACTTGAACTTTTTGCAATGCTGAGCTTTTTGCAATGGTGGCTTGGACAATCTGGTTTAGACGTAACAAAGTTCACTCAACCCCATCAAGTTTCCCTGTCAACCAAATGCAGTAGTGTGCATTCGATTCCTTACTGGAATTTCGGACTGCCAAGGAAGCAACCAACACCAGCCCAACCACTGTCAAAATGGTCTCCGCCTGCTAGGGATTCTTATAAGGTAAACTTCTATGGCGCCGTTTTTAAGGAGGACAATAGAGTAGGTATTGGAGTGAGAATACAAAACTGTCACGGTATGGTTATGGCCTCATTATCTCAAAACATTCCTCTCCCTAGAACTAGAAGCAATTGTAGCAAGAAGAGCACTTGATTTCTCCCTTGAGCTTGGTTTCACAAAAGCTATCCTTAAGGGAGAGTCCCAGACAATGATGATAGCACTCCAAGATGATTCTCCCTCTCATGCTTCCTTTAGTCTCCTTATTCAGGATGCTCATTAAGATGCCGATTTGTTTACTTGTATTAGTTTTTTACATATTGTTAGAGATGACAATTATGTAGCTCACTGAGAGCACTAGTAGCTATAAGATTGAAGAAATTGAAGATGAAGAAGATCCTATTCCCACGATCAAGAAACAGTGCAAGAGTGAAGTTTAATAGAATTGTGTCGTTTTGATTATGTATATTAGTTAGTTATAGCACGTGTGCACGTGAGATAGGCAATTAGAATAGTTTAGGCTTTGTAACTAATTTTCCCTCTCAGTGATTATATATTTTATAAAGTTGTGCTTATTTGTGATTGAGCAATTCTAATCATACTTGAATTCTGTTACAAAACTCTCTCTCCGTCTTGTTGCTCTTTGTTCTTATATTTCATTGCTCTCTATGTTCTTTCATGGTATTAGAGCTTTGATCCGCATCAATGGCTTCCACAACTTCATCTTCTACCTCTAGTTCAATTCCTGTTATGGCTAGTACAGCTCTAACTGCAAATGCTTTGTTGCTCCTGTTGTCCAATATGTCTTCAATGATGATTGTCAAGCTTGACTATGACAACTACATCATTTGGAAGCATCAGATTGAGGTAATACTTGAAACCTACTCAATGATTGACATTCTTGATGATTCAATTGTTGCTCCAAATCGTTTTCTGAAGGATTCTTCTGGTAATCTCAATACTAAGATTAACCCTAATTTCATTTCTTGGAAGAATCGCGAACAAGCAATGTTCACCTTTATCAATTCTACTTTATCACCTGCTATTCTTACTCTCACTGTTAGGAAAAAATCTGCCAAAAGAGTATGGAAGGTGTTAAAAAGAGGTTTGCCTCAATGTCAAGATCTCATGTTATGAGTCTTCGCAATGAACTAAGTGCAATGAAGAAAGGTACTGATACAATTGATGATTATTTCCAAAAGATTAAGCAAATTCGTGATAAATGGGCTGCTGTTTATGTGATCTTGGATAATGAAGAGCTTTTTCATATTGCTCTTGATGGTTTACCCTCAGAATATGATTCTTTTAGTTCTGTAATTAGAACTCGCAGTGATGTTTTGTCTATTGAAGAGTTAAACACTCTACTCAATGCAGGGGAAAGAGTGATTAAGAAGAGGTCTAATAGTGTTGCTCCTCCTTTAATGGCTATGAATGTGAATTTTCAGTCTCAAAATCAAAGCTTTTCTCAAGGAAGAGAAGGTAGGTATTCTAATCAGAGAGCCAGAGGTGGTAAAGGCAATTACAACAACAATAGTTACAACAACAACAATGGGGGTTATGGCAATTCTGGCTATAATCCTAATCCAGTGCCTCAATCTAAGACACAAGGGGCACAAGGCACTTCTAGTCAACCTCAATCAAACAGACTATCTTGTCAAATATGTGGCAAGGGTGGTCATTCAGCTCTTGATTGCTATCACAGAATGGACTTTGCATATCAAGCGAGGCATGCACCTGCTAAGTTGGCTTCAATGGTGGCTAACTCCTCTTAAGTGCAAGGTTATAATGGTTGGCTTACTGATATAGGTTGCTCAGATCATGTCACTCCTAACCTGTCTCAATTATCACTTCATCAGCAACCAGTTGCAGGTAATGAAATAGTTACAATAGGCAATGGTCAGGAGCTTCCAGTTACTCATGTTGGTCATGGTGAGCTTACTACTTCTACTCATAACTTTAGGCTTAATAATATACTTAGAGTTCCTGATCTTGCTTCTAACCTCTTGTCTGTTCATAAGTTGTGTCTTCAAAATAATGCCTTTTGTTATTTTAATGCTCAAAAGTTCTTAATTCAGGATTTGCATTCAGGGAAGATCCTATACAAAGCATTGAGTAAGGATGGGGTGTATACCATTCCATCATCTTCCACCGCCTTTAACTTTAAATCCAGTGTCTCTGCTTCCCTGTCCACCAAGTTTGATGTTCTTCTGCTTTTACATTACAGGCTTGGGCATCCCAGTTCTAGACTTCTATATTCTGCTCTTAAGCATTTCATGTATTCTATTTCTTTGTCTCAAATTGAGAACATTTGTTCTTCTTATGAATATTGTATAAGTGCTAAAATGCACAAGTACGCTTGGACTAAGAATCCTATTGTGTCTACTTTTGTACTTGATCTTGTTCATAGTGATGTTTGGGGTCCAGCTCCTTTATCTTCTGTTCTTGATTTTTCCTATTATGTGATTTTTGTTGATGACTATACTAGTTCTACATGGTTCTTTCTGCTCAAACATAAGAGTGAAGTTTTATCTGTGTTTAAGCATTTTAAGGCATTTGTTGAGAATTAGTTTTCTACTATACTTAAGGTGCTTGAACTGATAATGGCATTGAGTATACCAATTCTGGTTTTCAAGCTTTTTGCTCATCCAATGGCATTCTTCATCAAACTTCTTGTCCTCATTCTCCTCAACAGAATGGAGTTTATGAGAGGAAACATAGACACATTGTAGGTCTTTCCCTTCTTTATAGGTCTCATTTGCCTTACAATTACTAGTCCTATGCCTTTGCTACTATTGTGTTTCTTATTAATAGGTTACTCTTTTCTGTGTTAAACTTTAAGTCCCTATGGGAAGTTTTGTATTCTAAACCACCTTCTCTCCAAGCTCTTAAGGCCTTTGGTTGTGCTTGTTATCCCTATCTTAGGCCTTACACTAAGAATAAGCTTCAACCTAGATCTCAAGAATGTATTTTCCTAGGTTATCCTCCTTTGTCAAAGGGCTACATTTGTCTTGATCCAACTAGCAATAAGATTTACATTGCCTGTTATGCCTTGTTCAATGAGTCCTTATTTCCTTTTGCTCAGCCTTCTTTTTCTACTGATCTTAATGCTTCTTTCACTACTACTTTCACTCTTTGGTTTCCACAAACCTAGTCTAGTCCTTCTTCTGATGTTGTTAGTCCTGTTGTTTATGAGCTTCCCACTTCTTTTGCTCCTGTTTCCCTTTCATCTTCTTTGGATGTTACAGCTTCCTTATTGCCTTCTCTAGTGCATTCTTCCTCTCCCATTCCTGTTTTCCTCCTCCATCTATTATCCTATCTTCTTTTGCTGCTGCTCTTGCACCAGCTGCTTCACCCTCTACTAATATTTCTATTTCTGATCCTACTCCTTCTTCTCTTCCTATTCCTTATAATTCTTGATGATGCCGAAAAATCACCAGTAAGTCGCAAGCACTCCTCTCACCAAAACAACACCTGCAAAAGAGGAAAAAAGAGGACCTAAAAGAGAGCACCAGTGTGGTGCCGGCCAAAAACCCTTCGAAGGTCAAGTTAGAGTCTTATTTTTCAACCCTAGAATGCCAGAGTTGAGATTATTGTCTATACCTTGATACTAGGGTTTCTGGAGTATTTATATTGGCGTAGAACTTCCTTTCCTTTTAGGACTCTACTTCCTTCTTGAGCCCTTTTCCATTTAGGAGTCTTCTTATTATGGTCAAACGTGTAACGCAAGAACTCCAGGCGTACACGCTTGTGTGGAGATAAAGCAAAGCCAAGTCAAACACATCGTGTAGCAAACAACTAAGGATTTACAATTAATCAATTACTGGATGGGTACTCAATGATCGGCACCGTCCTATATGCATACCCACGGTATTAGTCTGTCTACTCCCATTCCGTCCACATAGGACAGAGGAAAGATCCGTCTTATGTTTTTCATCATCTTCAGTTGCCCCCTTCACTCCTTGGATCCGTCTTTCAAAACTAGACGGATTCATGGAGTGACAAGTAAATTTGTTGAGATAGGATGGATCTGGTTTATGAAGGACATGTGGCACTTATTGATTAGCTGTTCCCCTGAAACAAGGCGTCCCCTCGTATTCTGTGCCCTTCACTCTATAAAAGCCTGCCTTTTCTTCCTTCATTTTTCTCTTCCTATTGAAAATTTGCAATCAGAGCGCCACCGTCATCCATATCGTGCTTTCTTGTCATCCTTCTACTTTTATCCGTCATTTCGCATTTGCTCAATTCGATCCGATATGTACTCCTAACCTTTCTTCCGTCTATCTCTTTATCATTTATTTTATTTTATATATATGCAATTTCTTTAGATTCGTCAGTCTTAGGTCATGCCGTCACAAATGTAAGTAATGTCTAGTGCGTCAAGTAATCAATCGTTTGTCCGCGACGGGGCGGGCTACGATGAGAGATTCCCGTCAGATCCAAAAGATCCTGACACTTCAAGTGAAGAGAGGAATCCGTCCAGTACCTCTTCTTCCCAAGATGATGAAGGTCTGGAGGTGGAGAGTTCAGAGTCGTCGAGTAGTAGCTTAGATGGTGTGGATCCCCCCGTTCAATCAGTGATTGGTTCGGACGGTCTTAGAGAATTTGTCATGTTACCCTTCTGGACAGTGAATGATTTTAGGTCATCAATCACTGAGTCCCACCTCAAAACACTTAGAACAAAGTATCAAATACCTGATAACGTCCGTCTACGCCTTCCCCACAAGTCCGAGAAGTGTTACTACAGGGGGGTCGACGGTTCTGGAATCTACGAGCAAGCCATGAAGGCAGGGCTCAGATTCCCTTTGAGTTCTCTCCACCGTCATCTGCTCCAATACCTTGGCATATCCGTCACTCAGATCTCCTCGAAAGCCTGGAGAGTGTTCATAGGCATAGAAGTTTTATATGGAGCCATGTCCGACGGTGCCCGAAGATTGACGGTGGAAGAATTCTTCCACTGTTACCGTCCGACGGAGATCGTCAAGTCAAAAGGATTGTACAGTTTCGTAGCCAGGAGCCGGTTGTTGAGGCTAGTCAGTGATACGCTGGACTCTAATAGGGATTGGAAAAGTAGATATTTCTTTTTGGAAGGGGATGAATGGATGTGTCGTCCAGGAGATGATATGTATATGCCCGTCGACACTACATGGGGCATAATGCCTCCGTCGGGTATGCTATTACTTTGGTTTCCGTCTAATTAAATCTTGAAAGTGATTTCACCCCCCCCCTTTTTTTTTCTTTTTTTTTTTAAGTCTAATCGTCTTTTTTGCAGCTCGGGACCGTCCACAAGTTACCTTAGAGCAGTGGAGTTTCCTGGAGAGAATCTTTAACAAGACGAAGCTTCAAGAGAGGACGTGGGCACAACTCGTCACTCTTGATACCCTCCATTGGTATTGTGACGGTCCTAAACCTTCAGCTTCCGCCCGCCGTTACGATAGCAGAGTACGCAAATGTAAGTCCGTCGTAAATCTGTCCGTCTTTTCGTATTGTTTCTATTTTCTACTCTTACCTTTTCTAACATCGGTCTTTGATTTGTAGAGATGGACGCTGCCAAGTGAAGAGCCTTCATCAAACAACAAGTAGCGAAGAAAAAACAAGAGGCTGGTCAAGCCAAGGCAACGGCCCCATCTCTTCTGTCAAAATGGAATCAACAAGAGAAGGTGGACCGTCTACCTAAGAAGCAAAAGATAGAGCCCGTCATAGCGTTGGAGGCCGAGAAGCCACTCGTCAAGCATGGTAAGGGCAAGGGCTTGATGAAGGGTCCAATTCCCACTGGGGAGAAACCACCCGTTCTCTTCCGAGAAGATTCAAGTTACGCCCTAGAGAAACTTTCGTCCATCCTGACGGCTGACGATTACGAGGACCTCGGCAACCATGCGACGGAGGCCATGGGAGAAACAGGCCTCTTTAATATTGCACAGGTACTTTCGAACCCATCCTTTAGCTTTGCAATCTTCATTATCATCCGTCATTTACACATTATTCTATTTTGTTTTCAGGCCATGCTGATGATGAAAGGGCTAATGGGCCATTGTCTCAATCACAAGACAGTTATGGACCATCTTAGGAAGAAAAATAAGACGATGGAGGATGAGCTTCACGACCTGAAGACCTATTTGGTCAACAAGGATAGAAAGCTTAAGTGCTTGGAGCAGGTTAGGGGTGAGCTGGAGAGGGAGAATTAGCAGTTGCGCCAAATCCTAAAAGACAAGGAGAAGGAGCTGACGGATACAAAGATCCAACTCCGCGATGTAAAAGAAGTTGCCGTCTAGGAGTATCGCGACTCGGACCTTTTTCTTGCAGAGCTTGGGAGTTCATTTGCTGACGGATTCGACGATGCCATCCATCAGGTCAAGTCATCGTATCCGGACCTAGACGTCTCTCATGTCTCCATTAATGCTCAAGGGCAAACACTCGCGCAGTCCGTTCGTTCAGATAGTACAGACGATGTGCTTGCCATCACTGCCCCAGTTGACGAAGGTCAAACTCTCCCTCCAATTCAACCAGATGACGATCAGAGGAATGAACCTACATCCCCCAAGCATCAGTAGTGGCCCCTTTAACCATTGTAAAAATTTCTCTTTTTTTTTTTTTTTTATCACGGTCAAAACTTTAACCGTTGTAATTTATTTTGTTGAACCGTCGTATTTTAATTGTAAACATTTCATTTTATGAAATTTTACTTAGCTTATTTTGTTGAATCTTCGTATTTTGTGAACTTCATTCCATCGTATATTATGTGATAATATGATAATAATTCTTGTAGGTTGATCCGTCCATTATGTGGACAACTTTCACCCATTTGGGTGGTCCGTTCACAATACGGATTTAAAGATCCCTTCATAATGTGGATGACTCGTCCATAATGTGGATTTTACTCTTGTCCATTTTGAATGACCCGTCCATTATATGGACTTAGTAGGGGTCCGTCCACTATGTGGATTTAACTAATGTCCGTCCATTTTTGGATAATCCCGTCCTTTGTCTGGGTTCAGTAGTCGACCCGTCCACTTTGTGGACTTTTAAGGTCTTCATCCTTCTGGATGATCCGTCCATTTTATGGACTTGGTAGGGTCTCCTTTTGGATGATCCGTCCATTTTATGGACTTGGTAGGGTTTCCATCCTTTTGGATGATCCATCCACTTTGTGGACTTTGTAGGTCTTCATCCTTTAGGATGATCCGTCCACTTTGTGGACTTGGTAGGTCGCCATCCTTTAGAATGACCCGTCCATTTTGTGGACTTTGGTCGTCATCCTTTTGGATGATCTGTCCACTTTGTGGACTCGGTAAATTTTGAGCATCATACACTTCATATGTTCTAAATAAAAAACTCTTTTCAAAATGTTAGATCAGTAGACCATATATTGTTCATGGAAAGGAAAACTTAAGTTCTGATAATTAAAAACTACAACTGTTTAAAAATGAAATGGAAATATGGGAAATAAGGAGATGGGTGTTGTCTTATGCCCTGCTGCACTACTGGTAGTACTTCTTCAGGTGCTCTGTGTTCCACGGATGGCTAAGTTTCCTTCTGTCTAACGTCTCCAAATAATACGTTCCTTTCCTACGCCACGAGATGATTCTGTACGGCCCTTCCCAGTTAGGACCCAGTTTTCCTTGGGAGGCATCCTTTGTAGCGCCGAGTACTTTTCGTAACACCAGATCTCCTACCTGGAAGTCCCTGTGCTTGACCTTGGAGTTGTAATGCTTTGCCATCATGTCCTGGTATCGGGCCTTTCTCTGTGCAGCTGCTGCCCTGACCTCGTCTATAAGGTCAAGTTCTAAACGCAATGCTTCATTATTCTTGCTCACGTCGTAGCTTTCCACACGGTAGCTCGCTAATCCAACCTCTGCTGGTATGAAGGTCTCAGTATCATACGCCAATCGAAATGGTGTCTCTTCCGTTGGTGTTCTCGCCATTGTTCTGTATGCCCATAAAATGCTTGGTAGTTCGTCCGGCCAGATCCCCTTTGCCCCCTCGAGCCAGGTCTTGATAATCTTCAACAAGGACCGGTTCGTGACTTCAACTTGTCCGTTGGCCTGTGGGTGGGCAGGCGACGAGTAATGATTTTTGATTCCCAGCTGAGAACAAAAGTCCCTGAACGCGTCGTTGTCGAATTGCTTCCCGTTGTCTGAAACGAGCACCCTTGGAATTCCGTATCTGCAAATAATATTTCTCCACACAAAACTACAGATGTTTTTCTCCGTGATAGTAGCCAGAGCTTCTGCTTCCACCCATTTGGTAAAGTAGTCAATACCAACCACCAAGAACTTTAGTTGCCTTACCGCTGTAGGGAAAGGGCCCATGATATCCAACCCCCATTGTGCGAACAGCCATGGAGCTGTAATAGGGGTGAGTTCTTCCGTTGGCTGCCTAATGAAATTGCCAAATCGTTGACACTTGTCGTAAGCTCTAACGTATGTATAGGCGTCCTTTTGCATTGTTGGCCAGTAGTATCCGACCGGTTCGTGACTTCAACTTGTCCGTTGGCCTGTGGGTGGGCAGGCGACGAGTAATGATTTTTGATTCCCAGCTGAGAACAAAAGTCCCTGAACGCGTCGTTGTCGAATTGCTTCCCGTTGTCTGAAACGAGCACCCTTGGAATTCCGTATCTGCAAATAATATTTCTCCACACAAAACTACAGATGTTTTTCTCCGTGATAGTAGCCAGAGCTTCTGCTTCCACCCATTTGGTAAAGTAGTCAATACCAACCACCAAGAACTTTAGTTGCCTTACCGCTGTAGGGAAAAGGCCCATGATATCCAACCCCCATTGTGCGAACAGCCATGGAGCTGTAATAGGGGTGAGTTCTTCCGTTGGCTGCCTAATGAAATTGCCAAATCGTTGACACTTGTCGCAAGCTCTAACGTATGTATAGGCGTCCTTTTGCATTGTTGGCCAGTAGTATCCGACCCGGAGTAGCTTGTGCACTAGAGACCTTGTCCCAGAATGGTTTCCGCAAACCCCTTCATGGATCTCTCTCATCACGTAGTCTGCTTCTTCACGGCCGAGACATCTTAGATATGGTCGGGAGAATCCTCGTTTGTAGAGGACGTTTTTGATTAAGACAAATCGGGCTGCTGTAACCTTCAAATTCCTCGCGTTCTCTTTGTCATCAGGCAGCTTGCCCTCATTGAGATACGCCATAATTGGGGCCATCCAGCAATCTTCATTGCTTACCGCTTGCATGCTGATATCATCTAGTAATGATGAAATTTGGACAAAGGACAATACTTGTTCCGGGACGATCATTGGTTCGACCGAAACTGCCTTTGCAAGTCGGTCCGCTCCCTAGTTCTCCTCTCTTGGGATTTGAATTATCGTGAATTGGAGGTCAATCGTTCAACCCTTTACTTCCCCAAGGTACCTTTTCATCCTCTCATTCTTGCAATCATAATTCCCATTTACTTGACTGGTCACGATTTGTGAATCTGAGTAGACGATCGCCTTCTTTGCTCCTGCCGCTATTGCGAGTTCCAGTTCCGCAACAAGGCCCTCGTATTCTACTTCATTGTTAGGAGTAGGAAAGTCCAGACGGATCATGCATTCAATCTTGTCTCCTTTCGGGGTGTGGAGTACGACTCACACACCCCCAGCGTGCTTATTGGAAGATCCGTCCGTGTGAATTCTCCAAATGGGCGTCTTTTCTGCCCTCTGCTCCTCTGCGGTAGTGAATTCAGTAACGAAGTCCGCCAATATTTGTCCTTTCACTGCCGTCCGTGGCTGATACTGGATATCGAACTCACTTAGCTCTATTGCCCATAGAGCCATCCGTCCAGCCGATTCGGGATTGCTCATTGCTCTCCGTAGGGGTTTATCTGTCAAGACGTTTATGGTGTGCGCTTTAAAGTATGGCTTGAGTTTCTGGGCCGCAGTCACAAGAGCAAATGCGAGTTTTTCCATTGGTGGATATCTTTCTTCTGCTCCTCTTAATGCCCGGCTTATGAAGTACACGGGCTTCTGCACCTTTCCTTCTTCTCTAATCAGAGTTGCACTAACCGCTTCTGTGGAGACAGCGAGGTACAGGAACAATTCTTCCCCTGGCACTAATGGGCTAAGCAATGGCGGAGCGGAGAGATATGTCTTTAACTTTTCGAATGCCTTTTAAGACTCGTCCGTCCACTCAAAAGATTTCTTTAGCGTTCGGAAGAATGGGAGGCATTTGTCCGTCGCTCTTGACACGAACCTATTTAAAGCCGCTATCTTTCTTGTCAAGCATTGCACTTCTTTTGCCGTCTTTGGAGGAGATAACTCTATAATCGCCTTTACCTTCTCCGGGTTGACTTCGATGCCCCTCTGGGACACCATAAATCCCAAGAATTTTCCTGCAGTTACTCCGAACGCGCATTTGCTTGGATTCAGCTTCATTTTGTACGTCCGAAGAGTATCAAAAGTTTCTTAGAGGTCCTTCAGATGATCAGTCATCTTGACGCTTTTTACCAACATATCGTCCACGTAAACCTGCACATTTCTGCCAATTTGGTGTGTGAACATTTTGTTCATCAGTCTCTAATACGTGGCTCCTGCGTTCTTAAGCCCGAAAGGCATTACCTTGTAGCAAAAAAGTCCCTGGCTCGTTACAAATGAGGTTTTTTCCTGATCAAACTTATCCAATTTGATCTGATTGTAACCGGAGAAAGCATCCATGAAGCTCAAAAGTTCATGTCTCGCGGTGGAGTCTACAAGGGTGTCAATGCGTGGGAGTGGGTAGCTGTCCTTGGGGCAGGCTCTATTCAGATCCATGAAGTCGACGCACATCCTCCACTTCCCATTGGACTTCTTGACCATTACTACATTCGTCAACCAATCAGGGTAGTATACCTCGCGTATGAAGTCCGCTTCTTGTAGCTTCCGCACCTTCTCTGCTATGGCTCGATCTCGTTCTGGGGCAAACACCCGTTTTTTCTGTCGGACCGGAAAGAAGAAAGGTGATACGTTCAACCAATGAACTATAACTGTTGGATCTATTCTCGACATGTCCTCGTGACTCCACACAAAAACATCTTGATTTTTTTGGAAGAATAATACGAACGCTTGTCGAATTGTTTGGTCGGCGAGGGTGCCAATTCTGGTTGTTCGGCAGGGCCTAGAATCATCCAGTTGAACTTCTTCCAACTCTTCTATCGGTTCCGTCGTTGTTCTCTGTTCCTCGATATTCATTGCTTGTAGGTGATCGTCCATTTCCATCATTGCGACGTAACATTCCTGTGCAGCCACCTGATTTCCCTGCAGTTCTCCAACTCCATATTTGGTAGGAAATTTGATCATTAGATGGTAGGTAGAGGTTACGGCCTTCCATGCATTGAGAGTGGGCCGTCCGAAGATGGCGTTATACGCAGAAGAGCAATCAACCACGAGAAAGGAAACATCCTTGGTTATCTGCTGCGGGTAATCTCCAACCGTCATAGACAACATAACGATGCCTAAAGGATAAACCCTTGTTCCTCCGAAGCTAACAAGGGGTGCATTTGTTGGGACCAGTCGTTCTTTGTCAATCCCCATTTGCTGGAATGCGGGGTAATAGAGGATATCTGCAGAGCTCCCATTGTCCACCAAAACTCGATGCATGTTATAGTCTCATGCTCGTATGCTGACCATAAGCGCATCGTCATGTGGGTGGTGAAGGCGTCGCGCATCTTCTTCCGTAAACCCGATGCTGGGACTATCTTATCGTGTCGCTTTTGGTGAAGCACCTGTCGACTGGACGCTTTGAACCGTCCGTAAGTAGGTTTTTCAGGCCTTCTTGGATGACCCTGCAGTAGTGTTGCCCCCTACAATCATCCGTATATCTCCTATGGGTGGCCTGGGACGCTCATTTTCCCATCTGGGATTCTGCTCCTGGGGTTGATCCGTTCTCTCCTTCCTTACGAACCTCTGCAACCTTCCTTGCCTGATAAGGGCCTCAATCTGTTGCTTCAAGTCATAACAGTCCGTCGTATCGTGGCCGTGATCGCAATGTAAACGGCAGTATCTATCTCTTGGCCTCTTGTTCGGATCTCCCTTCAACTTGCCCGGGAACGTCAAAGTTCCTTCATCTTTGATTTGCATTAACACTTGGTCAATTGGAGCTGTGAGGGGGGTGAAGCTTGTAAATCTTCCCGAAGGTGGTTTGGATCTCCGGTCTTCTCGTCGGTCTCTGGTTCTTGCCATTTTTCGTCCATTGTCCGGTTTCGTATCTTCCTGTCTTTCCCTTTTTCTTGGCTTATAGTACTCTCGGGCCAGTAAGGCATCCTCTGCGTTCATATACTTCGTCGCCCTGTAAAACACGTTGGACATAGTTTTTGGGTCATTCTTGCATAGAGAGAACAAGAACTTACCCTTTCGCAGCCCGTTTGTGAATGCTGCCACAAGTATCTTGTCGTCCGCCTCGTCTATCGAGAGGGCTTCCTTGTTAAAACGGGCTATGTATGATCTTAAAGTCTTGTCTTCTCGTTGCTTAATACTCAATATACACGCAGTAGACCTCTTATGCCAGTGACTTCCGATAAAGTATGATATGAACTGTGTGCCTAATTCCTTAAAAGTGCCAATGGAATTGGGTGTCAGTCTACTGTACCAATCCCTCGCAGGCCCTTTCAAAGTGGTGAGAAAAGGCCTGCACATGATTTCATCCGGTACACCCTGAAGATGCATTAGGGTTTTGAAAGATTCCAAGTGATCCAATGGGTCTTTGGATCCGTCGTAGTTCTTCACATGAGGCATGCGAAACTTTGGAGGAAGGGGGCATGAATTCACGAGCGCCGTGAAAGGCGAATCCGTTCTATGGACTAGGTCGTCCAGGTCACTGGATACCTGTCCTCTAAGGGCGTTCATCATCACATCCATGCGCTCCCTCATCTCCTGCATTTCGGCAACTGTGTGGGTTGGCAAAGTGTCTGAGACGGATGGTCGATTGGTTTCTTGCCGCTCGGGTCTGGTTGGAGCGTTGCTGCCCTCAGGTCCTTCTGCGTTCCTTCCTTCCGGACTAGCACCCTCCTGGTCTTCCTCTAGTGCACTTGGGTGTGCGATCCTTTGTCGTAACTATTCTTCCAAATCATGATTTTGCTTGGTGAGGCGCTCAACCGCCGCCGCAAGCGTTTGGACCTGCCTCTCTAGAGCTATGGCGTGCGGTTCGTCGCCTTGATTGTTGTTTGTTGCCATCGATCGAGTGAGTACCATGCAACTTTTTGTCTCAGGAATAGAGCGAGGCTGAAGTAATCGAAAGATTTCCCACAGACGGCGCCAACTGATGATGCTGAAAAATCAACAGTAAGTCGCAAGCACTCCTCTCACCAAAGCAACACCTGCAAAAGAGGACCTAAAAGAGAGCACCGGTGTGGTGCCTGCCAAAAACCCTCCGAAGGTCAAGTTAGAGTCTTATTTTTCAACCCTAGAATGCCAGAGTTGAGATTATTGTCTGTACCTTGATACTAGGGTTTCTGAAGTATTTATATTGGCGTAGAACTTCCTTTCCTTTTAGGACTCTACTTCCTTCTTGAGCCTTTTTCCATTTAGGAGTCTTCTTATTATGGTCAAACGTGTAACGCAAGAACTCCAGGCGTACACGCTTGTATGGAGATAAAGCAAAGCTAAGTCAAACACATCGTGTAGCAAACAACTAAGGATTTACAATTAATCGATTACCGGACGGGTACTCAATGATCGGCACCGTCCTATATGCATACCCACGGTATTAGTCCGTCTACTCCCATTCCGTCCACATAGGACGGAGGAAAGATCCGCCTTATGTTTTTCATCCTCTTCAATTCTCATCCCATGGTTACAAGATCAAAACATGGTATATATAAGCCTAAAACCTTGGTAGTTAAACATGACTATACTGTGACTGAACCTCCTTCTTATTCTATTGCTGCTAAACATCCTCAATGGGTGGCTGCAATGGACTCAGAATTTCAGTCCCTTCAAAAATAGAGAACTTGGTCTTTGGTTCCTTTGCCTGCTCATAAGAATGTAGTTACCTATAAGTGGGTTTACAAATTGAAGAGAAATGCCTATGGATCAATTGCTAGATATAAGGCTAGATTAGTGGCTATGGGTTATCTTTAGCAATATGGTGTTGACTATGATGAGACTTTTAGCTCTATGGTTAAGCCTACTACTGTGAGGCTCCTTTTTGGTTTGGCTGTGAATAATGGTTGGGAGTTGAGGCAACTTGATGTTAGTAATGCCTTTCTCCATGGCATTTTGAAAGAAGAAGTCTATATGAGGCAGCCTCAAGGTTATGTTGATCCTAAGTTTCCCCATCATGTTTGTCTTCTTCATAAGGCACTCTATGGTCTTAAACAGGCTCCTAGAGCATGGTTTGAGAGATTCACTACTCAGTTATATCATATTGGCTTCTTTGCTTCAGGTGCTGATGGCAACTTGTTCATTTACAAACATGGTTGTCATTTGGTGTTTCTTTTGCTCTATATGGATGATATTATTCTTATAGGGAATGATCCTGTCTTCACTGCTTCTCTCATTTAGCTTCTTAGTTCTAAATTTGACCTTAAGGATCTTGGTCTACTTCACTATTTCCTTAGCTTGCAAATTGAATATACTGATTCAGGTTTATTTGTTCATCAAAGTAAGTATGCCTTAGATTTTTTGAACAAGTTTGCTATGGCAAATTGTAAGCCTTGTAAGACCCCTTGCTCTCAAAATCAGCATCTTGTACCTAATGACAATCCTCTCTTTTCTGATCCATCTTCTTATAGAAGCCTTGTTGGTGCCCTACAATATCTCACATTTACTAGATCTGACCTGTCCTTTGTTGTTCAGCAAGCTTGTCAATTTATGAGTACTCCTACGTAAAATCACTTAGAAGCTTCTAAGCGTCTTTTGAGATACATTAGAGACGCTCTTCATTATGGTCTTACCTGTACTCCTGGTTATTCTACTTTGTTTGCTTATAGTGATGTTGATTAGGCAAGTGATCTAGTTGATCGTAGGTCCATTAATGGAATTGTTGTGTTCTTTGGTAATTGGCCTATTACCTGGTCTGCTAAGAAGCAATCAATAGTTTCTAGATCTTCCACTGAAGCTGAATATAGGGCCTTAGCTTCCTCCACTGCTGAATTATGTTGGATTTGTATGCTTCTTCATGATTTGGGCATTTTTCTTTCCAATCCTCCCTTGTTATGGTGTGGTAATATTAGTGCTTTGGTCATTGCCTCTAATCCTGTCTTCCATGCTTATACCAAGCACATTGAGGTGGATTATTACTTTGTGCATGAAAGGGTTCTCAGGAAAGATCTTTCGGTTAAGTATATTTCTTCCAATGATCAGCTTGCTGATATTTTTACTATGGGCTTACCTTTTTCTCGTTTTCATTGGTTGACATCCAAACTCATGTGGAAATTCCCTTTTCGTTTGAGGGGGGATGAAAGCACTAACAGCTGTAAGATTGAAGAAATTGAAGATTGAAGAAATTGAAGATGAAAAATATCCTATTCCAATGATCAAGAAACAGTGCAAGGGTGAAGTTTAAAAGAACTGTGTCGTTTTGATTATATGTGTATAAGTTAGTTATAGCACGTGTGCACGTGAGATAGACAGTTAGAATAGTTTAGGCTTTGTAACTGATTTTTTGTTCATAACTGATTTTCCCTCTCAGTGATTATATATATTGTAAAGTTGTGCTTATCTGTGATTGAGCAATTCTAATCATACTTGAATTCTGTTACAAAACTCTCTCTCTCTCTCTCTCTCTCTCTCTCTCTCGTTGCTCTCTGTTCTTGTATTTCATTACTCTCTGTGTTCTTTCACTCACAACCTAGTTAGATATACACGACATGTTACTGGTTTTTCTGTTTGGATGGAGGATGTTTCATTCCAAACTCTTGCGGCATATCACGCTGATTTATCTATTTATGAATAATATTCATAGTTTTCTTACTAAATAAATAACAAAAAAAAACTTCTTGTAACTTTGATAATAGAGCTCCACCTATAGTATAATTAACTTAACAATTTTAATGTACTATTGCACGACTCTTTTGTTTTTTGTTCTTTGTTTTTTTTAATTGAGAACACACACACACACACACACACACACACACAGGGGAAGAGGGATGAGATAAGAGAATACACTCACACGCCAACACCAAAACTGCCATGACTCTTTTGTTAATTGGGATAAAAAGTCTTAAAAATTTTAAATTATAAAGTTTTATTTATTTATTTCGATGGGTGTAGAAACAAGGGTATGAGAGTTCACAAATATCATGAGTTCACAGATATCATGAGGCCTTAGACGGGTTAATTTAATAATCAGTATTATTAAGATTAGGTGGGTAGGGCACTTTATACTCAACATAGTTTCTCTCCAAAATAATTTAGAAAGAAAATTTTCAAACTTCTCATATATCTCTTTTTTTGTGTGAATTTTAAAAATCTAATTGTTGAATTTCATGTTCCTTATGTTCTTAAAATGCATATCAAATTTCATTCAAATTGGATATTATTTACTATTCGATCAATAAATTTTTTTTTTATACACAATTTTAGATCACAAAAATTTGAAAATTTAACATTTGTTTGATGAGATAGTAATTGATCTTTGATCTTCTTGAAAATTTGCAAGCATAGAGAATATAATAAGAACGTGCAATCTAACCGTTAGATTTTCAAAATTCACATTTAATATAAAAATATATGAGGAGTTTGTAAAGTTTCTTTCCAAACTAT